>NC_064622.1:490048506-490355312 GCF_023898315.1 Schistocerca nitens
TTTTTACAAAGGCACAGACGGTGTTTAGAAGGATAGATTGCATGCACCGGTGGTGGCGTGTTTGTCGCTGTTAGTAGTAGTTTATCCGGTAGTGAAATAGAAGTGGATAGTTCTTGTGAATTATTATGAGTGGAGGTTATACTCAGTAACCGAGCTAGGTTAATAATTGGCTCCTTTTACCGACTCAGCAGCATTAGTGGCAGAACAACTGAGAGAAAATCTGGAATACATTTCACATAAATTTCCTCTGCATATTATAGTCTTAGGTGGAGATTTGAGTTTACCAGATATACACTGGGACACTCAGATGTTTAGGACGGGTGGTAGGGGCAAAGTATCGAGTGACATTATACGGAGTGCACTATCCGAAAATTACCTCGAGCGATTAAACAGAGAACCGACTCGTGGAGATAACATCTTGCACCTACTGATAACAAACAGACCCGAACTTTTCGACTCTGTAAGCGCAGAACAGGGAATCAGAGACCATAACGCCGTTGCAGCATCCCTGAATATGGAAGTAAATAGGAATATAAAAAAAGGGAGGAAGGTTTATCAGTTTAGCAAGAGTAATAGAAGGCAGATTTCAGACTACCTAACAGATCAAAACGAAAATTTCTGTTCCGACACTGACAATGTTGAGTGTTTATGGAAAAAGTTTAAGGCAACTGTAAAATGCGTTTTAGACAGGTACGTGCCGAGTAAAACTGTGAGGGACGGGAAAAACCCATCGTGATTCAACAACAGAGTTAGGAAGGTACTGCGAAAGCAAAGAGAGCTTCACTCCAAGTTTAAACGCAGCCAAAACCTCTCAGACAAACAGAACCTAAACGATGTCAAGGTTAGCGTAAGGAGGGCTGTGCGTGAAGCGTTCAGTGAATTCGAAAGTAAAATTCTATGTACCGACTTGACAGAAACTCCTAGGAAGTTCTGGTCTTACGTCAAATCAGTAAGTGGATCGAAACAGCATATCCAGACACTCTGGGATGATAATGGTATTGAAACAGAGGAAGACACGCGTAAAGCTGAAATACTAAAAAACTTTTTCCAAAGCTGTTTCACAGAGGAAGACCGCACTGCAGTTCCTTCTCTAAATCCTCGCACGAACGAAAAAATGGCTGACATCGAAATAAGTGTCCAAAGAATAGAAGAGCAATTGAAATCACTCAACAGAGGAAAGTCCACTGGACCTGACGGGATACCAGTTCGATTCTACACACGCGATTTTACACACAATTCTACACACGCGAAAGAACTTGTCCCTCTAACAGCCATGTACCGCAAGTCTCTAGAGGAACGGAAGGTTCCAAATGACTGGAAAAGAGCAAATGACTGGAAAAGAGCAGTTTTCAAGAAGGGTCGTCGAGCAGATGCGCAAAACTACAGGCCTATATCTCTGACATCGATCTGATGTAGAATTTTAGAACATGTTTTTTGCTCGCGTATCACGTTATTTCAGGGAACACAGAATCTAACTGTAGGAATCAACATGGATTCCGGAAACAGCTATTGTGTGAGACCCAACACGCTTTATTTGTTCATGAGACCCAGAAAATATTAGATACAGGCTCCCAGGTAGATGCTATTTTCATTGACTTCCGGAAGGCGTTCGATAATGTTCCGCACTGTCGCCTGATAAACAAAGTAAGAGCCTACGGCATATCAGACCAGCTGTGTGGCTGAATTGAAGAGCTTTTAGCAAGCAGAACACAGCATGTTATTCTCAATGGAGAGACGTCCACAGACGTTAAAGTAACCTCTGGCGTGCCACAGGGGAGTGGTATGGGACCATTGCTTTTCACAATATATATATATGACCTAGTAGATAGTGTCGGAAGTTCCATGCGGCTTTTCGCGGATGACGCTGTAGTATAAAGAGAAGTTGCAGCATTAGAAAGTTGTAGCGAAATGCAGGAAGATCTGCAGCGGATAGGCACTTGGTGCAAGGAGTGTCAACTGACCCTTAACATAGACAAATTTAATGTATTGCGAGTACATAGAAAGAAGGATCCTTTATTGTATGATTATACACTCCTGGAAATTGAAATAAGAACACCGTGAATTCATTGTCCCAGGAAGGGGAAACTTTATTGACACATTCCTGGGGTCAGATACATCACATGATCACACTGACAGAACCACAGGCACATAGACACAAGCAACAGAGCATGCACAATGTCGGCACTAGTACAGTGTATATCCACCTTTCGCAGCAATGCAGGCTGCTATTCTCCCATGGAGACGATCGTAGAGATGCTGGATGTAGTCCTGTGGAACGGCTTGCCATGCCATTTCCACCTGGCGCCTCAGTTGGACCAGCGTTCGTGCTGGACGTGCAGACCGCGTGAGACGACGCTTCATCCAGTCCCAAACATGCTCAATGGGGGACAGATCCGGAGATCTTGCTGGCCAGGGTAGTTGACTTACACCTTCTAGAGCACGTTGGGTGGCACGGGATACATGCGGACGTGCATTGTCCTGTTGGAACAGCAAGTTCCCTTGCCGGTCTAGGAATGGTAGAACGATGGGTTCGATGACGGTTTGGATGTACCATGCACTATTCAGTGTCCCCTCGACGATCACCAGTGGTGTACGGCCAGTGTAGGAGATCGCTCCCCACACCATGATGCCGGGTGTTGGCCCTGTGTGCCTCGGTCGTATGCAGTCCTGATTGTGGCGCTCACCTGCACGGCGCCAAACACGCATACGACCATCATTGGCACCAAGGCAGAAGCGACTCTCATCGCTGAAGACGACACGTCTCCATTCGTCCCTCCATTCACGCCTGTCGCGACACCACTGGAGGCGGGCTGCACGATGTTGGGGCGTGAGCGGAAGACGGCCTAACGGTGTGCGGGACCGTAGCCCAGCTTCATGGAGACGGTTGCGAATGGTCCTCGCCGATACCCCAGGAGCAACAGTGTCCCTAATTTGCTGGGAAGTGGCGGTGCGGTCCCCTACGGCACTGCGTAGGATCCTACGGTCTTGGCGTGCATCCGTGCGTCGCTGCGGTCCGGTCCCAGGTCGACGGGCACGTGCACCTTCCGCCGACCACTGGCGACAACATCGATGTACTGTGGAGACCTCACGCCCCACGTGTTTAGCAATTCAGCGGTACGTCCACCCGGCCTCCCGCATGCCCACTATACGGCCTCGCTCAAAGTCCGTCAACTGCACATACGGTTCACGTCCACGCTGTCGCGGCATGCTACCAGTGTTAAAGGCTGCGATGGAGCTCCGTATGCCACGGCAAACTGGCTGACACTGACGGCGGCGGTGCACAAATGCTGCGCAGCTAGCGCCATTCGACGGCCAACACCGCGGTTCCTGGTGTGTCCGCTGTGCCGTGCGTGTGATCATTGCTTGTACAGCCCTCTCGCAGTGTCCGGAGCAAGTATGGTGAGTCTGACACACCGGTGTCAATGTGTTCTTTTTTCCATTTCCAGGAGTGTATGATAGCGGAACGAACACTGGTAGCAGTTACTTCTGTAAAATATCTGGGGTATGCGTGCGGAACGATTTGAAGTGGAATGATCATATAAAATTAATGTTTGACATTCATTGGGAGAGTCCTTAGAAAATGTAGTCCATCAACAAAGGAGGTGGCTTACAAAACACTCGTTCGACCTATACTTGAGTATTGCTCATCAGTGTGGGATCCGTACTAGGTCGGGTTGACAGAGGAGATAGAGAAGATCCAAAGAAGAGCGGAGCGTTTCGTCACAGGGTTATTTGGTAAGCGTGATAGCGTTACGGAGATGTTTAGCAAATTCAAGTGGCAGACTCTGCAAGAGAGGCGCTCTGCATCGCGGTGTAGCTTGCTCGCCAGGTTTCGAGAGGGTGCGTTTCTGGATGAGGTATTGAATATATTGCTTCCCCCTACTTATACCTCCCGAGGAGATCACGAATGTAAAATTAGAGGTTCGAGCGTGCTCGGAGGCTTTTCGGAAGTCGGTCTTCCCGCGAACCATACGCGACTGGAACAGGAATGGGAGGTAATGACAGTGGCACGTAAAGTGCCCTCCGCCAAACACCGTTGTGTGGCTTGCGGAGTATAAATGTAGATGTAGATGAAGATGGACTCATCCAGAAACCGTAGCAACCTATGGACCTGCTGATTCCCCCTTGACGCTCCGCACCAGTGCGAGGTGTGGACGGGAAGTAAATACTGACAAGCACTATGAAGAAATAGAGGCAGACCATGTTCCTACCGCCAGTGCCGCCCGCTTAAAATGATAACGGGACCGTGTGTGTTCTCGAGATGAGGTGCCAGATGAGGATGAGCCATAAGCACCACCCCCAGCATATGCGAAGGCCACTTCCCGCTTGCCGACCCAAGTTGCACACCAGAGGTCGTTAATGGGCCTCAATCTATGCAGATTGTGTCTCCTCCCACTCTCGTCATTGAGCACCTGCCGCTCGAACAACTGGAGGGGATCGTGGCTCCGTACTCTCCCTCTCTTCGAAGTAGTCGGCATACGTCGGGCCATTTTCGGCCCTATGTGCTGATTAAATAGGGAGGGGTTTTGTATGCGTCAATGATTCGGATTCCCCACCTAAAACAGATGTGGAGATGTCAGAGGTACTCAGGCTGCGAGCGGAGGTTGCGGGCAGCCGTCGTAAGGGGTGGCAGCACCGAGGTACGCGCGCTACCCAGTGGTGACTAAATGCCGCTGTGCCTCCGGCCTGGGCTTATGGTGCGGTGCACTCCTTGCTGTACTTCATATGCCAATCACACGCCATCTCTATCCTAATTTCTGTATGTCATTATTTGTGTAAGATTCATCAGTTCGTTGGAGTTATAAAAGGATTAATAAAACCTGTCATTCATTTGTAAACTTAAACACGCAAATGTTCTCATTCATACTCCCTCGACTATTCGCTATTTTTATTTTGTTATGATGGCACATAGGTACACCAGCAATTTAAGGTTCAAAGGTTCAATCTTATTAAAATAATTAATCTGATTATTAATTTGAGTTCTGAAAGTGACTGCAGGCGCAGACAACAAAAGTTCCATGAGTAAATTCACTAATTTCATATGCAAAAATAAAGGGTGTAGCTCAAGACCTGAAGGTTATTGAGAAGATAACACTTTTCTTTATGTAAAGATAATAACATTTGGCATGACTCAGACATGTATTTATGATTAAAGCAAGCGATAGCTTGCATAGTTACAGATTAACAATGTTGTAATTTCTTCCTTTACTTGTACTGTGAAACCCTGTCTCTTGCCAAATTTCGTGATGCTAAATCAACGGCTAATACCCTGTAAGTTTTGATGAGTGGGTTTGCGAATATCAAAATATGTCACATAAATGGCGTTATCTTTTCGTTGCATTAACTTCGAAACTTGCATTTTCACACCACCAAGGGCCTGTAGACCTTAGCATTTGACATAAATTTCAAGTTAATAGTTCAGGCGAATCCCGCTGCATTGCGGGCAACGACCTGCGATGGAGATGGTCCTGGTTTCTCTTTGCCACTGCGTCGCCCGCCGTAATGAGAAACCTGTAAAGGGTGTGCCGCTAGTTCGTGTCCAAGACAAAACACATCGTTTCATGTCAGCTGTAAAGACCACACGGCAAACGAAACATCGCATCAGTATTATAGCGTTGTGTGGTAGTTCTGCAAGGGATCTCATAAGCGTAGTTACTAAGAAACAACGCTCACTGCTGAACCCATTGCGCCGTTTCGTTGGGAACTTTTGCATGGAGGCCAGATATATACAACAGAAGCTTGTGGTGTGTAATCAGATGAAACTTGGTACCATAGAGGTAGACATGAATCTTCTTGACACAATAAAAGATGGCCATGCCTCTTTTTCAATCTGCAGATAATTTCCTGTGCTGAGTTCAATGTCTCAGACGCAAACGAGGTAAGTTGTTCTCTGCCGTTGGCAAGTTTATGGGACAGGGCAGCACCAAGGCCAGAAACAGACTCATCTGTGGCCACGGGGAAGTCTGCTTGTGGCCAGTGTTAACTTATTGGCCAGCTGGAATGTCGCCAGACAAGCATCCAACATAAGACACTTTTTCAGTGGCACAGACGACCGTTGACACGCCTCTGACCACATAAACGGAGCACCCTTTTTATGTAACTAGTTAAGCATGTGGGAAAGAGTAGCATTTTCTATGAACTTGGCATAATAACTGAATTTGCCCAGAAAAACTGCAATTCTTTAAGATTCTTAGGCTACCTTAAATTAATAACGGCGGTCACATCCTCTCGTGTTAGGCTGAGCCCGTCTATCCTTCGTATGTGGCCCAAATAGTTGGCTGTCGGGTGGAGGGAAATGCACTTGGCAGCCACTCAAACAACGGTCATAAGGTGTGCACGTGCTGCCGCTGCGTGGCTTCTGTAACTAACAAATCATCCAAATAAATTACAGTTAGGGATGTTAGGGATGACCTGGATGAGCTGTTCGCGATATCTTTGAAAAATTGCTGGTTTCTAGTGGTCCCAAATGGTAATATTTTGTATTTGTACATACCCATGGTGTATTAATCCACAGAAACTGTTTAGCGGGGTCATCAACAGATAACCGAAAAATAATGACCTCCATCCAATTTAGCTAACAGTTCGTCTTGCCAAGGGACTGTGTACAAATCAACTTTTGCCTGGAAATTTATGGTAGACCTAAAATCCAAGAGATCCGAGGTGGCCCATTAGGTTTTTGCACAGTAACCATAGGCGTCGCCCGTCCACAGCTCGTGGTCTAGCGGCTAGCCTGCTGCCTCTGGATCACGGGGTCCCGAGTTCGATTCCCGGCCGAGTTGCAGATTTTCGCTGCCCAGGGAGTGGGTGTTTGTGTTGTCCTCATCATTTCATCATCATCATCAACATCATTTGTGACAGTGGCTAGACTGGATTGTGTAGAAAAGGGACTGTGTAAAAACTGGGACTTTTTACGGGCGCTGATGACCGCGCAGTTGAGCGCCCCATAAACCAAACGTCGTCATCATCATAGGCGTCGCCCACTGACTAGCAGGACGGGGCAGATAACACGCAGAATCTGCAGTCTGTCTGCCGTCACTTGTTCGTACGCGGCGAACGGTAGCTGACACGTTCTACAGAATATAGGCACTGCCGAATGCTTCACAGAGAAGTATGTCTCAAAATTTGGGGCACAAACTAAGACAGGCTCAAACAAGTGTTTGAGATTTTATGACAATGCATCCATCTCGGAGAATGGAGTCACATTAGAAATTATATTCACTTGATCGTGAATTTGGAATGCGAAATGCACGAAAACGTCGACTCCAAAAATGTTAGTAATCGTCCAAAAGTTACGTACAAGCAGGGTTACTTGTCGAGATACGTTTTTGCACTGAATTTGCACCACAATTTGATCCCATAGCGGAATCGACCGGCCGTTGAACGTCACCACTTTGCACGGCGGTACACGCAGCGATGGGCAGCCAATGCGTCAGAAAGTGTACCCATTAATTTGGGACACCGCCGCGCAGGTGTCCAGCTGGAAGTCCACTGACACCCAGTCCACGTCCAGGTGCAGCTTTCCTTCTGCTGTTGTCTCAGGCAGCATGCAGCGTGCAGCGTGTATCGGCCCAAGTTCACGCCTGTCGATAGAGGCAGATACGCGACACGTGTCCCTGGTCTGTGGCAAGGGACGTCATTGTACGGGTAGTGACGCCGGTGATGATGAATGCCTCACTCCGGACATAACCTGACGGCACGGCATGTGCTTCGGTTCTCATACAACGATGAGGAGGGAAATTCTTCAGGAGTCACCGCTCGCTTTGGGTCATGTCGACGGTGAAATTAGCGCTTTTGTCTTTGCGCGTATACCAGAGCGGATGACGGACTACCGCACTCATGAGAGATGGGTAAACCAGATGACGACCGTGACTGGGTTGATCGAACAGAACGACGCCGCGCGAAAGTAGTCGAGCGGTCTGAGGCGCTGCGGTCATGGACTGTGCGGCTGGTCCCGGCGGAGGTTCGAGTCCTCCCTCGGGAATGAGTGTGTGTGTTCGTCCTTAGGATAATTTAGGTTAAGTAGTGTGTAAGCTTAGGGACTGATGACCTTAGCAGTTAAGTCCTATAAGATTTCACACACATTTGAACATTTTGAACAGTACGCCGACGACTGACACTGCTAGAAACGTCGACACCAGACGAATGACCGAGCACAGCTCGTTCTGAGGCAGCCACTGAGCACGCTTTAGCAATTTTTAACACATCACTCAAAGTAGGATCCAGAGTTTCAAAAGCCTTTACACTACCCAGGCGGATTATAATGACTGTTGTCTTGCTTAACTTGCTCATTGAACTTGAGCTTACCTGCAACGACGCGCGTTTGGTATTGTCAGCAAACTGCAAACTTCAGAAAACTTCATACTACTGGGGCGGAGAGAGGGCGTAATTTTACTACCACTTTGTACACTTTACTACTAGACGACAGTAACTGTGCAGCGCACAACGGCGTTCAGCATCGTCAGTTTGACTTGCCTTGCAGTGCAGTTAGAAACGCCATAAACAAATCTCGAGATTCTCGCTGGCCTCGTCGAAGGAAGCGAATGGCTGAAGGGGAGGCGTGGAACCAGCAGCTGCCGCCTGTTGTTTTCGGAGGAACTGTAATAGCAGAGCGTGCCGATCCTGCTGCTGCTGCTGCTGCTGCCATGGCTTGACAAACAACCATCAATGGTTCACTAAACGAAACGACATGGTGAGAAAGTTCCTCATCGTCAGTTTCCTGTTCTGCGTGGTGTAGACAGAAACCGTTTATCGGAATTTGCTCTGTTGGGCATACCGAACCACAGGGAAACAAACATGCGTTCATATAAATCCGCAATAGACTGAGTTCACGAAGTGAGCGAGGCACTAGTACGTCCGAGACGTAGTGAAGTTCGTGTAGCAATACAACAGTTCCAAATCAGTAACCATTCGAAATCGGAAACAAACTGTGTCACCTTGAGTGTGAAGTGCCACGATACGAAGATCTACACGGCAAAACGAGCAATGAGCCACGCTGCGAGCCCAGGCCACAAGTTCAGAGAGAAAGAGCCGCCACGGGGTGTCGCCACGACGGCTTTGGTTGGTTGGTTGGTTGATATGGGGGAGGGGGCCAAACGGCGAGGTCATTGGTCTCATCGGATGAGGGAGAAAATCGGCCGTGCCCATTTCAAAGGAATCATCCCCGCATGCGCCTGAAGTGATTTAGGGAAATCACTGAAAACCTAAATCTAAATGCCTGGACGCGGGTTTGAACTGTCGTCCTCCAAAATGCGAGTTTAGTGTGCTAACCACTGCGCTACATTACTCAGTCTTACGACGGCGGCCCGCAGCCTTAGCACGTCAGTGCTAGGCGGGGAACCCGAATCACTGTCGGATACAGAACCATTGAGGCACACGGTATTATTATTGTCGTGTATATACATAACTGAAATTTGTACGGAACCCTTAGGTGCCTGTCTTAATCGCACTTATGCGGTATTTTTTTAAATGTATAGTTAAATTTCTTCAGTAAGTTACTGAAATAGAGCCCTATTTCGGTCATTTACCTATACCTGCGATAATTTAAAGCATTCCGTTTTCAGGCCACGGGTTGGCTACCGGGACCATCCGACTGCCGTGTCATCCTCAGGGGAGGATGCGGGTAGGAGGGGTGTGGGGTCAGCACACCGCTCTCCCGGTCGTTTTGATGGTATTATTGACCGAAGCCGCTACTATTCGGTCGAGTAGCTCCTCAATTGGCATCACGAGGCTGAGTGCACCCCGAAAAATGGCGACAGCGCATGGCGGCTGGATGGTCACCCATCCAAGTGCCGGCCACGCCCAACAGCGCTTTACTTCTGTGATCTCACGGGGACCGGTGTATCCACTGCGGCAAGGCCGTTGCCCAATTGTAAATTTGAAATGTGGAATTTTAGTTATGTAGGAAAATAGTGGATAGCTGTTAGTACTGAGCAATTTTGGAGACACCGTTCCACTGCCAGTCATAGCAAAAGAATCAAGTAATCTTCCAGCCAAGCAAACACTTGCTCTCACCTGGTAAGGCGACGATGCAAAATCTGTCAGCGAAAAAAGTGATGTGTCATTGCGTAATGTTGTGGACTTGAGTTACCTAGTGAAGTTTAACTGACGAAAAGCAGGAGTTGTGGGTCCGGAGAGAAAAGCGTGGGTGTGGTAGGAATATAGGAGGTAATTTCATTACTGAGACTATACCGTTAGTGTCTGCGGGACGACATGAATAACGCGACGTGTAATCATAAAAGAAAACCTTATATCCAATACCTTGAGCTAGACATGCACACACACACGCAGTTACATGCAGAGGTAAACACGCATATGTGTGCGGTTAGATTGCCCGTCTCGGAAGTCGCACCCTTTCCGTCGTACGTGAAGTTACGAACACACACATTCGGCTGAGGGCCACACACACATACACACACACACAACTTACATGAGTTCAAAGAGGTACGCTGCAATGGCGGGTGCGCTTATATATATGTGTGTGTGTGTGTGTGTGTGTGTGTGTGAGAGAGAGAGAGAGAGAGAGAGAGAGGAGGGGTAGTGAGTGGTATTAGGCAAGCTGAGGTTTCGAGTCGAGCGAGCGTCTTCAAGTATTCGTATGCGCACCGCGTATAAATATTCCCAGCGGCGTTTCATTTGTAGCGACAAACCCTGGCGGCCACTCAGGTATTTCGAGGCGCGTGTGATTTAGCTCTCGCTTTCGCCGATGAAGACGTCCGGCGGCGGGCCGAACGGCTAACGACTCGCGGCCGCGGGTTCTCACGGCCTCGCCTCGACTTACTGCCGATGGCCGGTGAGTAACTGCTGACCGCTGACGGCCGCGTCCACTGGCAATTACCGCGCGAGAGTTATTACTGGTGGCGCCGGCTCGCCACGTGTAAATCAGCCGCGCGCCGCCCGCAGCCCGCGGCGCAACTCCCCACACGCGACGGCCGCTCTCCGGCCGCCGAGCTGCGCCTCAAGTCTACGAGAAGTGAAACCCGCCACGTGTGACAGGTAGCCTGCGTGACGTCACGAAGCCGGTGTGGCGCCACGGCGAGTCCTGTGTGAAACCGTGTCGTAATCTATCGTAATCTGCATCTGCGTCTACACTCTGCGAACCTTACGGTATGTGCAGGAGCGTACTTTTGAGAGGTGACATGAGCCCCCTCTCATATTTCTGTCTTACTCTGAGTAATTCTATCTTCCTCTTTAATTGCATGTGGTGAAAAGTCGCTATTCCTTCACACGCGGACTTCCCACGCAGCGTCTCTCGTCACCCGGGTGGTCCGGTGACAGGCGGGCTCTGCTGATCTTGAAAGGGTAAAGCCGACGAGTGTGAGGGAGTCGAGTGAATGCTTTCCAGACATTGTCATAAGAGCGGCGGCGACACGCCCACAGGGGCCTGACGGAGCGGCTGGGCTATAGATTCCGTTACTTCGCAGAAACTTAGTGAAAACCGTTTCTGGCGGGCTACCAGCGAGGCATGGGAAAGACTTGTGTTCCCAGGCAGTCTTGGCGGGCAAACTCCCGCGTTTTCTGCAAAATCGTAACTGTGATTGCCTTGCTCAGGGCATAGCTCCATGACGTAGCAAAATCGGCACAGAAATTAGCGCGAAGAATCTCCATTGGTGGAAAGATAGTGCTTCGGCAATAGAGTGGATTTTTCCGCCGGTTTTCGAGTTGCTGATTGGAACGTTTAACCATGGCCACTGTCGTGGGGAGAGGAATGTTCCATGTTCGGTTTGTACGGGTGCTCTTTTGAGTGTCGGCTTTCGCCTTTCGGTCGGAGTAGGTTACAAGACTGAGCTTTGGCTGCTCTGGACAGCCTGCCTTCCGTTGGCTGTATAATATACTTTCATTTAATTGTAACTGTTTTACGAAGTTGCTGAAGTTTCGACTTCTACGTAACTTCCCGACTACAGTTGGCAATTGAGTGTTCTGCGTACAAGCGGCCTATGTTATCTGCCTTGAGCAGTTTTGGCTAAAGTTGACTGTATCGGAGTTACTGTGTGATTTCGCTTGTTAAAATCAATCACTGTACCGTCAGTGATTGTGTGGCGAGCCTTCTTCGTCTCCCTCAGAGGCACATTTGTACTGATAGGAAGTCTTCAGTGTGGAACAACCAGACCAGGATAATCTGTTTCGGACTATACTCGTGACATTATCATCACCACGACGGGAAGTCGAAGCAATCAGCCATCGCCTCCGGTATGCCAGATCGCGTCCTTGCAGTTAAGAAGACAGCTTGGTAATGTATGTCCGCAGCACCGGCAGATTACGGAATTTGCTCTGTGATAATCAGAGCTCAGCAGAGCGCTCCTGTTCCCGTCTTTTCTTACGTGGTTCTGTGTTGGTTGCTCATTGTTTGAGTTCTCACTACTGTAACAGCAATTAATGTTGAGTTGGCTGGGTGTTTCTCTTAAGATTTGAGTTGCAAGGAATTGGCTCCACATACCACTTGATCATAAATGTCACAAGCTAGTTTACGGACAACTTCACCTTCACAGCATTTATTTGAGTATCCAATTTGACGTATTGTAAATGTTTCATGTGTTGTGTTTATTATTTTGAGTTTAGTCATAATAAATCAAATTCTTATTTTGAACAGAACTTTCATTCTGTAGATAGGTAGAGCAACCCTTTCGTTTCCCACTACGTTAATGAAACTTATTTATCAAATTAAATTATTGCAGGTGCCAAACTCTTTTCTACTCCACTTTCAGGGTCGATTAGAGTCAGTTCGCGTTTCTTCTTAATCCGTGTGCAACAGCAAAAGTCGGAGTAAGAAAAGGGGGGGGGGGGGCTTAGAGCATCATTTCCTTACGAAGATTCTAGAAGAATTTAGTGTTAGATACACTGCCAGCCCCAGAACCTCGCACTTTGTGTACCATCGGAAGTTCTCCCTCTTCCTGTCCCCCATGAATATTCCGCGGGAAGAACGATTGCTGGTAAGCCACCGTGCAGGATTTGACTCTCTCTAATTATATTCTCGTGGTCTTTTCGCTAGACATGTAGGATGGCCCAATAGTTTGTCAACGCTTGAAAACTCAGTTCTACACGAAATAATGTAAGGTAAAACAGGGAGATGGTAGTTGTCCAGCTACCCGCTTTATAGCGCTACCGGTCAGTTGTGGTGTGTCTTTTTCTCGAGTGACAAGTTGATGCTTCCGTTAATTCCTCATGTCAACTAAAATTAAGCATTTAACATAATTTTAGTTTCTCACAACCGAAATACTGTGTACGATGTCATTAATTTTCCATTTTTTCGCAAGTTAGACTGTGAGCAGTTGCAGAAACACATTTCGCGGCTGTGTGGGTCTACCTGCATACCGCCATGTTGTTACTCATTGCGTTCTTGTCCGCTGGGTTTGATGTCGCACTATGGCCACCTCTCCCTGCCGATTCTAAGATACGGACATACCACATCTGGGATAGATACACCAGTACAACTCTTTTTTATTTTCGGTTTTAAGAGAATTCATTTCTTTTTTTTTTTTTTTTTACAGACGCCAAATAATTATGTTTCCAAGACTGGGTGTACTAAAGACAGACTGAGGGTGGAAGAATTCAAATTGCTATTATTAAATCGAAAAAGATAGACATTCAGTAAAAAAAGGAATTTAATATTCCAAAGAAAATACTAGAGCTAAATATGAAAAGCTGTTGTGATTAAAAAACTGCAGTGGGTCCAGGTTCCTGTTTGAGTTTACCAATGAGAAACGATTTGTGTGATTCCCTATAATTTTCTCTACAAAACTTACCTGTAATAAGTAGTTCAATGAAAACATGTCATTAGTATTGGATACTCTTTTAATACGATTCCCTTCTTGTTTTTAAGGCCTTTTGCGAGCTGACCATCTATCCCTTGCGTGTCTGGTTATCTAACACTGATGCACGAGTGAGATGGCCAAGTATTACATAATTTTAAGAAATCTGTAATTAGTTTGAAATTTGGTCTAATTTCGCGAGCGAAGTTTTATTTTTTTATGAATATAAAAAGCAATCTAAGTTTCCCAGTGTTCAACTTTATCTTGGAACTCCTCCGTTTGGTACGTGTTTGCACATAAAAACAACAATATCAGAAGTTGAGTCCGCCTTGATGCAAAACACCTTGTTATTTGTTTACTTATTTATAACAAATAACAAGGATATTGTTCTTCCCAGTGTTTTTTTGTGTATTAGGGTTTGATATTGTCATTTGAAGAAAGATCATCCATGTTTTTCCGTAGAGAGGTAAAAAATGACGCACATGCTTAAAATGACATGGCGGTTCACTGAAACAAAAAAAAATTGCACAAAATGATCAATATGTGATACGAAATCAATAATTAGCTCAATAGTTGAATTTCAGCAAATACGATGTTCTTCATAAGAAATGCTCAGTACGTCAGACGTCGTTCATCAGAAATACCTGTAGTCGAGGGACGATGTTGTGACCAGCAATGTGCAACATATCAGTGGGTATGGTTAGAAACTGCCATCGGATCTTGTCTTCTAGCACCCTTAATGCGGTAAGACTTGCAACTTCAGGTTATCCCACAAATAATAATCACTCGGACTGGGGTTCTGGGGACTTCGAAGGCCACGCATGACGGACGTGCCAGCTCAACACGCGATCCTCACCAAACGATGTTCTCAAGACATCTTCCACACGTATAACAGTACGCTGTAGAGCGTCGTCCTCCACAAAATTCGAACCTTCCAGCAGGTGTTCATCAGCCAGGCTAAAGATTCGGTTCTGTAGCATATTGGCATAACTCTCATCCGTCACGTTGACAGTTTGAGAAGCAGCACCCCACGTCTCCTCGAAGAACAAGGGTTCAACCACGACTGATGTGGTAAACTCTCGCCACACCTTGACTTTTTCGTCATGCAGTGGGGCTTCCGCGATAGCTCCACGATTTTTGGTAGCCCCAATTACGCAGTTGTGCGATCCGCGGAACGTCAAATTGGCTTCTTCAGTCCACAAAATGTTACACTACTAATCGTCATGTTCCCCCATTTTTTGGCGTGTCCTCACAGCAAATGCTTTCCGCGGCGCAAAACCGGTGGCTAGCTGTTCGTCATGACGCTAGATTTTTAACGCATAGTATCGGTGAGTACGCCTTGGTGCATGGAATGCCGGTGCGACTTCTGGAGCGCTGACTTCATCACGCGGATATGAACCCGCTAGGGACTCCATTTCTTCCTGAACTGCCTGAGCAGCAGAACACTCGTGTCTGGTCACCCACTGTGAGGCCGATCGTGTAAAAAACCTGTGGCTTCGGACTTCTTACACACTCGAATACCTTTCTTATGGCAGCAAGAACGTAAAGCTGCGGTAGGGAATTCTCCATTCTGATAATAAAGTTTTCACTAACAGTGCCTTTTGTGACAAAGTCAATATGCTGGCGCATCTGACTTCCTCTCTCACTACAGCTCATTTTATATACGATTCTCTGACGTGTTGCTGTCCAACACCATCTGTTCGCCGGTTTTTGCACTTGTTCTTGCTTTCAATAAAACCAAAAGCATATCAGGCTTGTGTGTCAAGTTTTACCTCTCTACCTACACTACTCAGAGAAATAATGCATTTTCAAATATTAACGGACTCTTGGGTCACCTATACGTACGATGAATCAATATATTGATTGACTCTTCCAGGAACGTGCATTCTTCGAATTTTAACAGTAGACCAAACAGTGAAGGATAACGCATCTCCTGCAACGTCTGCCACTGAAGTTGACTGAGCACATCTGTGATGCTGCTTCCACGCATACTAATGAACCTGTAACGAAACGTGTTCCTCTTCTTTGGATCTTCTCTATTTCCTGCATTAATAATATCTGGTACGGATCCCAGACTGACGAGCAGTATTCAAGTATTGGTCAAACGAGTGCTTTGTAAGCTGGTGGACTAAATTTTCTGAAGATTCTTCTAATGAATCTCAATCTAGCATCTGCCTTACGCTCGATTAATTGTATGTGGTCCTGCCTCTTCAAATCACCCCATAAGCATGCTCCTAGATATTAAATGGAAGTAAATGCTTCCACTGGCTGTTCGGGAATAGCTTAATTGTGCAATAAAGGGTCATTCTGCGTATGTATTCGCAGTACGTTACGCTTGTTTATGTTGAGGGTCAATTGCCACTCCCTGCACCAAGCGTCGACCCTGTGCAAATCTTCCTGCATTTCTCTACAACTTTCTAGCGTTGCGGCTTCTCTGTACACAACAGCATCATCCGTGAAAAGTCGCATACAGGCAATACCTAGGAGGTGATTTATAAAAATTATGAAAAGTGATGCTCCTATAACACTCTCTAGAGGCACGTCCGAAGCTACTTTTACGCCTGAAGAGTTCTCTACGATGAGAATGGGACTGTGTTTTCGCTAAAAACTCTTCTGGGCCGTGTGTGGCTCGTGTTCCGGCCGTCATCTATTTTACACCCTGTTTTTTTTAACGTACTTCCACCTCACTACGTTAATTTAAATTACTAGTGTCACTGAGTTGCTGCTTTGCCTGACCGTCACCGGCGCTAGCAGTGCGTATCGATATATCCCCCCTCGTAGTATCTTTGCTGGACTGCTATTACTTCCCGGTCGTTGTCTGTCGGGGGGTAGTTTTGATAGTCAGTTCGGATAGCGAGTTCGTCGGGAGCTAGTCGCAGTTCGGATTGCCAGTCCAGTCAGTTGGAACGCGTCTGGAGCGCAGTCTAGACCTGCCAGTCGGGGAGTTGCAATGCGGCACTGGTGCAGTCGGTTGGAGCAGTGAGGTCTGCGTCGACATGGCTCGCCCGGCCATTGCCGCCACGCATCACTTGAGCCGGGCCACGGTCTTCGCGGATGGTCGGTCGTTCGTCCAACCGGACGACGCGTTTTGGCTCGCCGATCGTTCATGAGTCGGCTGTGTATGTGTGCACCGACTTCCGATTTGTCTTCGTGCCTGCTTAGTTACTGTTGTGTATTATTCAAGTCTCCGTGCAAGTGTTTGTCAGGTTGTGTGTGTAGTTCGTGTTATTTCCTTTGACAAGTTATTTGAAATGTTGTCGGCATACTGCTTTTGAGAGATCGGTCGTCTCATCGGCCGACGTGTAACTGGTTCTCCGAGCGCTTCTGGGCCCTTTTAATTACCATCTTGCAGAACTTGGGTCGGTCCTTCCTGGTGCAGGGATGTCGTTTAGCCAGTGGGCGTATTTCCTCTGCATGGTTGGGTCCCAGCCAGTATTTCCGCCGTCGTGTGTGTCGAAGACGCACCAGCAGCGCAGTCGTGACGGAGCAGCAGTCGAGGACGGACCAGCGGGCAGTCGGTCGGTTGTTGCGGACCAGGGAGGACATCTCCGTGCGGTGCAGTCGCCTGGGTCCGCTGCCGGGCCCTGCGCAGTGTCGCAGCGTGTGTCGAGCTCTCCGATCGCTACGAGCTTCGTGGTTCTCCGACCCAGGACGTCGAAGTTGAGTAGTGGTTTCACGTATCCAAGCAACGTCCATTCATGTTGTGTGGTTCGTTTCGGTGGTTCGCTGTTTTAATTCTCATGTACCGACTCGTGCCAAGCTAGTCGTTTGTCGGTCGGCCCTTGGTTGTCCCGTGGTTGGGTTCTGAGGGATCAAGTATAGTTGGGCTCACCACCTATCTCGCTTAAGTGAAAGAGGGCAGACCCACCGCCCTGGAGGCTTCTGAGTGCCACCGTTGTTTAGTTATCTGTTGTCAGCTATTTTAAATTTTAGGCTTATGGTTATTATTTGATTTTCTTAAAATTTTGCAAAATTAACTTTTAAATTTATCTTCTAAGCTTAAACTCTTCCCGCCTTCAGCCTCTAAAGATTATGGTAATATATTTTAAAAATTTTGAAGTTTAAATGTGGCCCTCAGCCATTGGTTGCATCTTGCATACGTTGTTTTTTTTTTTTTGTTTTTTGGGGGGGGGGGGAGTTTAAATTATTTTATTGCTACCTTAATTGAATTTTTATTTTTTAAAGATTTCTTGTTGGCCTTCTGCCTTTAAATGTCTATGGTAATGTATTCTGAAATTTTGGAATTTAATTGTGGCCCTCGGCCATTTGTATTGCACCTTGCGTATGTTGATTTTTGATTTGTTATATTGCTATCTTAATTGGATTTTCATCTTGTTAAGATTTCTTGTTGGAGGCCTTCAGCCGTGAAAGTCGCATTCGGTAAAGACTCGGCTATGTGCCGCTGCGGTTGTAAAGCTCATTGAATTGCAATTAGAAGCAGAAACTGACCTCAACCTTTGGTCCCTTTCCACAATCCTATTACCTGTTTTGGCCAGCGGGTTTAGCGGGCATCTCATCTTCATTCTAGTCACGCAGTTGGCCTGATCTTGGAAACACCGTAGCTTACGATCGATATTTTAAATGTTCTTTCTCCTAACACTGGGTATTGTCTCCGAGATCCATTGCAAGAACCAATTTGCAGTCTTTATGACGTCAGTATCCACTACTTGAGAAATTTTGTCTTTTCCAGTGGAAGAAGTATATCTCTACCTGTGCCTGTGCCTTCAAACATACTTGACAACTTATACGACACATTTTATCTTTACTAGACACAACAACAATATAGTAACAATCGTTCAGTTAACTAAATACGCTTTTAGTGGACTGCAAATATTTCTTGTTAGCAAGCTTTAGTAGATTTTTTCGCTACAGACACATATGTGGTGCATGCTACCAAGTTTCAGTTTCCCAGATCTTAGACTCCGAACAGAAACTGAAAACAGTGAATATATTAAAAATGATATCTGCATTGTAAATGCGTAAATGTGTAAAAAACCTGACGTGGAGTGGTAAATGTTAATTAGGTACCGTATTTAGGACACGTTAATGGTCATGCATGTGAAGTACAAAACTCTCAGTATGTTCTGTATTGAAGGTTTGTAACCTCCCCCTCACTTATCGACCTTAATGACAGTGAAAAATTAAACCGCGTGTACCTAATGGGAAATTTGGGAAAGCAATCGTCACCGAAGTTAATCTGTCGGTAAAGAGGGAGGAAAGGGTTACATCTAAATGAAAGGAAAAATGCTAATGAAACTGGTGGAAATTAATTTTGAAAAGGGGTAAAGTTAATAAAGAAAGTAAATGTGCGGCCGTTGCGTCAACAACTAACTAGCGGTAATTAGATATTTGAGATTTGGGGGAAATCACGGTCGCCAGTCCTAAGGACAATTACTATAGTAACTGAAAAAGGAAGGTTATTACACATATAATTAGCACTAGAAGCGTGGCAACTGAAGGTTGACACGTGTAGTGTGAAAACTGAAAGATTGTCAGAAGTAATAAATTTCGCTACACTCTGACTTAATTTAGCAAAAGAATTAATAAAACCGGAAAATCGAAAGTTAATTTAGTGACTGAAGTTAATAGTGAGCTTTGTTTCTGAAGCACATCGAAATCCAGCAGAATACGGTTAGTCTTGGACTACCTCAACAATCATTTCAAAAGCAATTTGACTCTACGCAATTTAGAAACAAGAGATTTAACTTTGAACTTGAATTAAATGATTCTGAATAATTAACAATAGTAAAATTTAGTACGTACCAAGCTGAGCTGCAGTCACAGGTAAGCTAAAATATGCTAACAAAACTCGCACTCTTAATTTGTGCTTGTGTAATCTAACTATTGTAGCCAGCTATGAATGCTTTAACTGCACTTTGAAACTAAAGTAATGAAATGCAATGATAGTACTTGAATGCTGGTGTCTGAATTTCAACGACACTCGGGTTCATTTCGGAAAAGGAAGGGACCCTGCTTGGTAATGCAATTGGGACAATGAGCAACAAAGGTTCATGCTAAGTTGCTGTAATTTTGCGAGGCAAATGGAACAATTTGAAAAGCTGAGGTCTGCCATACAGTTCTGAAACTTTACGTGCTTTTAGTCTTCCTTGTTAGTTGATTGAAGGTTTGAAGCCGTCGATCGAGGAGGTGGCGACAGTCACTCATTGTCGGCCGTCGCTGTTGCAGAAGCTGGATGTTGGCGCGCCTTCTTCTCAACACGGTCACCAGACGAAACGGGCTCTTGATGTGCGCCAGCTAAGGCTTCCCGTCCGCGACACCATGTCAGAAACTATCATCGCAAGTCGAGCGCAATTACATGCTGCTAAACCCCGAAAGCGCGGCAACTCGCGGGAGCGTCACACCACACACCTGCTCCACTCGCTACTCCAGCCAGACTCCAACTGCTCTGCCCGCGCTCCACGCGGCAGAGTTAACCCTACCAAAGATCCTACACACTTTGATTCTTCACACGACCTATCGATGTAATCGTTCGATAGCAGTTTTCCCTAGGCAAGACCCAGCGTAAAAATACAAATAATATTTACGAAACAAACCAATTATACATCGACATAAATGCATACATATATATATATATATATACAAATAGTAAACCAATTACAATATATAAAGGCACAGAAATGTCATATATTCAGGTAACAAATTAAGGAAAAAAACTTACAGTACAATAGATGGAAATAGGAGGATATGCATTTCCGGCGTTACACGTGCCCCACATTGTCTGAGGATGTTCGTGTAACCTAAACAGACTCAGAAAATGTCCCAAAAAATAAACATCGGAAATGCATATGCTCAAAACATCATCAAAATTTAGCATTCGTCTAATTAAGCATAAATCAATTTTTTAGACCATAAAAATTGAGTGGAGACAGTCCTAATCTTATTCCACTCTGTCATCTTGCACAAAATAAAACAGGTTGACGACATATTAAAATTCATAGAAAGCATAGAAAATGGTTTAGCTATTCTAAAAATCTAAATTCCTAGCAGTATCAAGAAATGGAATACTATTTACAAAATTAATCAGATTACATGGTCATAGAAAACAGGTATATCAAAATACGCAAATTAATAATTACATAGAATACGTATTTTATATAAACTTTTCATAATTAATATTCTCGTCATGAGTGTGCACTTGACGCTAAACAAGAAAATAATATACAGCAGATCGACAAAAACATAAATGTTGACAACAGAATTCTTTCATATCAGCTGTCCGGGAAGAAAAACAACTCCGCCTTCCGTACTGGCAAGTACAAAGAATGCCGACAGCGGCACAAGAGCCGACAGCGGCTCCACCTTGCCAGTATTGTTGCGCCCGCCTGTGCGGCACGCTTGATCTCACTCGCCTGTGTAGCGGCATTTCCAGAACGTCCGTTTCACTGAATTCTTTAGGAAAACTCACTCCCGAGTAATCTCAAGGAGTCCCTTAATACTATCACAGTGGATAACTCAACACTGTCCATCATCACACGCATGTACTAGCCTGAAACTTAAAACAGCGTCTAAGTACATCGGCAATGACTAGTAAAACACACATTCATGAAATCTGACAGCTAGTTACAAAAGCATATTTACATTCCTTAATCTACTGTGACTCAGCTGAAAACTTAAACTAGCAGCTTGGATTTTTCAATTGGTTAAAACGTCTAATCAAAAATTAATTACTTGTTAATTACAAGTTCTTTAATGACCTCTAGGTCAGGCAAAAGCATCGCAACATGGCACATCCTTAAATCTTACACTCTATATTACATACTGTACAAATTACCCATTCTGTGGTATTAATCAATCCTAGGTTGGTACAATTTCAAGTCTACAATATTCCGTATACCTAATCGTTTTCCAGAGCTTGGATACTCTAAGCAATAAGCATTTGTGTGAGGTATACCAATGACTTTATATGGTCCATTATAAACAAACTTAAATTTAGAGATTTCATTGTCTATCTCGCTCGATTTCTCATGAGCTTTTACAAGTACTAAGTTTCCGATTGCAAACTTAGCAAACCGCGCTTTAGCGTCATGACGACGTATGCGAGCATCAACTTTTAGCTTCATTACTTCTCGCAAACGATCTTTTATCACACTAATACTAATGTCAATCCGTGGAGGGAATTTGATTATCTCTTCCAATTCACTTTCTACACTTTTGTCAATGCCGAGATTCCTCACGTTACGGCAGTTCGAATTCATTTCTGCGTCAATGTCATCCGGCCAGTTAACAATGTGTATAGGCTGGTATTGCCTATGCACACCGTCTCCTGCCTTGTCAAAACTAACAACTATTGCTTTATCTTGTGACGTACATGTCAAAGTTTTGCTTTCGCAATTAATCCCTGCACGATACTTTAATAGCCAATCCAATCCGATAATTACTTCCGTAGTTAAGTCTGGCACGACGACAAACTCTTGTTCAAATCGTGCCCCACATATCTCGAAGTTGACAAAAATCTGTTTTGTGACCGGTTTACTGGCCTTTCCAGTAGCACCGATAATTTTCACTCCTGGTACTGGCATAACTACGATACCAGGTCTGTCTTTCAGTAACTCAAATATTTTCCCAGATACAGCACTCAATTCTGCACCGGTGTCAATCAACACGTTTAGTTGTAGGTCGTGCATATTAACAGACACTACTATCTGTCTACACTTATCCTCGACTGTTTCTTTCTCGTCTATATCCAGGTCATTCCAGAAAAAACCATCCGGATTTGATCCTAAATCCTGCTTATCTGGCGGCTTTTTCAGCCTCTGTTCACATACAGTTTTAATTTGAACACGTTTGTCCTGAGGCTTAGTCTGTAGCTTCGCCTCCAATACCGAAACCTTTTCCTGTAACTCGTCAACTAGTGAGTGTTGCTTTGCTATCAATTCACTAATTGTCACCTTCGTTGATTCCTCTTTGGTCAGATTGATCTCATCTGCCAATCTACCTGGAGGAATGTGCCCAGTAGTATCTGCAATTACTTCCTCTAGATCTGCGCAACCCACACTGCTATCGTCTGACCGTATAATGTCAGCTCTAACCTCATATACGCTGTAATCTACGTGCTTTTCTACCAGTCGTGTCCGGCTATCACTAAAATTTTCGTAATCTTTCTCCTTAATACTCTCGCAATGTTTAAACTGGAGGTTTGCGTCGGATGGGTCGGCTACTTCTACCACTACAACTTTCGGTAAAGTCTGCCGGTTAGGGCCAGAACTTTCCGTTACTACTTCAACATCCAACTCTTGCGGGACGAGACACGACGAATCTTGCTCGTGCTCCCCATTAACATCAACTATTTCTATTAAAGTCTGCCGGTTAGGGCCAGAACTTCCTATCACTTCACAAATACTATCTTCCTGTGGGACGAAACGCGGCAAATCCTGCCCGCGCTCCCCATAAACGCTTCTCCCATACAGACCCCTATAATCTCTTAGTTCGTCGTATAAGCGACCGAACTGCCTTAACCAGACCTCATCCCTCTCTGCATCCCCTCGCTCGATGACGGACGTTTTATCCGACATCTGATCTTCTCTCAACACTTGCGAATCATTCTTAAACTCAATCTCCAGTTCCGCTGTGGGTATTACAGCTACCACTTTATAATCGATTTCCGGAACACTACTTAAATTGTTCTCACTGACAGTGAATGTACTTCCTACTGCCGTGTATACAGCTGATTTACTACCTGTGGGCGCACTCCTTTCTCCTAACACTGGCACACTCTCCCGCCGTTGATTATTCCACACGGAATTTTCATAACGACGACACCTGGGTTTTCTACTGTTATTGGGCCGCCAAAATTTCTCCACGCCCGGTCGGCCCCTCACCGGCGCGGCTAATGGTTTCCCTGTCTCGTCCCAGCAGATACGCTCCCCGGATGCTGCTGAGGCGGCTGATCACACACTCTGGCGTTATTACTATTCTGCGAAGCCCGTATCACGCTAGTATGATACTGGTTTCCGTCATTCCTGTTATTATTTGCAGTGTATCGATTGTCATTACGGCCCGAACCACTATTGTTATTGCTGCCAAGATTGCGGTATGCATTATTCCCATAGTTATGATTGTTGTGGTTGCTGAGGTACCCGTTGTTGTTACCACTGCCTCTACCAGTATCGCGATTATTGCGCCAATTGTCCTCGTCCTCAACTCTTTCCAGGAAATGATTGATTGTCCTGTAATTGCTTCCTACGTAGCGTTTTGTATCATCTGGAAGCTTCTTGTAGAGTTCCCAGACTATTTCGGATTCCGTGCGGCGATCACGCAAATATTCCAACTTGCGGATCCAACCCTCACAAAACTCCTTCATCGAGCCGCGCGAATTCGCATCGAAAGGCCTCGATACGACAAATTCGCGCCAGACACTTTGCTGTTTTTGCTCTGACCAGTATTCAGCCAGAAACAAATTTTTAAACTCGTCAAAGGTCAGGTTCGTAATGTTGAGGTTTAAGCCCCAACGCTTGGCATCACCAGCCAACACATCAATAACCGCATTAATTTTTCTCTCATTAGTCCATGATCTGGGTAAAACTCTTTCACAGTTTTTAATGAAATCCGTCGCGTGTATACCGCCTTTTTTCAAGGGGTCGAACCGCTCCTCTTTCGTCAACAATTCCGAACTATGTGCACAGATTGGCACATAGCTCTGTTTTTCTTCAAGTTTCTTTTCTAATTCCGACACTCTCGTAATCACTTGGCAAGTGGTTGTCGCAAGCGTTTCCACTTCCCTCTTTTTCTCTTCGCAGGTATTAGCCTGCTTCCTCACTTTGGTATCTACTTCGGATACTAAAACCTTTAAAGTTTCCACCTTCTGTTGATCGTCTTTTCTCACTAATTGAATTTGTTCCGTCACCTTATTCTCGATGATCGGAGCAACTGCGTCTCCTACACTTTTCTCGATTCTGCTAATTTCGGAATTAAAACGCGTATTTATGCTCGCAATTTCCGCCTGAACGCCTATCATTTACTGTTTAAGATTACCGATTTCGGTATTAATCACAACAATATCTTCTTTGATTTTATCAACTTTTGTGTTAACAACTCCAACATTGTTGTTAACAACATTAATAGCTTTGTTCTGATTTTCTAGCTTCCTGTCAATTTTTTCAGACTGAGCTTTAATTTCTGCCGATTGAGTTTCTATCTTGCTAGACTGAGCCTTGATTTCGTTAATCAAAACATTCAATAAATCAGTTAAATTCCCGGAAACTACCGGTTTTACTTCCGTAGCGGCTTCCTCTTTAATTGTCCCCCCGTATTCGTCATCAAGGGATTCCGATTTGATTTTCACTTCCGATTCCGAAACATTTTCTAATGTTTGGAATTCCATTTCTGCTCTTTGTTGCGTCTCGGCGGTCGCGTCTTTCATGCTAGCCGCCTGCCCCTGGAAGCTTCTTGTAGAGTTCCCAGACTATTTCGGATTCCGTGCGGCGATCACGCAAATATTCCAACTTGCGGATCCAACCCTCACAAAACTCCTTCATCGAGCCGCGCGAATTCGCATCGAAAGGCCTCGATACGACAAATTCGCGCCAGACACTTTGCTGTTTTTGCTCTGACCAGTATTCAGCCAGAAACAAATTTTTAAACTCGTCAAAGGTCAGGTTCGTAATGTTGAGGTTTAAGCCCCAACGCTTGGCATCACCAGCCAACACATCAATAACCGCATTAATTTTTCTCTCATTAGTCCATGATCTGGGTAAAACTCTTTCACAGTTTTTAATGAAATCCGTCGCGTGTATACCGCCTTTTTTCAAGGGGTCGAACCGCTCCTCTTTCGTCAACAATTCCGAACTATGTGCACAGATTGGCACATAGCTCTGTTTTTCTTCAAGTTTCTTTTCTAATTCCGACACTCTCGTAATCACTTGGCAAGTGGTTGTCGCAAGCGTTTCCACTTCCCTCTTTTTCTCTTCGCAGGTATTAGCCTGCTTCCTCACTTTGGTATCTACTTCGGATACTAAAACCTTTAAAGTTTCCACCTTCTGTTGATCGTCTTTTCTCACTAATTGAATTTGTTCCGTCACCTTATTCTCGATGATCGGAGCAACTGCGTCTCCTACACTTTTCTCGATTCTGCTAATTTCGGAATTAAAACGCGTATTTATGCTCGCAATTTCCGCCTGAACGCCTATCATTTACTGTTTAAGATTACCGATTTCGGTATTAATCACAACAATATCTTCTTTGATTTTATCAACTTTTGTGTTAACAACTCCAACATTGTTGTTAACAACATTAATAGCTTTGTTCTGATTTTCTAGCTTCCTGTCAATTTTTTCAGACTGAGCTTTAATTTCTGCCGATTGAGTTTCTATCTTGCTAGACTGAGCCTTGATTTCGTTAATCAAAACATTCAATAAATCAGTTAAATTCCCGGAAACTACCGGTTTTACTTCCGTAGCGGCTTCCTCTTTAATTGTCCCCCCGTATTCGTCATCAAGGGATTCCGATTTGATTTTCACTTCCGATTCCGAAACATTTTCTAATGTTTGGAATTCCATTTCTGCTCTTTGTTGCGTCTCGGCGGTCGCGTCTTTCATGCTAGCCGCCTGCCCCTGAACAATGGGTACCGCGGTGCGTGTTTCCCACTGCTCGACCGATTGTTCCGTACCCAAGTCTACCAAATTTTGGTAATTGTTGCCTTCACTCATTTTAATAATTTTCAATATAAATAACAAATCTCAAATCTAATTAGGATTCCTTAGACTAATATTCTCGCTGACGTATCGACCATTTCGTAACCAGTACTTTGTTACGAGATTTGCACAATTCAAAATTCGTGTCCAGAACAACCTCAAATTTGAAGATTGTCCTGTCACCAGGTCGCCACGTGTAACCTCCCCCTCACTTATCGACCTTAATGACAGTGAAAAATTAAACCGCGTGTACCTAATGGGAAATTTGGGAAAGCAATCGTCACCGAAGTTAATCTGTCGGTAAAGAGGGAGGAAAGGGTTACATCTTAATGAAAGGAAAAATGCTAATGAAACTGGTGGAAATTAATTTTGAAAAGGGGTAAAGTTAATAAAGAAAGTAAATGTGCGGCCATTACGTCAACAATTAACTAGCGGTAATTAGATATTTGAGATTTGGGGGAAATCACGGTCGCCAGTCCTAAGGACAATTACTATAGTAACTGAAAAAGGAAGGTTATTACACATATAATTAGCACTAGAAGCGTGGCAACTGAAGGTTGACACGTGTAGTGTGAAAACTGAAAGTTTGTCAGAAGTAATAAATTTCGCTACACTCTGACTTAATTTAGCAAAAGAATTAATAAAACCGGAAAATCGAAAGTTAATTTAGTGACTGAAGTTAATAGTGAGCTTTGTTTCTGAAGCACATCGAAATCCAGCAGAATACGGTTAGTCTTGGACTACCTCAACAATCATTTCAAAAGCAATTTGACTCTACGCAATTTAGAAACAAGAGATTTAACTTTGAACTTGAATTAAATGATTCTGAATAATTAACAATAGTAAAATTTAGTACGTACCAAGCTGAGCTGCAGTCACAGGTAAGCTAAAATATGCTAACAAAACTCGCACTCTTAATTTGTGCTTGTGTAATCTAACTATTGTAGCCAGCTATGAATGCTTTAACTGCACTTCGAAACTAAAGTAATGAAATGCAATGATAGTACTTGAATGCTGGCGTCTGAATTTCAACGACACTCGGGTTCATTTCGGAAAAGGAAGGGACCCTGCTTGGTAATGCAATTGGGACAATGAGCAACAAAGGTTCATGCTAAGTTGCTGTAATTTTGCGAGGCAAATGGAACAATTTGAAAAGCTGAGGTCCGCCATACAGTTCTGAAACTTTACGTGCTTTTAGTCTTCCTTGTTAGTTGATTGAAGGTTTGAAGCCGTCGATCGAGGAGGTGGCGACAGTCACTCATTGTCGGCCGTCGCTGTTGCAGAAGCTGGATGTTGGCGCGCCTTCTTCTCAACACGGTCACCAGACGAAACGGGCTCTTGATGTGCGCCAGCTAAGGCTTCCCGTCCGCGACACCATGTCAGAAACTATCATCGCAAGTCGAGCGCAATTACATGCTGCTAAACCCCGAAAGCGCGGCAACTCGCGGGAGCGTCACACCACACACCTGCTCCACTCGCTACTCCAGCCAGACTCCAACTGCTCTGCCCGCGCTCCACGCGGCAGAGTTAACCCTACCAAAGATCCTACACACTTTGATTCTTCACACGACCTATCGATGTAATCGTTCGATAGCAGTTTTCCCTAGGCAAGACCCAGCGTAAAAATACAAATAATATTTACGAAACAAACCAATTATACATCGACATAAATGCATACATATATATATATATATATATACAAATAGTAAACCAATTACAATATATAAAGGCACAGAAATGTCATATATTCAGGTAACAAATTAAGGAAAAAAACTTACAGTACAATAGATGGAAATAGGAGGATATGCATTTCCGGCGTTACAGGTTGCTTATCGTATTCTTTATCAGGATTCGTAAATGGGTGCGTTAAATGTAAACTGAGTTCACTGAAAGAGTAACAATAATCCGTATTTTATGAATCTATGGAGAGGCTCCTTAAGGCAAACATGCGATGTACAATTTCGAGTGTTGTTGCAAACGGCAGTTGATTACAATCGCTTTCCCGAGACATATACTTGTAGTAAAGGTGTGAAACAAATCACTTGAAAAACATAATACAGTTTTGGAACTATTTTCGTAAATATTCTTTCTAAAATAAGGAACATACGCTTTGTAATCAACAGTAGAAAGAAGTTAAATTTTCAACTAAATGCAGATTTATTTGCACTTGTGTTCCGTACTAGTTTTCACTCTTGAATGTTTACTTTTCCGTACCACGTGATTTAAGACCTGTGACGTCACTAGAGGCAGTCACAGTTCTCCTTGCATGTAAGCCTCGGTAAAGCACGGCAACCAGTTCCACACAGACGAAGAAGATAAGCATATTTTAAGATGGTGTGGGAGCCAATAAGACCATCAAGACAGGAGCATCACACCAAAAGCTCGACATAACCAAGAGTGCTGAATTCCTTTATCCCTCGTTCAACAAGCTAGCCAGCAAGCGCTGGCCTGTGATTGGTTCGTACTTACCACCTTCAAAGTCATCCCAGGAGACGTGTCTTCAATCAACCAGTCAAAGACTGTTATACGGTAAGTAATCGATCACCTGGCACAGATAATCTTTGTAATATGCTTGCGAACAGAACTCGAGGAAGACTGACTAATTTGAAAGTTAATATTTACGAATAGGCTTCACAGTCAACACTGTCAAAGTTTTCTCTAAATCTACAAAGGCTTAAAACGTAGTTTTGCCTTTCTCGTAGAAGATATGTAGCAAAAATTTGTGAATTACATAAACATATGTAATATTGTATAAAAAGGGCCTTAGTCCATCGTCTTCATTTCTTCGCCCACACTGAGATAACTTTTGAACAGCAAATAGTGTCACGAAATAGTGTAAAGGTTACTGTAATACTGTGCGTCTGTCTTCAAAATCTTGATACGTTCTAAGAAAGTTTTTTTTTCATTTTTTTTCCAACGTCACTTAACTGGACAGGCGTCCTTTCAGTATGGATCGATGGATGCTTTCGATACTACAAGGAACAGAACTTACAGAATTCAAAGTAGTATTCGATCGCAATTTTATTCCTTCATTTTAGTATGAGATGTTTCGATCTACGTGGCCATTAATTGATGTGTCTAAGAAAGACAAAAAGAATTTGTCGCTTTATCAATGAGGACATTTCGATAGTGAACAAGAGTACTAGAAGCAGCATTCTCTTAAATGTCAGGCGAAGCAACTAAAAGGCAGAGTAGCTTTCTTCCTGAACTCGCTATGCCAGGTGGAGCGGGCCTTCTCACTTTCGTTCCACGCGCATGCTGTGCCCACCGGTTCTTTCGATGGGTGGTAACACTCAGTCGTAATTACGAGGATTGTCCGAAAAGAATCTTCCAATCATAGCGAAATGGAAACCACAGTGAAAAGCAGAAGCATTTTATTTGCGACAGTTAGCTACACCTTACAGCTATTTCTTTATACAGTCGCCGCTGTCGTAGCGTTGTACCAAGTTTCCAATATCCTCGTCATAGAAGGCAGCCGCCCGTATTTTCCGCCTGTTGTTTACGCTGGTCTGCAGTTCGTTGTCTGTGCCAAAACGTTGTCTTCATTGCCAGGGTTCATGCGAGCAGAGATGAAAATCAGAGGGAGCAACGTCTGGGCTGTAAGGTGGGTGATCAAACACTGCATAAGCGTCTTCATTACCTGCGCAATGTAGAGTCAAGAACTCTGTCCTGACACGGTCGCCACTCTGAAATGAAACTGCTGCTCATAAAAGAAAGATTAATTAACTAATTAACTTGCCTGCTTTTTGACTTTTTCTCTTTGACAGACATAAGACAGGTACTGCATTAAAGAAACTATTTTGAATTTTTTGTCTAGATGCATACATTATAAAATTTTTACCTGTCCAATAAAAACAATATGTGAAAAAAATGTGACTATAGATGAATGTGTTTTCCTTCATGGCTACTGTAAGGAGAGAACGGGTTAGGTACAGGATGAGTTGGCGGTCGGAGGTTTCTGCTTCTCCGGCTCTCAGAGAGCGCCAGACAAAGTCGGAGAATACTGATACAACTCGGGATGATGACGCCATCACCCTTAGCAGCTACAATATTCATAGATTGTTTGGAAAACACTTTCAAAATGAGAAGGTTGAACAGACAGCGGCAGTCTGGTATCTTCTGACTAACAAACTGGTCGCTTAGGGAACGTCTTGAACGCACAAGCTGACAGCAAAATATTGCGCGTCGTTCGGACGGTGAGAGCAGATTCACCAAGTATTGTTAATTCACGAAAAAATCACTGTGCACTGTATTGCAAGAAACACTAACAGTTTTTATGAAGATCCGAGGATCCAACATCGAATAAATGTTCGTAAACGATATTTACCTTTTTCACAAATTAAATTTTTTATTCTAGATTATTAGCGATTACAAGTTGACCTCTGCACTTCATATTACTTCTATGTGCAAACTTATCTGACCTCAGATGGCACAATGTCCAATGGCATTTCTTATCTCCAACAATTACCAGAAAACATAGATGCTCCTCTTCTTTTTTCAGCAAAAGGCGTTGACGTCAGAGCAAAGAGCATTGTCGTATCAAATTCCGGAGCACTGGTACTCGCAGCCGGAATATTACAGTCACATTACCCAGGGAAATTACAACTCTAATGATTTTTCTATCCCACACGCACCATGTCGTTATCAGCGGGAATGATAACATCCGAAGAGCAAACAACCAAATCGAGAACAGAACGCAAGCGATAACGTCAACCGCGCACGTAATCAACAGATGGAAAAAGAAGACACAAATTTCTAGGTCACCGAATATCACTGAAACCTGAGTCGGTTGCCACCGTAATTCGGAGGCTCGGAAACCGGAGGCTCTCTCCAGTACACGCGTCGCATACGCCCCCTGTCGACGGCCGCTGTCGCATCCAGCTCGCTGAATGCGAACATCGTTGGTTCCGCCACGGCACTATCAGGAGGCGCGGAGACCAGTATGAAGAAAGAAACGCATGGCAGATATGTTACGTGGGATTGCATGAAATCAAGCGAAATATCTCGGCAGACACTTGTATCTCGTGGGAGAAGCTATTTTGTAGGCATCTTTATGTCCTCAGTGTGCTCTCAGAACCGAAAAGAGCCACATGAAGCCGTCGACAGGCATACTAAACATCTCCGGCGGTAATTCAGTTGAATACCGCCCTTCGATTGTGCTATTCTGGTACCAATCGAAGCGATAGGTGTTGCAGGTTCCAGCCAGCCAGCCCGTCGGCGTGCAGCAGTCCAGCCAGCCAGCAACCAGCAGCCAGCAGTGGTCCCCGCCGGCAGCCAGCAGCGGTCCTCGCCAGCAGCGGTCCCCACCAGCAGCCAGCAGCGTCCACGCCAGCAGCACGCATCGGTCCTCGCCTGCGCCGGCCCCAGCCAGCAGCCAGCAGCCAGTAGCCAGCATCCAGCGGCCACCAGCGGTCGCAGCCACCAGCGGTCGCAGCCAGCGGCCAGCGGCCAGCAGTAGTCCTCGCTGCCCCCACCATCCGCCAGCAGCAGCAGCAGCAGCAGAGGCATCCCCACCAGCCAGCCAGCCAGCCAGCCGGGTCGCCCCCCCCCCCCAGTGGCAGCAGAGTGAGGCTTAGGCCCCAGTCTCCTTCGTCATTCTCCGTCCTTTCTCCTCTGTGTCTCTCGTCGCCCTGCCCGTCTCTCGTTTGCTCCTTGGTCTAGTACTGTTTTTTTCCCCCCTTATCATAATGTCAACCCCCACCACCTCTTCTACAGCCACCACCATTGCCATTATATACACCTCCCCCTCCGCTCCTGCCACCACTATCACGTGGTGTGCCGCTTCACTCCCCCCTCAGTCCATCCCACCACTCCTCACTCTCTCATCTCCCTCCCTATTTGTCGCCCCGTCCCCGGCTCCTCCCTCCTGCGCCTCCTCCCCTTCCCTCCACTCCCTCCCTCTGCTCCTTCCGGTTCTGCAGCCCCCACCAGGGTGGTCGCCCGGCGGGCTACGGCCCACACTCCACTCTCCCCTTCCCCTTCATCGTCCTCGTCATCGTCTTCACCGTCGCCTTCGCCATCGCCATCGACCTCACCATCTCCGGTGCCGACTCCAGCCCCGGGACCTGCCCCTCCCCGACACATTCCAGTTGTTCCGATCCCCCACACCTCCTCCGCCGCCGTCAAGCACCACAGTGCCACCCCTGCCTCCTCTGCTCCCAAAAAGGCTCCGCCTCGTCCCCCTTCCCCCACCCATGATGCCATGGATGTCTCCCCGCCCGTCCCTGCCCCCTCCTCCTCCTCCTCTACCCCCTCCTCCTACCGCTACCTCTTCTCCCGTCCTGATCCCTCCCTCCTTGAAGCCCGGAACCTCACCCTCTTCCTTCGCCAGAATTGTCCTGGTGCCCCCATTTCCATCCTCACTCCTCGCCGTGATTCGGTGCTCGTCTCCTCCCCCAGCCCTACCCTCCACAAAGACCTCCTTTCCCGCATCCCTGTCATCTGCTTTGGCCCTCGTGCCTCCCTCACCCCTGCTCCTTCCCCACCTCTCTCCCGCCAACCCCGACCCCCGCGTCGCCCACCGACCCTCACCGCCGTGATCACTCGGCTCAGTCCGGCGATCACGGAGGAGGAGGTGTTGGCGGAGCTTCGGGCCCATCCCCATCTGGAGGTGCATGCGGTTCGTCGCATCCACAATGCTGCCGGCCCCAGCCGCCTTATGCGGGTTTTTTCTGAGCACGCCCCCTCCATAGACCGTCTCCTGAAGGAGGGTGCCCTCCTTTTTAACCAACATTATAAAGTTGATCCTTCCCGTTCCCCTCCTCAATCCCTCTGCTGCCAAAGGTGCTTGCGGTACAATGCGCACCCAACATCTGAGTGCTGCGAGGCCCCCACCTGCCCGCACTGTAGGCAAGCCCACTTTTTACAGCAGTGCCCCAATCTCCAGTCCCCCCCTTCTGTAATACCTGTAACCTCCCTCATCTTACCTACTCCCAGAAGTGTAAGGCCCGACCCCCTCCTACCACTCCCAAACCCACCGTTCCTGTCCTCCCTCTGGACGCCCCCACCCCTCCCGACAACTCCCTTCACCCACCCCCTACCGCTGAGGACATCATCAGATTCCTCACCATCGTCCTTCAGAATGTTCATCCTTTTCAGCGCCCACACACCCTCCAACAGACCTCCCTCGCCACCCGTTCCATTTTCCAACTCAAAATGTACGCCACTTACTCCAACAACCAGGCCCATTTCACCTTCTCCCGTCTTGACACCCTCATTTAAATCCCTGTCATGGCGCGACAGCACCATATCCTTTTCAACAACATCCGCTCCCTTCCCGCCAGGATGCCTTCCTCCTCAATGAAACCTTCCTGCAACCCCACCACACCGTCCACACTTCGCCCTACCTCCTCCACCGCTCCGATAATCCCCTCCCGATTGCGCGTGGCGGAGTTGCCATTGGGCACCACTGCCAGATTCCCGTTCGGCTCCAACCTCTCCTTCCCGACCCCACCTAACACCTAATCCTTAGTCTCTTCTTCCCCAGCCTTACCGTTACCTGCGCCACCATCTATGTCCGCCCCAACGCCCCTATTCCTTTTGACTTCCTCTCCCACATCGACCGTACCTTCTCCTCCTACGTGATCGCCGCCGACCTCAACATCCACAGTCGTTCCGCTGCCCAGTTACGGTGGTGGCATCGGTTCCTCTCCTCCCTTCAAGGCGACCTCATCCCTGTCCCCCAGCACACCCATCCCGAATCCAACTCCACTCCCGATGTTATCCTCTCCTCCCCCAACCTCCTTGGCCGCATAATGGTGGATGTCCTGGTGCCTATTGGTAGCGACCATCTCCCTGTCCTCCTCGCCGTTTCAGACGGTCGTCGCCCCCGCCCGACCCTCGAAATGATCCTCCCCCTAAGTACGTCCATGACTATTCCCGTGCCAACTGGAATGCCTACCGGGATACCCTCTCCACCCAGGTCGATAGCCACCCTTTCCCCTACCACCACCCCGATGATGTCACCCATGCCACCTCCTTTCTCCAGCAGACCTTGTCTGAGGCCGTGGAGGCCCACGTCCCTACTGTCGCCATCCTCCCCCACCGACCTACCTTACCCCCACAGGCCGTCCTTCTCCTCCGTGAATCCCGCCATCTCTACCGTGCCTTCCTCCGCACGCGTGACGCGGACACACTACGACGCCACCGGCAACTCCAGCGACACATTCGTAATTTGCTCGCGGCTAAGAAACGCCGGGACTGGCGACAGACATGCACCCGTTTAACTGCTACCCTACCTATCAACTCGTCCATGTTCTGGTCAGCCTTCAGTCGCCTTACCGGAACTAAACCCTCCCCCTACTATCCTCTTCTCCATGATGATCACCCTTTCCCTGACGCCCTTAGTAAGGCCAATCACTTTGCCTCCTACCTCTCCATTGTATTTTCCATCCTCGCTGATCCCCAGTTCGATTACTCCCTCTTCCCGGATATCCACGATCGAACTGACACCTCTGTCCCTCCCCTCGCACCTGGTTTCCAGTACTTGGCCAACATTGCACACACGGAACTCAATGCCCCTATCACTACACAGGATCTCATTGCTACACTCCGCACAGAACGCAACACCGCTCCTGGTCACGATCGTGTTACCTACCGTCACCTTCGTGAAGCTCCTGTCTCTTTCCTCTCCACACTGGCCAGGCTCTACAATGTAGTCCTGTCCACCGGCTACTACCCCGACCTGTGGAAAACCTCCCATATCCTCATGTTCCTTAAACCTGGCAAACCGCCGACCGCCGCTCCTCCTACCATCCCATCAGCCTTACCTCGGTCTTCAGCAAGGTCCTGGAATCTATCCTCACCCGACGCATCCACCAGCATCTCCGCCAGCACCGCCTCCTTCCCGTTACCCAGTGTGGCTTTTGGCCGTCCTTCTCTTCCGACGACCTTCTCCTTCACCTCATCTCCTTTCCGACCAGCTTAATTCCCATTGCTCCGCGATCTTCCTCTGCCTGGACCTCGAACGTGCTTATGACTGCGTATGGCATTCCGGTCTCCTCTTCAAGCTCCAAACCTTCACCCTAACCATTAACTACGTCCGTCTGATTGGCTCCTTTCTCTCCCGCCGTCCTTCCTATGTTACCGTCCATAACACAGATTCCTACACCTTTTTCCCCTCCGCCGGTGTGCCCCAAGGTTCCGTCCTCTCCCCCTTCTGTACCTTTTGTACATGGCGGACATGCCGCCGCCGTCACCCCCCGTCCACCTTCTCCAGTTCGCCGATGACACCGCCTTCCTTGCCCTTGCCCCCACCCTACAGCGCTCCCAACACCTTCTCCAATCCCATCTTGACCAGTTCACTGCTTGGTGCAACCAGTGGTTGCTCAAGGTCAATCCCTTCAAAACCCAGGCGATCATTGTAGGCAAAACCACCCCTTCCTTCCGCCTCCTTGATTTCTATCTCACCATCTATGGCCGTCCTATCGCCCTCACTCCCACCCTTAAGCACCTTGGCGTCACCCTCGACCGTCGCCTCTCCTGGACTCCCCACCTCCGGACAATCCAAGCCAAGGCACGCTCCCGACTCAGTCTCCTCAAGCTCCTCTCCGGCCGTACGTGGGGTCTGGACCCCTCCACCATCCTCCACACCTATAAATCCCTCATCCGCCCTATCCTTTGTTATGCCCATCTGGCTTGGATCTCCGCCCCCCCCTACCTTTTACAAATCTCTCCAAATCCTTGAACGCCATGCTCTCCGTCTCGCCTATCGCATCCGTCTCCCCTCCCCCATACGGATCCTGTACGATCTGATCCCCTTCCCCCACCTCCTCCTTTTCCTTGAAAGGATACGGATCCTGTACACCTCCCGTAAACTCGATCCTCCTCACCCACTAGTCTCCCCGATACTCTCCCGCCCCCGCCTGCTGCCGCACCTGTACTCCCACGTCCCACCCGGTCTCCATCTGTCCACCCTCCTTACCCTCTCCCAAGATGGCTTGCACCAGCTCCCCATCCCTGATGATGTCCTCCTCCCCTCCATCTACCCCTCCTATCAACTTTGACCCTGCCCCACCCCCCACTTCCGGTGTCCTTTCCTTTAGGCACCCTCCCTCCCTTCTCTTTCCTTCCCTTCTCTTTCCATTTCCCCCGTCCCCTCCCTCTTCCCCCGGGCTTCCCCTCCCCCTTCCTCCCTCCCCCTCTCTCCCCTGCCCGTGGCATCTCTGCTCTCCCCTCTCCCATTCCCCTTCCCCTTCCTCCTCCTCCACCTCCTCTCTTGGCAGGTCCCCGGACTCGTACACGCTCAGTGAACATTCGCGCGCCGGAGATCATCGCCGTCAGTGTTTCGTGTGTGTGCCTTCGTTTGTGTGTAGTGTTGTTCGCCGTCACGCCACCACCGTTCACGTGCCGTCGCCATCATCCATGTTTTGTGCACCGTGTCGCCTAGTGTTAGTGATGTTTCTCGTCCAGCGTGAACGGCTCCATTTTTTTTCGATTTTTAGTGTCTACATTTTTTGCCCACCGTTTTTACTGTCTACTCTGTGCCACCTTTATGTACTACTTGTCGTCAAGCTCAAGGCTGAAGAGCGGCGTATTGTGCTGCTGACAGCCCGCCTTTGTATAAGGTGTTTAAAATCAAATAAAGAAAAAAAAAGAAAAGGCATAGTAGAGACACGGCCCAACATATACATGTAAAGCTTCATCGGATTTTCACTGTGGTTTTCATTTCGCGACCGATCCGAACTTAGTTTCTGGACGCCCCTCGTGTCATTACCAACGTTGTAGGAGGCGATCTATAAATATAGTGTTGTAGTCTTCCTTGGGAAAACACTTTATGTGCCAAGATCGCAACGAAGGATACATGGATCACTAGTTTCAACTAATTAAATGGCTATTTTCGGATCGTATAATAGAAAGCAGTGTCTACATCGAGCAATGAAGGAAGATGATTTGTCGCAAGAGTTTGAAATTGTAAACATGATTGCGACAAAGCGCTTTGCTTCGTTAGTCGATGTAGATACTGCTGTAATATATGATATCAACATGCCCATTCAAATGGCTGGAACTAGTATTCGATGTATTGTACCTCGCGATAATAGCAAATAAAACGTTTTCCTGCAGAAGACAACGCCACTACCCAACTGTAAACAGTGCCTGCAGAGAGCAACACCTAGCGGCCAAGCTGACCAGCTGCCTGCTCTGCAGCGACTAGCAAAATATGCTGTCTGTGACCTTATACAGCGGGTTAGTTTTGTTCATCGTATTTTTGTTATGTTTTCCCATCTTTCGGCGGTATTCGTCAGGGTAGAAAATTTTTATGTTTTGTCTTATGGTTTAAAAAGTCTGGTACGTTGCCTTTTAGATCCTTCTCAGATAATTTATGTAAATGCTGCTTACAGTACTGTTGTATGCACTCTTAATGTTCTGATTTATAAACGTCCTTGCTATTTTGGCCTTTTGTAGAAACACAGGGTGATTTTGCGAAACCGTAGTATAGGGTCTCTAAGAGGGAGGATATATGATTGGAAATGCGTTCCGATAGAGATTCATGCATTTGAAGGTGTAGGTAAAAGATGTTTCACAGTGACTCGAATATGAGCGCAACAGGTGGCCCTCCAGACGATCGTATGAAACATTCTCCATAGCAAAAATGGCTCTGAGCAATATGGGACTTAACATCTGAGGTCATCACTCCCATAGATTTAGAGTTACTTAAACCTAACTAACCTAAGGACATCACACACATCCATGCCCGAGGCAGGATTCGAACCTGCGACCGTAGCGGTCGCGCAGTTCCAGACTGAAGCGCCGGCTCTCCATAACAGTACCACCATCCGTATGACTTGGAGCACGTATAGACGATATTACCTATGAACTTGCCGTCGTGGCAACTCTTTTGCCGCTAGTTCGGCGCATAGACCACCTCGGTGCTGAGATTTCTGACACACATCCTGTTCAAAGATTAGGCTAACTTTAGGAGGCGCAGTGTTACCAACTTTCATAACATCCGCCCGTGGGTGATGTCGAATCCGCATAGTACGGTGGTAGTGAACCATCAGCATCGGTTCAGTCTCAATGAGCGGGTGGGGTCCACTTTCTTCCACAAAGCCACAGAGATGAGGCACAGCTGCACTTCCTGCGGGTGACCCAGCCACCCTTGCTGGAAGACGTCCTTTGGTGGTACGAAGGATAATGTGGCTACTACATGATGGTCCTGCAGCTGACTTCTGTCTTGAGTGTGGAGCTAAGGCACTAGTACAGTCAAAAATTTCCCAATTATCAGTATTCGCATGCGTACTTTCAGTCATTGAACTCCTCCAAGCGATCGTTTCGAGCAGTTTGTCCCAGTTTATCAAAGTCGTCCTGTATATGAGGATCATCACGTCGATCGAAATCGGTGATAAAATAGGAGGAAAAATTGCGATCAAACACTGCTCTGAATTCTGAATATTTTATACAATGGGTCGCAGTGTACGTCTCTGTGTTTATGTCAAATGCCATCAAGGAACGGAATATCTCTCCTTGTCTTGCACTTGCGAGAGCAATCCGCGAGTACCACGCTTTAACAGCCACAGGATGCGGTAGACGTGCACGCAGGAGCTGCCAGCTAGCGCAGCCTGGGGCCGGCCTTGGCGGCGCGGACGCAGCGCGCCGGCTGATCGCCGCCGATTTCACGCCGGCAGCCGCGGCTATCGCATTAGGCCCGCCGCCCCCAAGCGGCGTCTTCTTCTGCTTCTCGCGGCTGCGCTCCCACCGCCTCCATTGCGTCACCGGATGCCCGAGACCACCTTGACGGATCGCCGCCGCAGCTACGGCATTTGAGGTCACGATACTTACTGCACGGGAAGCGCTGCGTAGGGGCGGCCAATGTTGTGACTTACATCCCGTTACGTGAGCAGCGGCTGTCGATAAACGTAACTGCACCGGTCGGTTGGTTGACTTGGGGGGAATGGAACCAAGCAGCGAGGTCACCAGTCCCATCGGATTAGGGAAGGATGGGGAAGCCAGGCGGCCGCGCCCCTTCAAAGGAACCATCCCGTCATTTGCCTGAAGCGATTTTGGGAAATCATGGAAAACCTAAATCAGGGTGGCCGGACGCGGGTTTGAACCGCTGTCCTCCAGAATGCGAGTCCAGTGTGCAAACCACTGCGCCACCTCGCTTGGTCAACTAACAACTAAACTGGGGGGAAAATAGTCAGGAGACGTTACCCTGATAGCGTGTAACACAGCCCCAAGCCATCATAAAGGCCTCACTTTGGCGAGGAAAAGCACACACAAATTCCTTCAGAATTCCATGCCCAGCTGAAGATTAGATTAGATTAGATTAGATTAATTATTCATTCCATAGACCCATAAAAGAGGGAATCCTCCTGGGTGTGGAACATGTCAGATAAACATATTACAAAAATGTAATTAGAAAAACTTGAGTTTCATTAATTTTAATGATCCTCAGTCAATAAACAGTAAAATTATGTACATGAATTAAATTTAAACTTCTAATACTTACAGGTTTAATACATCTGCTTTCATTAAATCCATCATTCAGATATTTGTTAATTTCTTGGCTATTACAACCAAGTATTGTCCAAGATTAAAGTAAATTATTCATTTCAGTGATCCTCAGTCAGATTATGTACAAGATTTAAAATTAAACTTCCACTATTTACAGACTTAAGACTTACATCTGCTTTCTATACATCCATCATTCACACAGTAGGTAGTTACTCGGCTGTTACAACCAAGTATTTTCAAAAGTAAAAGTATAATTAATTTTCATTAAAATCGTCTACTGCACTTGTTGAGAAACTCATGGATGGAATAGAAGGAGTTGGCCACCAAAAATTGTTTTAAATTATGTTTAAATTGTGCCTTGTCTAAAACTAAACTCTTAATGGTTGCTAGTAAATTATTAAAAATATGCGTTGCTGAATACTGGACTCCTTTCTGGGCAAGAGTAAGTGATTTTAAATCTTTATGTATATTGTTCTTATTCCTAGTACTGATATTGTATACTAAGAAGTTAGTTGGAAAAAGAGATGTATTATTTACAACAAACTTCATTAAGGAATAAATATACTGAGAAGCTGTGGTTAATATGTCCAATTCTTTGAATAGGTTTCGACATGATGTTGTTGGATTTACACCACTCATTACTCTTATTATACATTGATGATGACATTCCATAGAGCAACCAAACTGTGTGTTGTAGATTGCCACATGTCGTCCGCTATTCCAAATAGTCCCTCCCCCATCTTATTAATTTCTGTTTAACTGCGTCCCCATTCCCCCATCTCAGTAAATGTATACCACTGTTAAATGTACACAGTCCAGTCACATCAATAGGAAAACTACCTTTCCCAGCGTGGACGAGTGGGAGGCGGTTCTGTAACGTACCGCAAGGTTGTGAAGCCATGTCGACTCCAGTGCAATGGCTGGCTGCGTTACGTTTCTCGGATGACGATCCATGGCGCGGTCCGCCCCCGTAAGCTGAGTGGTCAGCGTGACAGAATGTCACTCCTAAGGGCCCCGGTTCGATTCCCGGCTGGGTCTGAGATTTTATCCGCTCAGGGACTGGGTGTTGTCCTAATCATCATCATTTCATCCCCATCGACACGCAAGTCGCCGAAGTGGCGTCAAATCGAAAGACTTTCACCAGGCGAACGGTCTACCCGACGGGAGGCCCTCGTCACACGACATTATTATTACTTATCCATGGAGCGAACACCCCGATCGAGATGGTCTGACAGGTTCTCGACTGGGTTTACGTGCGGTAGCGTTCTCGCTTCCCACGCCCGGGTTCCCGGGTTCGATTCCCGGCGGGGTCAGGGATTTTCTCTGCCTCGTGATGGCTGGGTGTTGTGTGCTGTCCTTAGGTTAGTTAGGTTTAAGTAGTTCTAAGTTCTAGGGGACTTATGACCACAGCAGTTGAGTCCCATAGTGCTCAGAGCCATTTGAACCATTTTTTTTGACTGGGTTTAAAGCCGGGGAGTACAGCGACCAAGGGAGTATGGTAAACTCATCCTGGTGCACACTGAACCACGCATGTACGCTGAGAGCTGTGCGACGTATTGATAACTGTATGTAGGGGTGGACAAGGTCCCCAAGGATAGATGCATACTTGTGTTTATCCACCGTACCTTCGAGAGTGACGAGATCACACACGGAATGCAACGAATATATTCCCCAGTAGATAATGCGTGCAGGGCGTTCGCGTTCAGACGTTTCACGCCGTAAACGCCCACGGCCATCTGTCTGATGGAGCATAAAACTCGATTCACCTGAAGATACCACCTGTCGCCTCTCAATGACCGTCCAGTTCCGGTACTGGAGCGCAAATTCCAGCCGTAGTTGCCAATGAACAGCAGTTGAGTCCATGAAACGGGCGCCTGGCGTGCAGGCACATACAGCGCAACGTTCGCTCAACAGTGCTTGAAGAGACACTGTAGCTCCTTGATTCATCTTTGCGGTCAGCTCAACAGTTGCGCGTTCATTCGCCCACACTCATCTCCGCAGCCGTCGTTCACAGCTTCCATTTATGTATGGCTCGTTGTGGATAACATTTGCATCGGCGCCAGTTTTGGACGGCACCATTTTTGCCGTGCATGGTATACACTAACCACTGCAGAACTCCAAGGGGCTACAAACTTGGCCGTTACAGAAATGCACCCGCTCTTGGTTCCGAAAGCCAATGATCATGCCTTCTTAGACGTCAGATAAATCGCTCGATTTCCGCATTACAACTACTTCAGTGCTTTCCGCATCACCACGACACGCTTTACGTATTGCTCCTGCTGACACCTGTCCTCTGTGAGTGGTTATTGCACGTTGACATCAAACGTAGGAGGCGGTCACCTTAATGTGACTGAAGCATCCATTTATGCACCCCAATTGCGATTTTTTCCTATTACACCATCCTCACTACGAAGTACATCACTGCATAATCATTATTTTTAAGAGAATATCTCCCCATGTCAGCCACCTTTCCATATTCCATGTGCACAATAAGGCAGGAACCTTCATCACTGTGAAAGCTAGCTGCCTATAATTATGATCAGGAGATTCTTGAAAGATCACCAGTCCCGGCAGTGTCTGACTAATTAAATCTGCCGTTGCGTTAAAACTTAACTTGAACGTTCAACTAAAATTCTCAAGCGTCTTCTAAACGATTTATAGCATTTTTCAAGAAAGCCCATCTGATAGCAAAATCTGACTCAAAAATATTCATCGACAACAATTAAATTGTCGCACGTGCAACGCGAAAGTTGTTCATGTCTTTCAGAGCGAATCACATCCTTTAATATTGGCGAAGGAGATCTGCAAAAGCAATAGATTCCTTTTGCATAGAAGTTCGTCTTATAGACGAACACTCACTCGTTCAGTACATATGTATATACCGTCTATGAGATGTGAACGAGTACAGAAATATGAGATTACGAATCCTAAAATATTAATCTCTAGGTTGTAGTGACTTTCGACGAAATGAGTAAGGAAATTGATCTGCGAAGTTGGAATATTACGTGATACAAGAGAATAATCTGCGCTGCTACAAAGTAAGTGCATTACTTGATTAAATAGGGCAAGGGAAGCCACATGGTTCCAGGCACAAACGAAGGAGATTCAACGTAGTAAGCAGACGAAGCTAATCTTCTCTGTCTGAGATTCATGACAAGCAACTTTATGCGGTTGTTGTTGCTGTGGTCTTCAGTCCTGAGACTGGTTTGATGCAGCTCTCCATGCTACTCTATCATGTGCAAGCTTCTTCATCTCCCAGTACCTACTGCAACCTACATCCTTCTGAATCTGCTTAGTGTATTCATCTCTTGGTCTACCTCTACGATTTTTACCCTCCACGCTGCCCTCCAATGCTAAATTTGTGATCCCTTGATGCCTCAGGACATGTCCTACCAACCGATCCCTTCTTCTAGTCAAGTTGTGCCACAAACTTCTCCCCAATCCTATTCAGTACCTCCTCATTAGTTACGTGATCTACCCACCTTATCTTTAGCATTCTTCTGTAGCACCACATTTCGAAAGCTTCTATTCTCTTCTTGTCCAAACTAGTTATCGTCCATGTTTCACTTCCATATATGGCTACACTCCATACAAATACTTTGAGAAACGACTTCCTGACACTTAAATCTATACTCGATGTTAACAAATTTCTCTTCTTCAGAAACGCTTTCCTTGCCACTGCCAGTCTACATTTTATATCCTCTCTACTTCGACCATCATCAGTTATTTTACTCCCTACAAGAAATCTCTGGTATTATACAAAAGGGCATAATGTACAAAGTTTTCACAATTTTCATAAAATAGTCTTATCAAGGTGGATACAAACGAAATCATGTTGCGACCTTACATAACAAGTATGATGCAGTGTGATGAAATTATTTGTTTGTTTATTTATTTATATAAATAAATGTTAAATAAGCATGATGAAAACTATAGAGGTGCTAACATATCTAAATGCAGCGTCAGAGCGAAGCTTCAGGTTAACCATTCATCCACACAACCGAAAACTCGCGACCACTAGCCGAATGGTCTGATGCTATCCAAAGTTCCTGGCCCACCCACTAGATACGTTACCCGTGCCTCGTTCAGTGATACGACGAGTGGCCAGCGCATGGCAGCACACCGAGAGGTAACAGCAGAGTGACAAGTTCTGCACTTGTGAAAAGCGTCGTGCGAATAGCAAAAGCATTTAAACTATATATATAACAACGTAGCACGTCATGTACGAGTCTCGGTCCGGCACACAGTTTTAATCTGCCAGGAAGTTTCATGTAATAATAATATTACTAACGAATCGGATATAATTTCCACTGTGCATCCACCAGGCGTAACATTTAACAAAAATTTTATACAAATGACGAAGATTTCTGTCTTAACCCTACCAATACCAAGGGATTTTCCATAACGCATATTTTCAAGGGGGGAGGGGAGCGCAGTACATTATGTTGTTATGGTCTTCAGTCCGAAGACTGGTTTGACGCAGCTCTCCGTGCTACTCTGTCCTTTGCGAGCCTCTTCATCTCCGAGTAACCACTGCAAAGCCCGCCCGATTGGCCGTGCGCTCTAACGCACGGCTTTCCGGGCGGCAAGGAGCGCCTGGTCCCCGGCACCAATCCGCCCGGCGGATTTGTGTCGAGGTCCGGTGAGCCGGCCAGTCTGTGGATGGTTTCTAGGCGGTTTTCCATCTGCCTTGGCAAATGCGGGCTGGTTCCCCTTATTCCGCCTCAGCTACACTATGTCGGCGATTGCTGCTCCAACAAGTTCTCCACATACGCGTACACCACCGTTACTCTACCAAGCAAACATAGGGGTTACTCTCGTCAGGGGTGAGACGTTTCCTGGGGGGGGTCCACCGGGGGCAGAACCGCACATTAACCTGGGGTTCAGTGTGGGGCGGTGGAGGGGTGAAGTGGACGGCAGCAGTCGTCGTGGGGTTATGGACCACTGCGGCTGCGGCGGGGACAGAGCCTCTCCGTCGTTTCTAGGTCCCTGGTTAACATAACATAACATAACCACTGCAACATACATCCTTCAGAATCTGCTTCTGTATTCATCTCGTGGTCTCCCTCTACGATTTTCACCCCCTGCCCCCTCCCACACTTCCCTCCAGTACTAAATTGGTGATCCCTTGAGGTCTCAGAACGTGTCCTATCAACCGATCCCTTCTTTTCGACAGGTTGTGCCACAAATTTCTTGTCTCCCTAACTCTGTTCCGTCCGTACCTTCTCATTAGTTACGTGATCGACCCATCTTATCTTCAACGTTCTTCTGTAACTCCACATTCCAAAAGCTTGTGTTCTATTTTTGTCTAATGTCCATGTCTCACCTCCATACATGGCTACGCTCCAGACCTTTACTAAATACTTCCTAACACTTAAATGTACGAGAGTTGGAACTTTAATGGTGGCCTATTTACAGCTCGTACAAAATAGGTACGTGTTTCAAAGTTTTACTGACTTTCAGAGTAGTCACCAACGTTGTGTATAACCAGTTGCCAGCGATGTGAAGTCGTAGGATACTCTAAGTAGTGCAGCTCTGTTGACAGAGCGGTACGGTCTATTGCCCGACGAATTTGTAGCAGTTCAGAAGCGAATGCCGTGAAGTGTTTCCTTCAGTTTAGAAATCGAGATGAACTCACGAGGGCTTACGTCAGGGGAGTACAGTGGGTGATATTGCACTTAGCAGCCCAATTAGTGAAACAAATCAGTAACAACTTGCACTGTACCTGCTTGAGCATTGTCCTGCAAAATGATGGTTAGGTCCTGCAGAAAGTGTCATCACTTCTGTTTCTAAGCTGGTTGTAGGTTGTGTTCCAAATATGAACAGCGTACAGACAGAAGTGATGACACTTTATTAGGACCTAACCATCATTTTGCAGGACAATGCTCAAGCACGTACAGTGCAAACTGTTACTGATTTGTTTGACTGATGGGGCTGCTAAGTGCTACACCATCAGCTGCACTCCCCTGACTTAAGCCCTCGTGAGTTCAACTCAGTTTCTAAACTGAAGGAAACACTTCACGGCATTTGCTTCAGAACTGCTACAAATTCGTCGGGCAATAAACAACACAACTGGCACTGCTAAGAGTTTCCTACGACTTCCACATCGCTGGCAACGGGTTATACACAATGCTGGTGACTACTTTGAAGGTCAGTAAAACTTTGAAACCCGTGTCTATTTTGTACGAACTGTAAATAAATAGTTGCCACTATTGAAGTTCCAACCCTCGTGTATTCGATGTTAACAGATTTCCTTCTTCAGAAATGCTTTTCTTGCCATTGCCAGTCTCTCTGCTTCGGCCATGATCAGTTATTTTGCTGTCAAAATAACAAAACTCATCCACTACTATAAGTGTCTTGTTTCCTAATCTAATCCCCTGATCATCATCTGTTTTACTTCGACTACATTCCATTACTCTTGTTTTGTGCTTCTTGATGTTTATCTTATATCTTCCTTCCAAGGCACTGTCCATTCCGTTCAAAGGCTGTTCCAAGTCTTTTGCTGTCTGCGACGGAATTATAATGTCATCGGCACTTTATACCCACTCCAAAAAACTAAAATCAGAAATCGCCTATTGAATTTCATCAACAACATGCTTTTTAGAGAGGTACTGAAGTGTAAGTAGGGACCAGAACATTAAAATACCTTTTAGCGTACACTTGGCTTCACCAACACACTCTCAGCAACGGGTGCTACCGACTTTATGATCAACACAAAAAATTATAAAATGCTAATTAGATAGTGCTGTGTATGTAAAGCCCCGAACCTGGAAATATTGATTGTGACATTCACTGTGGAAACTGACATCTGCTACTGAGACTTACATTTTTGGGTTAACTTTAACTGAAGGGCTTGAAACGTGTATCAAATCTGGTACAAGGATTCAATAAAAACATTCAATATTTCTTTCGAAATTTTAAAAATAAAGTGATTAGATTTTCAAAATTCAAAAGGAGGTCATGAACTCCCCCCCCCCCCCCTACCCGGTGTTGCAAAGGTTTATAGATATGTGGAATATATGTAAAAATGGCTTCCACGAGGACAGAGTCCTATTATACGCAACGGAATCCATTAAAGCAATTCATAGTGAATTGTCATTTAAGAATGGTATTACAGGGCGCGATAATGAATAAACATTTTTGGTAATAGTTGGACTTGATCACAGTAACGTGAGCAGGTTACAAGCAACTGAAAGGCACTTTCTTCGAGGTATCGTCGGTAAGACGAGAAGGGACAGGTAAGGAGTGAAATAATACGAAGGACCATCCAATCTGTCCCCTAAAAGAAACTATGGAGCGTAATAAGCTTCATTGGTTTGGCCACATTAAAAGAATGGCGCTTCCGAGTAGAGGTAGAGAATGGACAGAATCTGGACGGAGCCCAATTGGAGGACAACGAACAAGATGGAGTGACCAAGTGAAGAATCGTATAAAACGAAGAGGACTGCAACCGGGGGAGATGTTAAATTATGGGCTGTTGGAGAAATGAGAAGCATAAGCAGAAAAGTTTCATGAAGAAGAAGAAGAAGAAGAAGAAGAAGAAGAAAAAGAAGATCAGTCGTGCTGAAAACTTTTCTATGGTATTAAGATCTTTTGATTTAGCGGGTAATTTGAGATGTGACGGGACACTTGTGTGTACGTCAAACCAGGAACGTATGCTTGTAGTCCTGTTAACATGGCTTTTTCTCCTCGGAAGACAGCGTGTCCGCAGCACACACATGCAGAACTGTGATCTTTCGAGAGCAGATAAACTATGTCACTGGAGACGGTGTTCGCTGGAAGCTGACCCGGACACACTACCAGCCTTAATGCAACGTTACAGATGTTAGTAATGAGCTCCAACTGGCAGCAGACAGAGCTTGTACTCTAAGAAACAGTTAGACGGTGTCGGCAGAGCGGTTCTCAGGTTGGGGTGACAGACAGGGGGCGTAGTGGCGTGGGATGCAGCAGTGGTACTCGAGCAGAGACGAGAGGGAGCTGGCGGCAAAAACGATGCAGAAGACTATGTTGCTGATTTTAAACTTACACGTAAAACACTGTGGTGCCACCGTGTTGTGCATGGAAAAATTCATTTATTCTTTCATATTGATTCCACCAGCGAACCCGCCAGGTTAGCCGAGAGCGCTAATGCGCTGCTTCCTGGACTCGGGTAGGCGCACCGGCCCCAGATCGAATCCACCCGGCGGCTTAACGACGGAGGCCGGTGTGCCGGCCAGCCTGGATGTGGTTTTTAGGCGGTTTTCCACATCCCACTAGGTGAATACCGGGCTGGTCCCAAAGTCCCTCCTCAGTTACACAGCTCGCAGACATCTGAACACATTCGCACTATTCCATGGATTACACTAGACACAGACAGTTGGGGTACACTTCTTCCGTCCCGGCGGGTACGGGGTGGCGGCAGGAAGGGCATCCCGCCATCCCTTAAATTAACCTTGCCAAATCCGATTAACCATGCCAACCCTGCGTCATTGCAGGAAAAAGGCACAAGCAGAAGAAAGAAAGAAAAAATTGATTCCACAAGTGGAAAAATGCTTGTAGCACAAAAAGGGCGAATATACGACTGTTTATTAAAAGACTAACTCAAAACTGGGGTACCAACTACCTCATTCTATCTTCTTCAACACCTTTAAAAAGTTTCTAAAAAATTTTGGTTTGCTCTTTTAATATGCAACTCACCCCTCGCTCCCACAAGCTCCCCTAATTGTAATTCGCTCACACCCATTATTCCATCACTGTAAGTCGCTCACACCAAGCCACTCCCACTTTCTCATTCTCACTCACTCATTCAGCCCCACTTATTGTCATTCACCGAGCGAGGTGGCGCAGTGGTTAGCACACTGGACTCGCATTCGGGAGGACGACGGTTCAATCCCGTCTCCGGCCATCCTGATTTAGGTTTTCCGTGATTTCCCTAAATCGTTTCAGGCAAATGCCGGGATGGTTCCTTTGAAAGGGCACGGCCGATTTCCTTCCCAATCCTTCCCTAACCCGACCTTGCGCTCCGTCTCTAATGACCTCGTTGTCGACGGGACTTTAAACACTAACCACCACCACCACCATCATTGTCATTCTCTCTTTCTCTCTCTCTGTCACAATCTCTTTCGTTCTGGCCTGCTGCTACCGTTTCCTCTTTCTCTATCTTACTGCTATTACCACATTGATACTTTCCCACTGCTGCCTTCTCTTCTCACTCTCACTGTCTCTCTCTTTCTCGTTGTCACTGCTGTAGACTCTGTCTCCCATCATCACTGGCTCTCATTTATTTCCTCTTTCTCCTTCTCTATATTCCTTTGCCATTCACTCTGTCTCCTACAGTCTTTTCCTAGCACTGTTCTGTCACTGTCGACTACGTTCCACTGACACAGGTCCCTCTCGTTCTTTCGCACTGTCATTGTCTTCTTCGTTCTTTCTCTACCGCAACCTCTGTCTACAATCGTCCAGTACTCTTTACTTGTCAGCCTCTTTCCCACTACAACTGTCTCCTGTCTCAGCAAAAAAAGGCGCGAATATGTGCGCATGGCATTTTAAGAACATTTGTAAAGGTGCTGAGGAGGTGTAATAATGTAGCTTGTATCCCACTTTTCAGTCAGAACATTTTAATAAACAGGAGCGCATTCGCATTTTTTGTGCACCGACTGGATTATTTTACCTGTGGTTCCCTTCATTTTCCTGCTACAGCAGGGCATGTAACTCATATGAAAATAAATGTACTCGTAGGTAATATTTAGGTAGTTTACTTATGTGAAACTGAAATAACGCAAACTAATTTTACACCTTCAGTCGGGTTTTAGACAATAAATAAATAAATAACATTGAATAAAATTAGACGCGTTCAGTACTACAACGTGGGGTTCCCCGATGATAACGGAGACAGTTTACATCCTATATATCCATACTACGTCACTATATAAAAGATATTTTCACCTCACACCGGATTTTACGTGCATATTGTACTTGTACAAGTAGAGTAAATTTGAACCTCTCTGTCGCCGAAACGGATAAAGGTATCCTGAAAATTTTCAAGGTTGTTCGAGATTGGGATGTTAGGTTGCGGTGCATAATCCTCTTGGAACCTGCCCATCGGTTTAGGTACCCAAAAACAAAAATTTTCGCGTTTCCTCATGAATCGACCATGAAGTAAACAGTGCCTCCATAAGCCCCATAAGGTGCGCCGTGGACCAGATCTAATCAAAAAGAGCGAACCGATTTGCTCCATTTTCCTTGGCTGGAGGAAGTATGTACACTACTGGCCATTAAAATTGCTAAACCACGAAGATGACGTGCTACAGACGCGAAATTTGACCAACAGGAAGCAGATGATGTGATATGCAAATGATTAGCTTTTCAGAGCATTCACACAAGGTTGGCGCCGGAGGCGTCACCTACAACATGCTGACATGAGGAAACTTTCCAACCGATTTCTCATACACAAACAGCAGCTGACCGGCGTTGCCTGGTGAAACGTTGTTGTGATGCCTCGTGTAAGGAGGCGAAATGCGTACCATCACGTTTCCTACTTTCATAAAGGTCGGACTGTAGCCTATCGCGATTGCGGTTTGTCGTATCGCGACATTGCTGCTCGCGTTGGTCGAGATCCAATGACTTTTAGCAGAGCATGGGATCGGTGGATTCAGGAGGGTAATACGGAACGCCGTGCTGGATCCCAACGGCCTCGTATCACTAGCAGTCGAGATGACAGGCATCTTATCCGCATGGCTGTAACGGATCGTGCAACCACGTCTCGATCCCTGAGTCAACAGATGGGGACGTTTGTAAGACAACAACCATACCACGAACAGTTCGACGACGTTTGCAGCAGCATGGACTATCAGCTCGGAGACCATGGCTGCGATTACCCTTGACGCTGCATCACAGACAGGAGCGCCTGCGATGGTGTACTCAACGACGAACCTCGGTGCACGAATGGCAAAACGTCATTTTTCTGATGAATCCAGGTTCTGTTTACAGCATCATGATGGTCACATCCGCGTTTGGCGCCATCGCGGTGAACGCACATTGGAAGCGTGTATTCGTCATCGCCATACTAGTGTATCATCCGGCGTGATGGTATGGGGTGCCATTGGTTACACGTCTCGGTCACCTCTTGTTCGCATTGACCGCACATTGAACAGTCGACGTTACATTTCAGATGTGTTACGACCCGTGGCTCTACCCTTCATTCGATCCCTGCGAAACCCTACGTGTCAGCAGGATAATGCACGACCGTATGTTGCATGTCCTGTACGGGGCTTTCTGGATACAGAAAATGTTCGACTGCTGGCCTGGCCAGCACATTCTCCAGATCTCTCACCAATTGAAATTGGTGGCCGAGCAACTGGCTGGTCACAATACGCCAGTCACTACTCTTGATGAACTGTGGTATCTTGTTGAAGCTGCATGGGCGGCTGTACCTGTACACGCCATCCAAGCTCTGTTTGACTCAATGCCCAGGCGTATGAAGGGCGTTATTACGGCCAGAGGTGGTTGTTCTGCGTACTTATTTCTTAGGATCTATGCACCCAAATTGCGTGAAAATGTAATCACATGTCACTTCTAGTATAATCTGTATTTCTTCTTGGTGTAGCAATTTTAATGGCCAGTAGTGCAGTATGATCCTGTACTTTAGGATGGTTACCGTAGAACGCTCCTTGTTTTGGGGGTACAAATGGTCCCAAGCGCAAGGGCTACCAGTAGCACTTGACCCTGCTTTCCTACCAACAATGGAACCCGAAGTATGAGTCCTGGAAAAGTACCATTTTTACACTCCTGGAAATTGAAATAAGAACACCGTGAATTCATTGTCCAGGAAGGGGAAACTTTATTGACACATTCCTGGGGTCAGATACATCACATGATCACACTGACAGAACCACAGGCACATAGACACAGGCAACAGAGGATGCACAATGTCGGGACTAGTACAGTGTATATCCACCTTTCGCAGCAATGCAGGCTGCTATTCTCCCATGGAGACGATCGTAGAGATGCTGGATGTAGTCCTGTGGAACGGCTTGCCATGCCATTTCCACCTGGCGCCTCAGTTGGACCAGCGTTCGTGCTGGACGTGCAGACCGCGTGAGACCATGTTCAATGGGGGACAGATCCGGAGATCTTGCTGGCCAGGGTAGTTGACTTACACCTTCTAGAGCACGTTGGGTGGCACGGGATACATGCGGACGTGCATTGTCCTGTTGGAACAGCAAGTTCCCTTGCCGGTCTAGGAATGGTAGAACGATGGGTTCGATGACGGTTTGGATGTACCGTGCACTATTCAGTGTCCCCTCGACGATCACCAGTGGTGTACGGCCAGTGTAGGAGATCGCTCCCCACACCATGATGCCGGGTGTTGGCCCTGTGTGCCTCGGTCGTATGCAGTCCTGATTGTGGCGCTCACCTGCACGGCGCCAAACACGCATACGACCATCATTGGCACCAAGGCAGAAGCGACTCTCATCGCTGAAGACGACACGTCTCCATTCGTCCCTCCATTCACGCCTGTCGCGACACCACTGGAGGCGGGCTGCACGATGTTGGGGCGTGAGCGGAAGACGGCCTAACGGTGTGCGGGACCGTAGCCCAGCTTCATGGAGACGGTTGCGAATGGTCCTCGCCGATACCCCAGGAGCAACAGTGTCCCCAATTTGCTGGGAAGTGGCGGTGCGTTCCCCTACGGCACTGCGTAGGATCCTACGGTCTTGGCGTGCATCCGTGCGTCGCTGCGGTCCGGTCCCAGGTCGACGGGCACGTGCACCTTCCGCCGACCACTGGCGACAACATCGATGTACTGTGGAGACCGCACGCCCCACGTGTTGAGCAATTCGGCGGTGCGTCCACCCGGCCTCCCGCATGCCCACTATACGCCCTCGCTCAAAGTCCGTCAACTGCACATACGGTTCACGTCCACGCTGTCGCGGCATGCTACCAGTGTTAAAGACTGCGATGGAGCTCCGTATGCTGACACTGACGGCGGCGGTGCACAAATGCTGCGCAGCTAGCGCCATTCGACGGCCAACACCGCGGTTCCTGGTGTGTCCGCTGTGCCGTGCGTGTGATCATTGCTTGTACAGCCCTCTCGCAGTGTCCGGAGTAAGTATGGTGGGTCTGACACACCCGTGTCAATGTGTTCTTTTTCCCATTTCCAGGAGTGTATATGCCGCGTTTTGTAACATAATTGGTAAAGCATGATGGTGCATGGTTACCTGTATGAAGGCGCAGCTTGAACATAGCGATTCGCAACAGTTCATAGAACAACTTGAGTATAGACGGTCACCTGCGTACACAAGAGAGTTGCAGGCCGTCGACAGGTAGCGGCTCACCCTCCGCCTGCAGTCTTTGGCCCGGAAGCGGCCGGTGTGTGTGGGTAGGGTGGTGTGGGGTGGAGCGGTCCGCCTGATAACTTGATCGCCGGTGGTTTACCAGGCCCGCTAATGATAGAGCCAGGGACTCGGAGCGGGGCCGGGTCGCGTCTGCGCTGCGCTGCGCTGCGCCATTACGTCGCGACGCGCCGGCCAATTACGCGAACGCTAAACGGCGGGCCGACCGGCTCTGCCCCCAGTTCGCCTCCCCACTCCCCCTGGCCAAGGTGGGCTACCGCCGCTTCGTTCGGTGTTCCTCTCCTAGCGACCGGTGTAAACTCGAAAAGTCTTGGACACTAAGCGAACTACACTATCGCGTACGAGGGACCGCCATGAACTGTCCACTATTACTGCAAAAAAATAATCTTCTGTTTGTTTATGAGCCGTGGTACAAATTGCTGTTTTGAAGAGCTCGTCGCAGAGCGTAGTGTCAAACTGTCGCCCTCCGTTTCTGGCGGTGGCACCTCTGTTCCAGTCGCAGCTTTGGTGTGTCCCTCTGGTGGAAAGGGGAAAGGTTGCCCGTTCACGTGCATTTAAGGGGCGCTATGAGCTCGCCAGTCGGTTAGTCTGGGTCAGTCTATCGTCCCCAGCTTGCTAGTCTGCCTGTCGTCCGCATTTGTTAGGCAGTTAGTGTCTGTCTGTTGTTTGGTGTGCTAGTATGTCTGTCGTTCGGATCAACCTTTAAAGCCGGCAAAATGAGAGTCTTTACACTCCGCCAGTAAGAGAACTCGGCGAGTGGTCGCCCGGTCGGGGCTTAGTTCCTGCATCTGAGTCTGCGCGTTAGGCCGCCAGTCTGCTCGAGTTTGCTCAGGCAATGGTCATTGGCGGTTGGATCGATCCGTTGGTCGGTCGCGCACTGAGACACAACATGACTTGTCCGCCTTGAGCGTCGGCGCATGTGAGGTCGCCACGTCAGTCCAGTGGGCCGCGCCGTATAGCGAGGGGTAGTGGCTTCGCGACCGACGCGAGAGCAACAGGGGTCAACCCACGACATCGGTCTCGCCGGTGCGAGATCCGACGCCGTGAGACGGGAGATCGGCGCGCCTTCCTGCGTCCGTTGAAGCGGCTGGCAGCGGACGGTTCGGGAGAGCGATTTGGGGGTGCTGCGCCAGGTCTTCTCGAGAAATCGCAGTTTATTAGAAGTGATTGGTGATATCTTGTTTGATTTACTCTTGTTAAATTCTACTTGTTTTCTTGGTGAGGTCTCCAGCCTTTTTGCTTTGGGGTCGTCCCACCATTCTTCTCCGTTTTCCCACCCGCGGGAAGGTGGTTGTTTATAAATTGGGTGGTCCGTTTTTCCCTTGAGGAGTAGAGGCGGGCTAGAGCAACCTGCGGTTCGGGTTGTTACGTAATCTCCCTATCAATCTACCGTACGTTAGTAGCTGCCTCTGTCATGTTTGTCGGATTTGGTATGTTAACGAATTTATTGCTTGGAGTGTAACGGCCTAATACCTAAAATATGTTTTGATCTTTGGGAACTTTGATATTATTGCCTATGATCTTGAGAGGCGGGTTCTGTGTACTGTAGAGCATCTTAACTATTGTTTGGACAACCTTGTAGAATTTTGTATAATATTGCATTTCATGGGCTTTTTCTTTTTTAAATGATCATTTTAGTATATAAGTTTGCCACCCTTTCACCGTAAGAGTTTTCTTAGAAAAATCAAGTTCCACCTTCGGTGGCAAGGTTAATATTTTAATTGTTAGTGTTTTGTATCATTTTCATCCCTCCTACAAGGGGTGCATAGTTGTGTGCTTGTGTAAATTGTTAAAACTCTTAGTTTACAGTTATCTGGTGTGTTGCAGATTTGCACCAGTGTAATCTTTCAAAGGCTGTTGTGAGCGGTCGCAACTACGGCCGTGTCAAAAGGGAGCGGCAAGGTTCTCTGCCAGAAAGCTCATACAGTCAAAACTTGTTTCTTTCTGCGTCTGAATAAATTGTAACTTTGATATTTAGAGTGTGCTTTCGTATTATAATTTTAAATCTGTTTCTTTTAAAAAATGCTTTTAGGCGCTATGAAAGTGAATAAAATTTTCATTTCTTAAAAGGAATTTGGTTATGATTTCATCAGTTACTCCCTGGCAACTACTTCCATGCTTACATAGTGTGAATAAATGTGTTAATGTTCTTGATGAATCGCTAATAAATAAAATAAATTCTTAAGAATATTCTTTGAAAATAAATCACGGTTCAGTTTACAGGAATCGGGTGGCTGTTATTAAACTGATGGTGTTCCCAGTGCTGCAGTGCGTGCTGAAACATCGTAGGTATGTTTATTAATCGTGGCGCTCGCGGAACATGTGAAAAAAATTGTGGCCCCAGTTTCTGACACCAGGTGAATACATGGCGCTGTAAGCAGTTACAATGTGATGTGGGTGTAGGCAAAGGTGAGGAACGATCAAACACACGATAACGGTGACGTGGTCACAAGCTGCAAGTGTTGTCTCCCGGCTATGCAACATGCTGCCTACGTAACACAGGATGGTCGACAGTTGCTCGCAGAATATCTGGTGTAATCAGCGTGGTATGTCTTCGTATGCTATCCTTCAGATCTGGAAGAGTCCGGCTACATCCCAGATATTCCCACAAGCAGAAGTCACATGGAATGGGTCGGGGGATCTGGATGGCCACACATCTTGAAATTGGGGTCGTTGCCGAAGGTTTCTCAAAGCGAATCCTTCATCTGGCAAGCGACATGTGGTGTCGCCCTATCTTGCACGAAAACGTTGGTGTGGACACAGTTGCGTTCTTGCAAAGCTGGAACTACGTGTTGCACAAGGAGCTCCTTATGATGTGCAGATGTCACTGTACGAGTAAGAGGTCCGCGAGGTATCATCTCCTCGAAGAACTATGGCCAGAGAATGAAGGAGTTTCTGAAAGCACACCACACAGTCACATAAGCTGAGTGCAGTGGATGTTCCTGCACGACATGCGGCAGAGTAGAGCTACATATGCAACAGTTCGCCGACTGGGATGGCCGAGCTGTTCTAGGCGCTACAGTCTGGAACCGCGCGACCGCTACGGTTGCAGGTTCGAATCCTGCCTCGGGTATGGATGTGTGTGATGTCCTTAGGTTAGTTGGGTTTAAGTAGTTCTAAGTTGTAGGGGACTGATGACGTTAGAAGTTAAGTCCCATAGTGCTCAGAGCCATTTGAACCTTTTTTTTTTCCTACAGTTCTGTGCGTTCAGGACACTACGCAGACTAATATGTGCTTCGTCCGTCGAAAGTATATTCTCCAGCCATATATCATGTGTCGTGCCGTGCGCCTATACTGCACGGTCTCCGCACGTAAGATACGGCCACCGCTTTCTCGAGCACCGTGTGTCAAAGCTCCTGTAGCAGCAGCGCCACATACTGCAGAATAATCACAGTGGGGGCGCCACAAGAGATGCAGCAGCCATACCGTTGGAGTCGACGGAGTCAATCAGGCTGGAGCCCCACGTGATTACGTCGCGTCGTCGTGGCCTGGAAAGGCAATCGTCCGGTGCGCCTCGTGGAGTACGGAGCAGGTCCGCTCTCAGTCGCGACGTTGTTACTGTCACGGTGTTTACGGGAAATGTGCGGAGCTGCACATGAGCGATTACGCTGAGTTATGTTTCACGTTGTTTTCAGAATAATCGTCTAAGTTGTAATTAATTCCGACTTTCCATTTGGTAGTTTGTACCTGGAACACAACATGATCCATTTCCCTCCGTGTCAGAAAACTAAGAATGCGACTGTGAATCTTATAGGGATACGAGCGTAATGCGCCGCAAAATTTTTCGAACTGTTGACCAGGGGAGATACAATTCCCGAGCACTGCCTACAAAATTTGAGGCATCTTCTACAGCAGTTTCATCAACAACTGCTATCTCCCTGTTGCACCACATGATTCACCCGTTTCTTCAGATTTCTTGATCATATTCCTTAGCCGATTTATTGATATCGGGCCTCTTCGCAACTGTTTCTGTAGGCGATATTCTCGCAATGCAGAGATGCTATTGCTACCGTTCTTTACCTGCACTTCACGCTCGTGCTTCTCAATAGCCATTGTGTTTCGCATGGATAGCTTCAATCATCTTAATCCTTTGCATCAACAGTAACTTCACAGAGCAAATCAACGCCCGTCGTCAAACTACAAATAGCACAGTGACATCAAAACAGGAAACATTTCACATTTTGACTGCTTAGAAAACCTGGTGGCAGAACGTGGAACTACTATTTTTTCAGCATATTCCGCGAGCTCACCGATCAATGAACATGCCTACCACGTTTCAGCGTCCTGCGGTGTATACAGCCCGCACTACAGCAATCTTAATGGTATTGGTGTCAGTTTATTTTCCAGTAGAACCACCCGGTACGTGCCTACAGTCCTGGTACACTTCGAACGGTGTCGCAGTGCCGCAGCATACTGCTAGACCAGCCCCCGCCCCCCCCTCCCCCCCCCCCCCCACACACACAAAAAGCGTAGCCCATTAAAAAGGACTAGCAAGTGCGGGAATCCACTGTCTGCGTTTGCAGGAGAACAGCTCTACAACAGTCCTTACTGAGATGGTGGAACAATACACCAACAGTGCACCGTTATATGACATTGTCTTCAGGTGGCGCAGACGCTTCCAGAGCGGTAAAAGAAGTCTGAATAACGAAGAACGGCGTGACAGACAATCTCTCTGTGAAAATCGAAGGTAAGGCAAGGCGTATCACAGTAGGCGTGATATTGGAAAAATCACTAGTGGATCAGTTTTCTACATCGTCATCCTCCAATTTCCTCTTAAGTGTTTGGTGGAGGGACCATGTTACTACTTTCAATACTCTTTGTCGACCCTCTCTCTATTACCACGGGAGGGTGGGGTCGGGGTTGAGGGATGAAGAACTACTGTGGGAGGCCTGATTTCTCCTATTTTAACACAACAGTTATAATCATCACACATATTCATAAATTCTTCAGTGCAATCGATTTACAAAATATATTTTTCTGAAAATAAAAATTTAATGTTGGAAACTAGGGTAATTGTTTCAGTCACAGAAAATATACAATCGACTGAAATATATAAAGATTACCATAAAACTGACATGGTTGTCACTGAACACCACATACTTCAAAATATCCAACATACAACCTCACGCTTTGTAAATGGACAAAGTGATATTGCACATCACGACAGCAACAAATTCAGTGGACTGACACCACAAGCGACTAAAAACGAGATTGGCCCTGCATAACGAAACCTTGTGATAAACGGACTCATACACTTGTTAAGACGATAGCATACATGTCAGAAACAGAGTTCAGATTTCAGAGTTTTGGATTTCTTCACGCTGTAAGGGATTTTCAGGCAGCCTTCATCACAATGACTACTCGGTAATTTGTGATTGCAGCCTTGTATATGTTATGCATCACTTCCCCTTCAGTTGAAACTGACAAGTCATCCTAACATACAGCAAGTTCTTTGAAAAAGAGGGCCAGGGAGGAGGGGTATCAAATACTGTTCTTGGCATTGACTGAGTTTAGTAACGTTTTTACATTAAACTGGATTGCAACTGCTTGGAATCAAATAAGAACACCAGTCCCACTTCCGATTAGATCAAGACGGTTAGTTTCGGTGGTGATATAAAGTAAAAGTGCAACTGGTTTTCTTATCTGATTCCGAGTAATTACTAATTACTTCAGTTCCACTACGATGCCTCACTGGGAGGGCTTTTATTCCCGCTTAGTACCATTGGCGACCGAAGACTTCCGGCATAAGAAGTCACCCTCATTCTGCCAACGGCCTTGCCATAGAGGGCGGAGGAGTGGACAGAGGTTCAGAACACTCTTGTCCTAGAGATGGGAAACTGCCCCTAAAGGCAGAAGAATCAGCAATGATCAACGACATGAGTATGTAGAATGTAATGGAATCCACTGCATTAAAGACACGTACTACGTATCCACATGACATGTGGCCTGCAATTGAAGTAGTGTGATGATGATCTCTCCATTGGCAAAAGATTCCAGAATAGTCAAACAATATTTAGAAGGCAATACATAGAGCCTGCTTACCTTATCCACTGCATTTCTCTTCCTTCCTCAATACAAAATGTGAGACTAAAGTTGAGCATTCAGCATATCTACACTCCCGGAAATTGAAATAAGAACACCGTGAATTCATTGTCCCAGGAAGGGGAAACTTTATTGACACATTCCTGGGGTCAGATACATCACATGATCACACTGACAGAACCACAGGCACATAGACACAGGCAACAGAGCATGCACAATGTCGGCACTAGTACAGTGTATATCCACCTTTCGCAGCAATGCAGGCTGCTATTCTCCCATGGAGACGATCGTAGAGATGCTGGATGTAGTCCTGTGGAACGGCTTGCCATGCCATTTCCACCTGGCGCCTCAGTTGGACCAGCGTTCGTGCTGGACGTGCAGACCGCGTGAGACCATGTTCAATGGGGGACAGATCCGGAGATCTTGCTGGCCAGGGTAGTTGACTTACACCTTCTAGAGCACGTTGGGTGGCACGGGATACATGCGGACGTGCATTGTCCTGTTGGAACAGCAAGTTCCCTTGCCGGTCTAGGAATGGTAGAACGATGGGTTCGATGACGGTTTGGATGTACCGTGCACTATTCAGTGTCCCCTCGACGATCACCAGTGGTGTACGGCCAGTGTAGGAGATCGCTCCCCACACCATGATGCCGGGTGTTGGCCCTGTGTGCCTCGGTCGTATGCAGTCCTGATTGTGGCGCTCACCTGCACGGCGCCAAACACGCATACGACCATCATTGGCACCAAGGCAGAAGCGACTCTCATCGCTGAAGACGACACGTCTCCATTCGTCCCTCCATTCACGCCTGTCGCGACACCACTGGAGGCGGGCTGCACGATGTTGGGGCGTGAGCGGAAGACGGCCTAACGGTGTGCGGGACCGTAGCCCAGCTTCATGGAGACGGTTGCGAATGGTCCTCGCCGATACCCCAGGAGCAACAGTGTCCCTAATTTGCTGGGAAGTGGCGGTGCGGTCCCCTACGGCACTGCGTAGGATCCTACGGTCTTGGCGTGCATCCGTGCGTCGCTACGGTCCGGTCCCAGGTCGACGGGCACGTGCACCTTCCGCCGACCACTGGCGACAACATCGATGTACTGTGGAGACCTCACGCCCCACGTGTTGAGCAATTCGGCGGTACGTCCACCCGGCCTCCCGCATGCCCACTATACGCCCTCGCTCAAAGTCCGTCAACTGCACATACGGTTCACGTCCACGCTGTCGCGGCATGCTACCAGTGTTAAAGACTGCGATGGAGCTCCGTATGCCACGGCAAACTGGCTGACACTGAAGGCGGCGGTGCACAAATGCTGCGCAGCTAGCGCCATTCGACGGCCAACACCGCGGTTCCTGGTGTGTCCGCTGTGCCGTGCGTGTGATCATTGCTTGTACAGCCCTCTCGCAGTGTCCGGAGCAAGTATGGTGGGTCTGACACACCGGTGTCAATGTGTTCTTTTTTCCATTTCCAGGAGTGTACATGGTACCAACAAGATCGGTGTCCTATACATTGAACAGACAAGTCCTCATATCGTCATGTGAAATATTAAGACAAAGTCGCACACTGGAAACTAATCTGAATTCAAGCAGAGGTTGCCCAACAAAAAATTAAATATGAGTATCACGGCTCACATAAACACAATGAGAAAGGGTTTGTCAAACTATAGAATAACATCCTGTTTATTACTAAGTTCCATTAACTTCATTCCAACCACTGAATGGACACTAGAAATTATTATTAAATGCACAATGGTTTGAATGAATTATAAAAGATACATGATAATACCTTAGCACAGGTGGGTGGAAATGGTATGATACAGTTAGCTAAGTTTACGTAAACTTCCAATGATTGATGAAATAGTTAACAGATTAAAGAACGGCCCTAGAAATGTATCTATTACGATCCCTTGCCTAAGTTCATGTAGAGTGGAACTAGCTGATTGCGTAAATTAGTTCAGAAAAGCAAAACTCTAACACAAAACAAATTGCTTGCCAGTCCCCTGGTCACGACGTATGCAAATGCCGCTCTTACTTACCACCGTTCTGTAATTCAAGTCTAGAGGATGGTTGCAGTGGTAGCTGAGGGTTATCACTTTAGTGCTGCCATCTATGATCAGCTCTTGGGCGAAGTCCTCCCTCACTGCTATCCTAAGACGAAGACGTCTCTATGCCTGACAGTTCAAGACGAATTGTGTATCTCCTCTCCTTCTCAAAATGTTGCTGGTTTTACCAGCACTGGGTTCTTCTTAGGTAAGTTCCGACGAATATAAAAATTATAACAGTAGCAATAATCTTCCTTTTCCTAAGGAATCTGCTGTGATTAACCGATAATACACGTTTCTCTTTTAAAGTCGGGCAGAAGCTGGAAATACTCTCCCACTATGAGGGTATTTTGACGTTTCGGCCGATGACAGTGGCTTCACGTATACACTCAGAAGTCATCGTCCCCGCAACAAAAATAATTTTGATGAACAATCCGGGTCAAAATTTCAACATGAATTAGGTGGCATCCCTTGGGTCCAACAGATTCTTTCCACTCTGCCTTGTGTTCTTCCATCCCCCTGCAGGTCTAAACATTCGTTATGCTACTTTTCACAATGGAAATTTGAAGGAAGCCTGCTGAATGCTGCCTCCTGTCCTTTGCGAAGCTCTTATCGAAATGTGGGACCTAGGATACTAGGTTAGTGAGACCCTAACTTGTTTGGTGCAACCTTTTTAACTGACCGTATGAACGGGCCCTGCTCTGTGCGTCACAGGACGTCACATTACAGGTCTTACGAGATGTAGCTAGCGTCTCTAGCGGACAGCGAGTTACTACTTTAGACTGGTGTAATACTTCGCAGATGCGCATTTATTTCAGTATGTGTCTTTCCATCGAGACAGTTATTTTCCGCCAGGCCCCGGACACAGCTGAGCGTTCACGGTGTGTGTCGGCATGCCAACTATTGTGACGACTTAAGTTCGTTGTGCAGCCCATATTGCCCGTAGACACCGCGTATGCAGCACTGACGCACTCAGAAACGCGGATGTGCAGATGCATTGCACACAAGCATACGTGGTTAGTTCTAACCATCTATTGTTGTCACTAATTGTGCCCTGTTGGATTACTTCGCAATAGTGGGGATTAGGTAGAACGGGTGATTCCACATGTTAACGTTTTACACGCTGTGAAAATGTGGACAGAGACGAGTGGTAGTCTTTCTCCATGTGGCGAAAGTATTTTCTACCTAGCTGAGATATTCACTCAAAGCTGTACCCAAGGTCTTCACTACTTTTTGACAAGTTACTGGAATACAGTCGAGAAGACTACGCGGCAACGGTCCGTGGGATTTAGGACTTACTTAATTCTTGGAGGATATTAAAATTACTTGGCTGTTTTCAGAATTAAAATACCAGATTTTGCTCCCACCTTACCACTGAAGACAGATTAGCCTTCATCTAAACGATCGCGGTATTGATGTATTAAAGTCTCTGGCACTTAGGTATAGCTGGAGATCGTCATCGTACAAATGATATTTGCAGGAAGACAACACTGAGGAGATATCATTCACCTACAAGGGAAACAATAGTGAGCTTAACACCGACCTCTGTGGCAGTCGTCGGACAACACGCTTCCAGGACGACTTAAGTCCTCACAGAAAACACGACTCTGTCTATTTCTCAAGTTACTCAACAATACACTCCCAGAGACTGCCCTCCAATTTACTCGAGGGTGAGCTGAAACATAATGCCTTCGAATTTTTTATGTGAAAGTAAAACGAACATTATTAAATTCCGCGTCTTTATTCTTCATGTCTACATATTTGTAGCCTTGTGTCTCTATAGAGCTCCGAATTGTAGCTTGTAGCATGGCGGTGTCTAATGTAACTACGTCGGCGTGCTAGAAACAGCGTGCTGTAATCAAATTTCGAATTTTAAGAGTTCGTCCACACACGGAGCACCATCTCCTTCAGCGTGCAACTATCTGACTCCGTGGGTTCTGTCAGCGAGCATCCTCCAAACGGTCCCAAACGACTTTCATCTGTTTGCAAAGCTTAAACAACACCTTATAGGACGTCACTGTGATGGTAGTGACAAGGTGCAGTAGAGGGGAGGCTGTAGCTCCATCAACAACGCCAAACATTCCACAGTGACGGTAACCACAGACTGGTTTCTCGTTATGAGGAATGTGTTAATGCCGGCCGTGGTGGCCAAGCGGTTAAAGGCGCTACAGTCTGGAACCGCGCGACCGCTACGGTCGCAGGTTCGAATCCTGCCTCGGGCATGGATGTGTGTGATGTCCTTAGGTTAGTTAGGGACTGATGACCTTAGAAGTTAAGTCCCATAGTGCTCAGAGCCATTTGAACCATTTGAATGTGTTAGTCGCCAGGTTCACCATGTTGAAAATTAGATATGAAGAACAAAAAATAAAGATGTAGAATGTTAATGATGTTTCTCTTACTTTAAAAGCTTTAGGATAAAAAATTCAGTACGCCCTCGTACTCTAATACAGAAATTCTTAACAGATGATGACCCAGGTCTTTATACCCTCAAATGTTTCCCATTCTGACCCATGTATGAATAAAGCTCAGTCTGAGTGAAATTGTATCAAGTCTCCGAGTGACAAAGACTTTCGCAAAGCGCAATTCAAATAACAGAAAGGGGGCCTAATTGGAGCAAACCAAGAGAAAACGGAAGCCAGAATCTTTACCGTGGATATCACGCAGTAGCTTATAGGAGTGTAAGAGACAATGCATCTTATAGATACTATTCGTGCAATGCAAATGTTTTCCGCAAACCGTGTTGTACATGAGCTAATAATAATCTGAAAGCCCTGAACTAGTATGGTAGCACAACTTATCTCGATAGGCACATGTCTTGATGCTCAACAGCTGCACAAAGTGACCTGCATACCTCAAAATTTTATACGACAAATTTCCATTCTCTGCTTAAGGCAGGCTGCAGCCTCATATCTGAAATTCAATTAAAATGCATGTGGCTCGTTTCAACGACGTAGTTCCTGAGTGAACTCACGCAGAGGCATCGAACACGTGTAAAGTTAAACTGAGCAAAGACAAGGGGGTGATAAGTTCGTAAAAATCCCATGTTATGCTCTGACGTACTGTACTGTCCAGTATTTGAATTGAAGATAACATATCTAATTTGAAAAATGCGATTCAGCTGACCATGTGTCTTTACATTACCATCAGATTCAACAGACGAAAGAAAATCACCATATGTTGGCATGAATGCATGAAATATTGTTTCAGTACTGGGAGGCCCAGAAATAGGCCACTTGAAACCTGGTATGCCTGAATAAAAATGGGACAATGATCCCGACGTTTTGTAAACAATTGGAAAGCGCAAATAAAGACGCAACATTTCCCACGATAAGTCAAACTGCAGAATCTAATGCAAAAAAAGTCTAAAGCCTCATAATCTGGAGAGCGAGATACTGTACAACGACGTAAATCGAGAGCAAATGTGAAACCCAGCAACAACCGCACCGTAATCCACAACGAAGATGGATGAATATGAACATTTCACTATGTCAAACAAAGCATCTACCAACAATGAAACTTCGAATCCGATATGTCACAACCTGCCCTGAAACTATTCACACAGGAAGCGAAAGAAATACACTGTCAAAATTTTAGCTGCTATGGCGTAGTGCCAATTTTTTTTTTTTTTAATCTTGAATTCACTCATTTTTGCTGCCACTCACAACAAAAGTTTTTACAGCTCTTCCTGCCTAGTGAGCAAAGTTCGAAGTGCATACACACGAATTTTAAGCACTTAAAGCATACCAAAAATGCCTCAGATCGTTAATTTTTTAATAACTTCAAGTTAATATCGACAGCTAAGCTGCTGCAGATGTAGTTGTTACACGACTAGCAGAGGAAACAAATTCAGAGCATTGTATGATACTGCATCAAAGAAAACCCCCATAATAGTAACTCACCTGCAATCCAGAGGGCACACTCTCGTGGATCTCCCTCAGTAACGGTTCACTGCGTCTCACGCACAGTTCTAAACCTGTACGAGAATTTTCTTTCACACTTTTGCAAATATCAGAACATGCTTTGTAGCCGTGTAAATCTTTCTTCCATTTACACAATTCACGTTCAAATTTTACGAAACGAAACCAACATTTCACAAGTCTTCACTGTAAGCGTTTTCTCTGTTCTTCGATTAACCAAACATTTCCAGCCATTTTTTGTTACTGGAATCTATTACTGCAACTTTTCTTTGGGCTAGGAAGGTACTGTAATTGTTTTCTGGACTGTAATCATCACAACAACCATCGTTCGAGCCACAACTCATGCAGCCGTCAGAGTTATCTCCTATTTATTTTACTGCTTCCATAATTCCGAATGAAATGTTGGTACAATTCAAATGAGTGTCCAAGAAATTAAGTACTGAATAAGATATATGAAGGGCTTATTTCAGTAGTGGTACAAGTCCATTTTTGTTCATTGTGAGATACAGAGTCCTAAAGTTAAATGAGCGCTGAAAAATCTGGAGTTGAGATACGAGAAATATTCAAGCATATGGCTTCATGCTAGAGATGAAACTTTCTTTCTGTTTGGATAATTAATTTCAGAAGCATTATAGGCAGAAATGTGGAGTTAATGGACTTGTACCACTATTGAAAAAAGCCCTTCATATGTAGGTTTTCAGGAAGGTGCAACCGATTGTATACCATGCTCTCCATATTCATCTTTGCAAGGTTGAAACATTAGATTCCATATTGCTGTGAAACTCTGGAACCCTCACAAAGACAGATACTACTAGCAAAGATATATGATAGAAACACAAAGAAAATTAATCCAGTATTTCCAAGGAAGGCTATGCGCCTGCCGTGTTGCCTGTGCGCTATCTGCACCAGCGGTGACAGAGATGCACATTTCCTCAGTCGCCTGGCGAGCTACGAATTTGCCATTTTTCAAAATAAAATAAAAAAATACTTGTAGTGTGTCTTAGCAGGTAAAATTTTGACGTAATGTGTCTTCCGATGTATACTTTCTGTATCAAACATTTCAGAGCAGGTTTCGATATCAAATTCGACTGTAACCAGACCAGCCATCGTTATCGTGGCAGTAGACGGAAGAGAAGGTTGCCCTTTTCTTCGTCGACCACGAGGCACTGCGAATCGTCTTTGACGCCAGGTTCCCCTATTGGCTGACTCTTGTCAAAGCTTGCGCGACAGAGGGCATATTCCACTCAAAGATGTACCATCCCAGCAGATAGGGTGGCGACTGTAGATCTTTGAGGCAGACAAGCGCCTATCGTCGCGCGTACTGATACGAAGCGCGAAAGCTGTTCCGCACAACAGCAGACACGTAAGATACATCTACATCGGCATCTACATCTACATTTATACTCCGCAAGCTACCCAACGGTGTGTGGCGGAGGGCACTACGTGCCACTGTCATTACCTCCCTTTCCTGTTCCAGTCGCGTGTGATTCGCGGCAAGAACGACTGCCAGAAAGCCTCCGTGCGTGCTCGAATCTCTCTAATTTTACATTCGTGATCTCCTCGGGAGGTATAAGTAGGGGGAAGCAATATATTCGATACCTCATCCAGAAACGCATCCTCTCGAAACCTGGACAGCAAGCTACACCGCGATGCAGAGCGCCTCTCTTGCAGAGTCCGCCACTTGAGTTTGCTAAACATCTCCGTAACGCTATCACGCTTACCAAATAATCCTGTGACGAAACGCGCCGCTCTTCTTTGGATCTTCTCTATCTCCTCTGTCAACCCGACCTGGTACGGATCCCACATTGGGGTCCCGGCGGAGGTTCGAGTCCTCGCTCGGGCATGGGTGTGTGTGTGTGTTTGTCCTTAGGATAATTTAGGTTAATTAGTGTGTAAGCTTAGGGACTGATGACCTTAGCAGTTAAGTTCCATAAGATTTCACACACATTTGAACATTTTTTTGGATCCCACACAGATGAGCAATACTCAAGTATAGGTCGAACGAGTGTTTTGTAAGACACCTCCTTTGTTAATGGACTACATTTTCTAAGGACTCTCCCAATGAATCTCAACCTGGCACCCGCCTTACCAACAATTAATTTTATATGATTATTCCACTGCAAATCGTTCCGCAGCACGCATACTCCCAGATATTTTACAGAAGTAACTGCTGCCAGATAAGGGCACCTCCCGACCGCTAACGTGTTGTTCCCTCGGTCGCGTACAGACATTCAGTTGTACTAGTCGCCGCACTTCGCTCTTCCCTCCGCCCTCTTCCTGGCTCCAGATCCCCGAACTCGGCCAGCCGTGGCGGCTCCTGGAAAAGCGGCCGGCGCCCAAGATAGCGACGTACGCGGCGCCGCTGCCAGGGATTGAGATGACGCGCCGCAATGGACGGCTCGTCCAGAATAACGCCCTCTCGTAAATGTCGCCGCACCATATATCACAGAACTCCATCTCCTGAACAGGGTTTCCTATCAGCGACAAAGATTCTATTTCGCCGCGTCGTTAGACTCTAGCGGTTTTACGACCGCCGACGATGTAGCGGGCCGCCGCCGTAATTAAAACCTCAGTCCCGAGCGCCGGTTCGCCGAATGCCGGGACGGTACCGCGCGTCCTGCAATTTGACACAGGCGGCCGAGTCTTGCAGAATAATGACGGACCAGGCCAGCGGCCGCAACAGCTCGGCGCGGCGGAAACGGCGACACGTCCGCGGGGAAGTTCCTCGTACCTGTTTGGTCGGGACGAAGACTGTACTCCCCGACAGTGGTCAAGATTCCGACAGCGGCTGGCACGATAGCTCCATTTACAAATTACGCCGCATACATTTAAAATCGCAAATGATCTAATTAACGGGAAAGCGACAGGTAAAGATAACATCCCAGCAGGAATACTGAAGGAAATTGGAGAATCAACAAAAGAGTACTTATATAAATTTATTAAAGAGTGCTATTAAGATGGAAGAGGACCACCTACAGATTTGCTTAACAGCAAAACAGTAATCATCCCAAAAATAGGAAATGCTCTGGACTGTGAGAACTATAGAACTACACTACTGGCCATTAAAATTGCTACACCAAGAAGAAATGCAGATGATAAACGGGTATTCATTGGACAAATATATTATACTAGAACTGACATGTGATTACATTTTCACGCAGTTTGGGTGCATAGATCCTGAGAAATCAATACCCAGAACAACCACCTCTGGCCATAACAACGGCCTTGATACGCCTGGGCATTGAGTCAAATAGAGCTTGGATGGCGTGCACAGGTACAGCTGCACATGCAGCTTCAACAAGATACCACAGTTCATCAAGTGTAGTGACTGGCGCATTGTGACGAGCCAGTTGCTCGGCCACCATTGACCAGACGTTTTCAGTTGGTGAGAGATATGGAGAACGTGCTGGCCAGGGCAGCAGTCGAACATTTTTTGTATCCAGAAAGGCCCGTACAGGACCTGCTACATAAGGTTCTGCATTATCCTGCTGAAACGTAGGGTTTCGCAGCGATCGAATGAACGGTGGAGCAACGGGTCGTAACACATTTGAAATGTAACGTCCACTGTTCAAAGTGTCGTCAATGCGAACAAGAGGTGACCGAGACGTGTAAAAAATGGCGCCCCATACCATCACGCCGAATGATACGCCAGTATGGCAATGACGAATACACGCTTCAAATGTGCGTTCACGGCGATTTCGCCAAACACGGATGCGACCATCATGATGCTGTAAACAGAACCTGGATTCATCTGAAAAACATGACGTTTTGCCATTTGTGCAGCCAGGTTCGTCATTGACTACACCATCGCAGGCGCTCCTGTCTGTGATGTAGTGTCAAGGGTAACCGCAGCCATGGTCTCCGAGCTGGTAGTCCATACTGCTGCAAACGTCGTCGAACTGTTCGTGCAGATGGTTGTTGTCTTGCAAACGTCCCCATCTGTTGACTCACGGATCGAGACGTGGTTCCACGATCCGTTACAGCCATGCGGATAAGATGCCTGTCATCTCGACTGCTAGTGATACGAGGCCGTTGGGATCCAGCACGGCGTTCCGTATTACCCTCCTGAACCCACGTTTCCATATTCTGCTAACAGTCATTGGATCTCGACCAACGCGAGCAGCAATTTCGCGATACGATATACCGCAATCGCGATAGTCTACAATCCGACCTTTATCAAAGTGGGAAACGGTACGCATTTCTCCTCATTACACGAGGCATCACAACAACGTTTCACCAGGCAACGCCGGTCTACTGTTGTTTGTGTATGAGAAATCGGTTGCAAACTTTCGTCATATTAGCACGTTGCAGGTGTCGCTACCGGCGCCAACCATGTGTGAATGCTCTGAAAAGATAATAATTTGCGTATCACAGCATCTTCTTCCTGTCGGTTAAATTTCGCGTCTGTAGCACGTCATCTTCGTGGTGTAGCAATTTTAATGGCCAGTAGTGTATCTCCTTAATATCCCACACTTCCAAAATAATGTTAAACATAATAAAGAATCGAATAAAAAAGAAAATTGAGGCTACCGCAGGAGAAGACTAATTTGGTTTCAGATCCGGAAAAGGAACTAGAGAGGCAATACTAGATCTGAGGACGGTATTAGAAAGGGGAATTGGAGTCAATAGGAAAACATGCTCGACCTTTATAGATTTACAAAAAGCATTTGACATGGGAAATTGGAAATTGTTATTTCGAACAATGAAGGAAATAAATCTTGAGTGGAGGGACAGAAGATTAATGTGGAAACTGTATAAAAGGCAGGTAGCAGAATAGAAGTGAATGGTGTGAAGAAGAAGGCAAAAATAAGGAGGGGAGCAAGTCAAGGATTCCCATTATCACCATATTCGTTCAACTTATTTAATGAAAAATACCATTGAAAAATTGAAAAGAGTAACCAAAGGAATTAAAATTAACGGGGAACGAATAAACTGTATCCGTTTTGCAGATGATATGGTAGTAGTACTTGCTGACTCAGCAAAGGAAATGGAGTTTATGTTGCTAAAATTTGCCAAAATGATAAGAGAATTTAATCTAAAAATAAGTAAGAAGAAAATAAAAACTATGGTAGTAGAGAAGACAAAAGAAAATGGTAAAGTAAATAATAAACTAGAAGATGATGTTCTAGAGCAGGTTGAGGATTTCTGTTATTTGGGAAGTACGATCACTGACGACAACAAATGTATCACAAATATAAAGAGAAGAATAATCTTGGCAAAGCAAGTTTTCCAAAATAAAAGGAATTTACTAACAGACAATCATATAAGCTTAGAAAGTAGGAAAAAGTTTGCCAAAACGTTTGTCTGGAGTGTCTTAACATACAGTTGTGAAGCGTGGACTCTGGAAAGGCAGAGAGAAAGAGACTGGAAGGAGTGGAAATGTGGATATGGAGAAGAATGAGAAAAACAAGCTGGGTAGATAAAAAGATAATGAACAGGTCTTAAGAGAATGAGAACGCTGTTAAATTATATAGGAAGAAGAAAATCAAAAATGATAGGGCACATAATGAGACACAACCAGTTCCTAAAGAATGTATTTGAAGGAAAGGTTTTAGGGAAAAAAACCAAGAGGCAGACCAAGAGCAACGTATTTTAATAACATCAAAGAAGATATGGGGATAAAATCGTATGAAGAATTGGAGATGATGACAATGGAGAGGGGGACATGGCTAAATCGACAAGGCATAGCCTTTAGTTTATGATGACGGCACCAGGAAGGACAGGTAATAACGAAAATTTACTTAGTGTGTGTCTACACTATAGTAGAATACACGATTACACTTTTAGGTAACTTTGGATATACAGGAAAAGCCTGTGATCAGATATTTTCATTGGGTGAGAGATTTGGAGAATGTTATGTAGAGGACAATAGTAGAACGCCTTCTGTATCAAGCTAGGTCAGTACAGCACAGACAACGTGCAGTCTTGCGTTATCTTGTTGAAAGCTGTCACAGGAACATCAAAGATAGTGCTAAGTCAGCAATCTTAAGACGTCAAAAATGTAAGACCTACGGTCCAAATAACTGGCTGGGCGAACCAGAGCAGATAGTCTTGTATACCTAGTGGCAACCCATAACGTCACATCAGGTGCCGGACCTGTATGACGAAGTCGGATGCACTCTGGCAATGTTCGTTCTCTTCGGCCCCTCAACACACGGACACGACACTGCACAGAGCTGAGATTCGTCTTCGAAGACTACTTGTGTGTCTGTATAATTAAAACTGAATTTCTTCAAAGCCAGACTGTTTCCTTATCAATCGAAGTACGAAAAGACAGAAAGGCAAATTTGTAGCTCTTATTGACGTCTGTCTTATACTTAGAAGTTATTACCGAAACACTTAAGAATAGGAGAAACCTGCGCAACCACCTTCTGACGCTTCAATATGGCTGAATATCTATATAGCTAAATGGCTTAAAGAGTCACTCTATCCAAGTTGCAGGTTGTCCATCTAACAGTTTCGTGGAAAACAAAAATTTTATTTTGAGTATAGTGGAACCTGGCTGTGACGACATTCAAAGGACCTTGAAAATTATGCTGTTATAAACGAGTGTCATTGTAGCCCAGATGCGTATTTTCAGTCTATTGTTGTGGCAGAAAGAAAAGAACAGATTCATTTAGCCCTCTTTTATTTTACATACGGTATTCACTCTTAAGCTTACACGAATACGGTACATACAGCAGAATGTCCAATACTAACCAAACTTTTTGCTTACGAGTGAAGTAATCAGCCATTTCACTCTGCTGCCTATTTGCCCAATACAAACTTTCAAAACTACGTTGTATGTCCATTGTTTCATTTGCAATTTCACTGCTCCCTTCCCTATTTTCGTAGAATATATTCACAATTCTAATGGCTTCTAAATCGTCAGTCACAACAGGCACAAGCCCTTTATTTCTTTTTCCTTCCTCTTGTTCTTCATCTCTCTCGCTCACTTCATGATCACTGTGCCCCTGATTCTTCAAATCATTTGCTACTTCGTCTTCAGTTTGCGCTTCGGTTGTAACAAGCTGTCTATGATTCCATACTTTTCGTAATCGCACTATTATTAGTGTCATCGAACGTGTCTACAGTTTAGGTGGCATTTATTCCTTCAGCTGTGATTCCCGCATGACGGAAACAGTTCTTGATGGTTTGGGCTGTGACCCGCATCGCATCCGTCAGTGTTACAGAATAATCCTTCTTTTTCTCAATGCAGTAGTATGAGCATTTCAGACCCCTAATTACTCCTTGGTCCAAGCTGCAATAAGCTTGTCGTATTTGCAGGAAGAAATACAAGTTTAATGTTCTCCAGACCAGAGAGTGCATCATGTGCTGGACAGTTGTCAACACGAACGAGAATCTACCTTTTCCGACTTCTAAGCTCTCGAACCCAAGGCCTTATTTCAGCTTCAAAGAGGTTATTCAGGACTTTTTACTGGCAATGTAGTGCAGTGGCGGATTTTTTTACATGCTTAACACACCTAGAATTTTTTGATTTACTTATCACGAGCAATTTTTCCCCTTACTTCCATGTGCGTTAGCAAAAACTAGAAATATTATTCGTTTTTAGATAAAATGCCACCAACAAATTTTGAATGCTTGAGTTTCAATTTTGTCAGGCGTCAATTTAAAGAAAAAGCCAGTCTCGTCAGCATTAAACATGTCACAATCTGCATTATCCTTCATGAACTGTAGGCCCCGCCGTAGTGAGCCATTGCTGGTTTGTTTCAGTATTCACAATGTTGGCTTCACCGCTCACTTTGCCAAAAGTAATGCCATGACGTTGGTTGAGTCTGACAATGTAGCCACTGCTGCACACAAATTCCTCACCTTTTTATTTCTTGGCAAAATCTTCTGCTTTCACCATAAGGAGAAGTCCACTAGTCGGAACACTGACGCTTCTCTGTCGCTTAATCTACTTGAGCAGCACTTCATACACCTCGTTCCGTTTAGCTTTCGTAACCGATTGATTTTAGATCCATTTTGTTCAAACGCAGTAACAATTATATCCTTGTTCTTACAAGTAATTTGGACTGTGGAATTTACGAGGCCGAATTGACGACACACGTAAAAAATTTTAGCTCCGTTCTCGTTTTCATGAATCACTTCTAGTTTTTCCTGCACCGTTAAAACTTTTCTTTTAGTTCGTAACAAATTGTTATGGTACCTGACATCCTGTGTACTATTGACGAGTTCTGATTGTTAGCACTACTATACTGTGAATGCGGTAGGATAGCAATGACATGAGGAGTCTATACTATACCTATCGTTGGCGGAAGGCCAGCGAGAAGAATATGCCAGGCTGCCATAGTACGACAGATTTCCTTCTACAGTACACCGATCCTTGAAAATCTTGTTGCTAACTGAGGTTGAAAATAAAGTCATAGACCAGGTGCACACATATACATTTGTCGTATTAAGCAACGATGAAAAGTATCTTCCTTACGAGGAATATAGCCGTACCACAGGAATCACGACGTTGTAACTGGGTTGTCGTTGTACGCGGTGTTGTTATAAGAAAGTTCAACTGTGTTTCGTTTGGTTATCGACTGAATTTACAACGCTGTCGTTATCTGTTCATTGAGAGGTGTAATCTTACCTTAAATGTTTAACACGGGAACTCAGATATTAACGTTAGAAAAGACATAAGGCAGCGTAACTCAATGCACGCAAATTATCCAGACTATATTCAACCAGTGTTTGAGAATGACAGTACTTACCAACTCACAACGAACTTTATGCATAATTTCAAAAATTTTCTAAACTATCGCTTACATGCTTATCGTCAAACACACTCTAAGCAAAAAGGAATAAAAATTAAAAAATAAGAAAAATGTCCTACTGCCACAGAGGAATTATCCGAAGGGGGTGGAATCGGTAGGAGTGATGCTGATGCATTATTACAAATTAAAAAAAAGGATGACTTATTGAAAGACCTTCCCAAACTGAGATAGTTAATAACACACTGGTCCACTTCTGCCCTTATGCAAGCAGTTATTCGGATTACCGTTGGAGATCCTCCCGAAGGGACAAATTCTGTACAAATGGTGCGTTACACCGTCGAAATTCCGAGATGGAGGACCCAGCCCATAATCCTCCAGACATTCTCAACTGGGGAGAGATCCGCCGACCGTGCTGGCCAAGGTAGAGTTTCGTAAGCAGGAAGAAAAAAAGCAGAAACTCTCGCCGTGTGCTGACGGGAATCTTGCTGAAATCTTGCTGGAATGATGCTGAAACGTAAGCCGAGGATGGCCTGCTATGAAAGGCAACAAAACGGGGCGTAGAGTATCGACGATGTACCGGTGTGTTGTAAGGGTGCCGTGGATGTGAACCAAAGGGGTCCTGCTATAAAAAAAAATGGCGTCCCTAGACAATGACTCCTGGTTGTCGGACCGCATGGCATGTGACACTCAGGTTGGCATCCGACGGCTGTCCAGGAATCTCCACACACGTTTTTGCTGGTCATCGGGGCTCAGTTCGAGGCGGGATTCATCACTGGAGACAGTTCGACTCCAGTCAGTGAGATTCCAGTCCGAAGATGGGTCTGAAGACGCACCGTACGGCGGTGAATACCAACCTCACTGTCGCCCGCTATACGGTTCTACAACCAGAAGTTTTGTTCCGGTGTGCCATTTCTTTTCGTAGTAGGACCCCACTGATAGTCATCCATGCCACCCTTACAGCACACCAGTACGTCGACGATACTCTACGCCGCGTTCTTTTCCCCTTCATGACAAGCTATCCCGGGCTTAAATGTCTACAAGATAATGCCCAACCACACACGGCTAGAGTTTGTAATGCTTGTCTTCGTGCCTGCCAAACCCTACGTTGCCCAGCAAAGTTGCGGGATCTCTAGGCGACAGGGAACGTTCGAAGCATTATGGACAGGTACCGACAACCAGCTAGGGGTTCTGACGACCTACCACGCCAGTTGGACAGAATTTGGCACGATAACCCTCAGAAGCAGTTCCAACAACTCTGGCAACCAATACCAAGACAATAACTGCTTACGCAAGGGCCAGAGGCGAACCAACACGTTATTGACTCGCTCAATTTGTGAATCTATTTCTTTTGAATAATCATCTATTTTTTCTTTTGTTTGATTGTACATGTCCATCTCATCTACTGATTTTTGCTGCTGAAAGCATAACGCCTAACAAGTCAAAATGGTTCAAATGGCTCTGAGCACTATGGGACTTAACACCTGAGGTCATCAATCCCCTAGAACTTAGAGCTACTTAAACATAACTAACCTAAGGACATCACATACTTCCATTCGATCCTGCGACCGTTCGGCCACAGCGGCCGGCCCTAACAAGTCAAAGAGACCTCTTGCAATCAAACGTCCTGATTTAACAAGAATACTGAAATCTTTAAGACACAGGCTTTTTAAAGTTCTGTGTGAGGTGATGGGTGCTGGACGCGCTCAGTCGCTTTTTTTAGTAATGCTCGTTGGTTTTCAGGGGAAAGTCTGAAAAGAATGTTTGAACAGAGGAACGGGGTGCTCTGTTTCTTCAAGGAGAAAAGTCACTCACTGGCAGACTGATACAGGAACGGAGATTTTCTATTGAAAGTTGTTTACCTCACTGACATTTTTAAGAAACTAAATATTCTTAACGCTTCAACGTATTCAGGCAACTGTACTGTCTTGGAATGAAAACGTGAAGGCGTTTATAAAGAAATTTCAGCTGTGGCAAAACTGAATGGAAAGTCGCTTGCTAGATGTGTTCCTTACTCTAGTGTCACTGTTACAGGACACAGACAATCCCATACTTCCAATGGAGATAAAAGCCTGCCTGCCTTTTTCATCGTCTTGCAACACTAAAAGTTCACTTCGAGAAGTATTTCTGCTACCATTTCGATGAATTTAATTGGATTAAAAAATCCATTAACAAAACGTCCTCCACCACCATGTCTAACCATAAAAGAGCAAGAACAACTTATTGACCTCACTTGTGACACTGCACGGAAGAGTACATTTAATAAAGTGTCTTTGTTGGAGTATTGGATACATATTAGCGAGGATTTACCAATGCTGAGCCAAAATAAAATGAAGATCCTGATTCCTTTTGCAACAACGTACTTGTGAGACACTGGCATTTCAGATTTGTCAGGGGTGAGGTCGAACCACAGTTCAAACCTAAAGTTAAACAAAGGCCTTCGAGTCGTTCTTTCTTCTATTACACCACATCTTGAAAAACTTTGTTCTTAAAAGTTATTTCATTCAGTACAAGAATCTCGTAACCTAAATTTTTAATATGGGAAATATTGTTCATTTCATAATATTTCAATAAATGAATATGTTATGAACTTAAAACTGCAAGCGATGTAAGTGATGTGTTGTAAGAAATGTGGGTGGAGAACCGCCGGTATCCGGCCATCTGGAGCATGGGGACTAACGAAAGCTTCTCCAGGAGCAGAGCTACCAGCGCTGGAAATCGTAACACCGAACGATAATTTCACCTGACGAAACTTGTGCTACAAAAGTTGATTCGAATCTGAAAAACAAGAGAAAAAGATGGCAAAATGTAACATAGTAACGTACTGTAACTTCAACATAATACGTTTATTACATGTATGAAGAAAAGAAAAACATGTATGACATGCCACTGAAGATTCTTCACAAATAAAGGAAGCGAAACGCGTGTGGCAATAAACAAACTGACTTTCATTTAGTTGCATAAGCGGAACATACCTCCATAACATGCAAACAGTTTGTTCCATTGTTGTTGTTGTGGTCTTCAGTCCTGAGACTGGTTTTATGTAGCTCTCCATGCTACTCTATCCTGTGCAAGCTTCTTCATCTCCCAGTACCTACTGCAACCTACATCCTTCTGAATCTGCTTAGTGTATTCATCTCTTGGTCTCCCTCTACGATTTTTACCCTCCACGCTGCCCTCCAATGCTAAATTTGTGATCCCTTGATGCCTCAAAACATGTCCTACCAACCGATCCCTTCTTCTAGTCAAGTTGTGCCACAAACTTCTCTTCTCCCCAATCCTATTCAATACCTCCTCATTAGTTACGTGATCCACCCACCTTATCTTCAGCATTCTTCTGTAGCACCACATTTCGAAAGCTTCTATTCTCTTCTCGTCCAAACTGGTTATCGTCCATGTTTCACTTCCATACATGGCTACACTCCATACAAATACTTTCAGAAACGACTTCCTGACACTTAAATCTATACTCGATGTTAACAAATTTCTCTTCTTCAGAAACGATTTCCTTGCCATTGCCAGTCTATATTTTATATCCTCTCTACTTCGACCATCATCAGTTATTTTACTCCCTAAATAGCAAAACTCCTTTACTACTTTAAGTGTCTCATTTCCTAATCTAATCCCCTCAGCATCACACGATTTAATTTGATTACATTCCATTATCCTCGTTTTGCTTTTGTTGATGTTCATCTTATATCCTCCTTTAAAGACACTGTCCATTCCGTTCAACTGCTCTTCCAAGTCCTTTGCTGTCTCTGACAGAATTACAATGTCATCGGCGAACCTCAAAGTTTTTACTTCTTGTCCATGAATTTTAATACCTACTCCGAATTTTTCTTTTGTTTCCTTTACTGCTTGCTCAATATACAGATTGAATAACATCGGGGAGAGGCTACAACCCTGTCTCACTCCTTTCCCAACCACTGCTTCCCTTTCATGCCCCTCGACTCTTATAACTGCCATCTGGTTTCTGTACAAATTGTAAATAGCATTTCGCTCCCTGTATTTTACCCCTGCCACCTTCAGAATTTGAAAGAGAGTATTCCAGTTAACGTTGTCAAAAGCTTTCTCTAAGTCTACAAATGCTAGAAACGTAGGTTTGCCTTTTCTTAATCTTTCTTCTAAGATAAGTCGTAAGGTTAGTATTGCCTCACATGTTCCAGCATTTCTACGGAATCCAAACTGATCTTCCCCGAGGTCCGCTTCTACCAGTTTTTCCATTCGTCTGTAAAGAATTCGCGTTAGTATTTTGCAGCTGTGACTTATTAAACTGATAGTTCGGTAATTTTCACATCTGTCAACAGCTGCTTTCTTTGGGATTGGAATTATTATATTCTTCTTGAAGTCTGTGGGTATTTCGCCTGTCTCATACATCTTGCTCATCAGATGGTAGAGTTTTGTCATGACTGGCTCTCCCAAGGCCATTAGTAGTTCTAATGGAAAGTTGTCTACTCCCGGGGCCTTGTTTCGTCTCAGGTCTTTCAGTGCTCTGTCAAACTCTTCACGCAGTATCATATCTCCCATTTCATCTTCATCTACATCCTCTTCCATTTCCATAATATTGTCCTCAAGTACATCGCCCTTGTATAAACCCTCTATATACTCCTTCCACCTTTCTGCCTTCCCTTCTTTGCTTAGAACTGGGTTTCCATCTGAGCTCTTGATATTCATACAAGTGGTTCTCTTCTCTCCAAAGGTCTCTTTAATTTTCCTGTAGGCAGTATCTATCTTACCCCTAGTGAGACAAGCCTCTACATCCTTACATTTGTCCTCTAGCTATCCCTGCTTAGCCATTTTGCAATTCCTGTCGATCTCATTTTTGAGACGTTTGTATTCCCTTTTGCCTGCTTCATTTACTGCATTTTTATATTTTCTCCTTTCATCAGTTAAATTGAATATTTCTTCTGTTACCCAAGGATTTCTATTAGCCCTCGTCTTTTTACCTACTTGATCGTCTGCTGCCTTCACTACTTCATCCCTCAGAGCTACCCATTCTTCTTCTACTGTATTTCTTTCCCCCATTCCTGTCAATTGCTCCCTTATGCTCTCCCTGAAACTCTCTACAACCTCCGGTTCTTTCAGTTTATCCAGGTCCCATCTCCTTAAATTCCCACCTTTTTGCAGTTTCTTCAGTTTCAATCTGCAGTTCATAACCAATAGGTTGTGTTCAGAATCCACATTTGCCCCTGGAAATGTCTTGCAATTTAAAACCTGGTTCCTAAATCTCTGTCTTACCATTATATAATCTATCTGATACCTTTTAGTATCTCCAGGATTCTTCCAGGTATACAACCTTCTTTTATGATTCTTGAACCAAGTGTTAGCTATGATTAAGTTATGCTCTGTGCAAAATTCTACAAGGCGGCTTCCTCTTTCATTTCTTCCCCCCAATCCATATTCACCTACTATGTTTCCTTCTCTCCCTTTTCCTACTGACGAATTCCAGTCACCCATGACTATTAAATTTTCGTCTCCCTTCACTACCTGACTAATTTCTTTTATCTCGTCATACATTTCATCAATTTCTTCATCATCTGCAGAGCTAGTTGGCATATAAACTTGTACTACTGTAGTAGGCATGGGCTTTGTGTCTATCTTGGCCACAATAATGCGTTCACTATGCTGTTTGTAGTAGCTAACCCGCACTCCTATTTTTTTATTCATTATTAAACCTACTCCTGCATTACCCCTATTTGATTTTGTATTTATAACCCTGTAATCACCTGACCAAAAGTCTTGTTCCTCCTGCCACCGAACTTCACTAATTCCCACTATATCTAACTTTAACCTATCCATTTCCCTTTTTAAATTTTCTAACCTACCTGCCCGATTAAGGGATCCGTCATTCCACGCTCCGATCCGTAGATGGCCAGTTTTCTTTCTCCTGATAACGACGTCCTCATGAGTAGTCCCCGCCCGGAGATCCGAATGGGGGACTATTTTACCTCCGGAATATTTTATCCAAGAGGACGCCATATATTCGTTGTAATAAATTACGAGCATTGGTTTCTGTTGCATAAAGTCCTTCTAAACTAAATTTGGCAAAACAGAGACTAAGGCAAAGAAAATATATAAAGTCCTATTTTTATTGATAAGCTGGGCGGGGGTGAGGGTAAGGGGACTCATACTATTTTTCATCGTGAATGGGGGTTCAGAGGAAAAACACCTTCACTAATATTCAATGTACTTTCGACGCACGATTATGCCTACCTACACTTGCGACGTGACCTACTGGCTCCCTTGATACACACACTCGACTACCAAACGCAGCCGGCCGGTGTGACCGAGCGGTTCTAGGCGCTTCAGTCTGGAACCGCGCGACCGCTACGGTCGCAGGTTCGAATCCTGCCTCGGGCATGGATGTGTGTGATGTCCTTAGGTTAGTTAGGTTTAAGTAGTTCTAAGTTCTAGGGGACTGATGACCTCAGATGTTAAGTCCCATAGTGCTCAGAGCCATTTGAACCAAACGCCCGTGCGCTAAATCGTAAACACCCGCAGAATCCGCCTGACAATGCCCAGTGAACGCGTGGCTCAGAAGTAACTGCGTCCCCGGTGGGCGCGGAAGGTACGTTACTCTCCTACTATCGCCGACAGCTCTGCGGCACTTTTCGTACGTCAAATGGAGACATGGTCCAACAAAACCCGCCTGCGAAGAAAGTCGCACAGGTGCTGCAGAAGCGGCGCCTCGCACCTCGCGCCCGGGACGTAAATTAGACAAATGGCCGGCTATTAGGGCCGTCCCGAGTCCTGCTAGCCGCCGGATCGCAATAATTATTTTAAATTACTGTGCGCCCGGGGAGGAGGGGCGCGCCGAAAAACTGCGGCCGCGCCCACACCGGCCGCCCGGTAAAAACGCCAAATTGCCCAGGTGAGGATTAGGTGGCTAACGTGGTCGTTACGCGCGATCGGCCCGGGGGGCGGCGCGGGAAATTGCAGCCCTCGGGGGTTGCGGGGAAAGTTGCGCCCCGGGGGGAGGAGACGACTGGGAGAAAATTTCCGGGACGGGGTTAGCGGTTAAGACTTGTTCTCGGCGGGCCATCTGCGCCGTGTTTTCCTAACTAAACGGCGCAGTTCGTCCTGGGACGCGGCCCTGCCGTAATAAACCCCTCCTCCTCTCAGCTGCTCAGGCATGATTCCGCTGTCGGTACGAACGTCACAAATTGGTGGTTGTCTTCGGGTAGTGTCGGTCACTCCTAGAGGTGTGGTTCTCGGTTCAAGTCCGCCCGCGGCCGTGACTGTTTCGGTGACATGCGCACTGACTGCGCGCGTCGTAGCCATAAACACTAACGTAGGGTTGTAACATTTATTTTCTCTACCGTTGTTTCAATTTCCTACGAACGGGTGGTCTGGTAGCAGACAAAAACGTTCTTCAGCCAAAGCTTACACGGGGTGAGTCACTAACTATTGCCACCAATAATAACTCCGAAAGTATGATAGGAGCTGAAATGTTTGAGGGACAAAATTTGCTTCGGACAACGGGGGCCATAATATGATGTTGGTTTTTTATTGCTAGGTTGGGTCGCTTCAGAGATATGAAGGTCAACTTTGTTTTTTGAATGGAGTGCTATAAAAAAAAATGTTCAAATGTATGTGAAATCTTATGGGACAACTGCTAAGGTCATCAGTCCCTAAGCTTACACACTCCGTCTTCCACGAGTGGCCTACCTGAACAATCCGACCGCCGTGTCATCCTCAGAGGAGGATGCGGATAGGAGGGGTGTGGGGTCAGCACACCGCTCTCCCGGTCGTTATGATGGTATTCTTGACTGAAGCCGCTACTATTCGGTCGAGTAGCTCCTCAATTGGCATCACGGGGCTGAGTGCACCCCGAAAAATGGCAACAGTGCATGGCGGCCTGGATGGTCACCCATCCAAGTGCCGACCACGCCCGACAGCGCTTAACTTCGGTGATCTCACGGAAACCGGTGTATCCACTGCGGCAAGGCCGTTGCCCCAGCTTACACACTACTTAACTTAAATTATCCTAAGGACAAACACACACACCCATGCCCGAGGGAGGACTCGAACCTCCGCCGGGATCAGCCGCACAGTGCCTAAGACTGCTCGGCTAATCCCGCACGGCTGGCTTGCTATGGTTTGCTACTTTTTTCTGATAGCGGCTATCGAGACGAATCCAATGATGTGTAACAGTAAAGTCTTTGAAGGTCAACGAAGGTCACAAAGGTGGCATGAACGTCTGTTTACAGAAGGTGTTCGAAGTGATGACTATTGGTATCGATGCAGTGCTGCAATATTCTTATCATGGCACTAATCGAAGCATATGGTATCGTAGTTACACTCCTGAAAATTGAAATAAGAACACCGTGAATTCATTGTCCCAGGAAGGGGAAACTTTATTGACACATTCCTGGGGTCAGATACATCACATGATCACACTGACAGAACCACAGGCACATAGACACAGGCAACAGAGCATGCACAATGTCGGCACTAGTACAGTGTATATCCACCTTTCGCAGCAATGCAGGCTGCTATTCTCCCATGGAGACGATCGTAGAGATGCTGGATGTAGTCCTGTGGAACGGCTTGCCATGCCATTTCCACCTGGCGCCTCAGTTGGACCAGCGTTCGTGCTGGACGTGCAGACCGCGTGAGACGACGCTTCATCCAGTCCCAAACATGCTCAATGGGGGACAGATCCGGAGATCTTGCTGGCCAGGGTAGTTGACTTACACCTTCTAGAGCACGTTGGGTGGCACGGGATACATGCGGACGTGCATTGTCCTGTTGGAACAGCAAGTTCCCTTGCCGGTCTAGGAATGGTAGAATGATGGGTTCGATGACGGTTTGGATGTACCGTGCACTATTCAGTGACCCCTCGACGATCACCAGTGGTGTACGGCCAGTGTAGGAGATCGCTCCCCACACCATGATGCCGGGTGTTGGCCCTGTGTGCCTCGGTCGTATGCAGTCCTGATTGTGGCGCTCACCTGCACGGCGCCAAACACGCATACGACCATCATTGGCACCATAGGGGCAGAAATCCATTCCAGTACGATTATGCCATAGGTGGTAAATCATTGGAAGCGGTAACGACCGTAAAATACTTAGGAGTTACTATCCGGAGCGATCTGAAGTGGAATGATCACATAAAACAAATAGTGGGAAAAGCAGGCGCCAGGTTGAGATTCATAGGAAGAATTCTAAGAAAATGTGACTCATCGACGAAAGAAGTAGCTTACAAAACGCTTGTTCGTCCGATTCTTGAGTATTGCTCATCAGCATGGGACCCTTACCAGGTTGGATTAATAGAAGAGATAGACATGATCCAGCGAAAAGCAGCGCGATTCGTCATGGGGACATTTAGTCAGCGCGAGAGCGTTACGGAGATGCTGAACAAGCTCCAGTGGCGGACACTTCAAGAAAGGCGTTACGCAATACGGAGAGGTTTATTATCGAAATTACGAGAGAGCACATTCCGGGAAGAGATGGGCAACATATTACTACCGCCCACATATATCTCGCGTAATGATCACAACGAAAAGATCCGAGAAATTAGAGCAAATACGGAGACTTACAAGCAGTCGTTCTTCCCACGCACAATTCGTGAATGGAACAGGGAAGGGGGGATCAGATAGTGGTACAATAAGTACCCTCCGCCACACACCGTAAGGTGGCTCGCGGAGTATAGATGTAGATGTAGATGGCAGAAGCGACTCTCATCGCTGAAGACGACACGTCTCCATTCGTCCCTCCATTCACGCCTGTCGCGACACCACTGGAGGCGGGCTGCACGATGTTGGGGCGTGAGCGGAAGACGGCCTAACGGTGTGCGGGACCGTAGCCCAGCTTCATGGAGACGGTTGCGAATGGTCCTCGCCGATACCCCAGGAGCAACAGTGTCCCTAATTTGCTGGGAAGTGGCGGTGCGGTCCCCTACGGCACTGCGTAGGATCCTACGGTCTTGGCGTGCATCCGTGCGTCGCTGCGGTCCGGTCCCAGGTCGACGGGCACGTGCACCTTCCGCCGACCACTGGCGACAACATCGATGTACTGTAGAGACCTCACGCCCCACGTGTTGAGCAATTCGGCGGTACGTCCACCCGGCCTCCCGCATGCCCACTATACGCCCTCGCTCAAAGTCCGTCAACTGCACATACGGTTCACGTCCACGCTGTCGCGGCATGCTACCAGTGTTAAAGACTGCGATGGAGCTCCGTATGCCACGGCAAACTGGCTGACACTGACGGCGGCGGTGCACAAATGCTGCGCAGCTAGCGCCATTCGGCGGCCAACACCGCGGTTCCTGGTGTGTCCGCTGTGCCGTGCGTGTGATCGTTGCTTGTACAGCCCTCTCGCAGTGTCCGGAGCAAGTATGGTGGGTCTGACACACCGGTGTCAATGTGTTCTTTTTTCCATTTCCAGGAGTGTATATTGGTTGCACTCTACTGAGGTGTTTTATGTAGTTTTTTCTAATCTTGAAAGTTTAAATGTCCAAGCCTGACAACTGTAGGTAATGTGACTTACTCCGATTTTTCCGTGGGTTCTTTATAGATGACATACAACGCCTGCACATTTAATGATTGCTTTTGGTGATCATTTTGTGTATTTTAGGCATTTTTGTTCTATTTCTGCCAGACACTTTGTGAATATGTTCTCATTTATACACTGTAACATCTGCAATATACAGGGTGTTCAGAGATTACCGTTATAAACCTCTAGGACTTGTAGAGAGGAATGAGTAATAATATTTTGAACAGGAACCCAAGTCCGGAAACTTGACGTTTCCGTTCTACGACGGTTCCAGTTCATCACTTCTGCTTGAGATACTGAATTGGGCGTAGCGTAGTGTAATTATTGGATAACAATTCGGAGGGAAACATAACGGCGCATCCATTTATCACTTAAGCTCATTTGTTTGCATTAACAGCTAAACATTACGTGTTTACGTTATTCCGTAACAAAACAGAACTCAGCATACCTGTACTTGCAGAACAGTGCTAATGCATTACCACATCGTCACGATGTGGCGACCACCAACATTGTTATAGACATTATACCTACGAAACGTGTTCTGGAACACACTCTCCATCCCACCTGGTGTCTCTTCAATTTCAAGTAGAGCGACAAGAACTCGTACCAGCAGATCTTCCTCTTTTTCAATAGGAGTCTCAATAACGAACCTTTGCATCCGACCCCAGAAGTAGTAGCACACGTCATCCTGTCTACCCTACTGCATCCAAAGACAAGCAGCTCAGAGACTTTTCTCTTTCCCTCAGCAGACGTGGACACGTTACACATCTGAACTGAAATCGTCGTAGAACGGAAACGGTACGTTTCCGAACACGGATTTCTATTCAAAATATTATCCACTCACCCTCCTCTACAAGTCCTAGACGTATGTAACGGGAATTTCCGAAAATGCTCTGTAATCAAGTTTAATATTTTCCGTTTATAGAAATCTGATCTTAAACTAAAAGTTGTCTATTCTTCTGGGACGAAAAACAGAAAGATATTCAGCAATTTTGTCAATTTTAATTATATTTACTGAGAATAATCTGTTGTTAAGTATCAATATTTTTAATTTGAATCCATTTTATCAAGAACGTTATTTTTCTCGTAGATCATTTCACGGTACTCTTGACGATGTAATTTTAAATTATGTAAAAACGTCAGCTTTGTGATTGTGTCAGTTTGCAATTTATTGCGTTCCTTTGTTCAGAGGACGTCTGTGGACCTGAACAACCTTTTGGCGTTGATATTAAGGCCTGCAACGTAATAATCAGGCAATTTCAATAGTTCCTAATAAAATTCATCATTATAGTATGATTGAAATAAGATGTCCCGTTTCCATGAGCCGAAAGCATTATAAATACAGGGTCGTCTTTTTTATTTTTTTGTTTCATAAACTTTGTGTAATTTTTCCACTGATAAATGAAAATTTACCGTCAGACAGCTTTAAGTTTCTTATTAGAATAGCGTTGTTTGCTACGTCTTTGTGGTATATTTCCTTATTCCTTATCGCTTACAGGAGAGTGAGCAGGCCCCGCCATGCGTGCAATATCTTCCGTTTCCAAGAAAACATCAACCACGTGAGGTCGAGTATTATCGTCCAGCAGTACGAAGTCTGGGCACACAGCACCTCGCAACAACCGCACGTGAGGCCCCAAGATCCTGTCGCGATATCTTACGACAGTTAAACCTTGCCGATTTAACCGTACAATTTCATGAAGAGATGTCCGAGTGGTCAACATAATCCCTGCTCATACATTAGGGATCATCCTCGGTATCATTTTCTTTCCACAGTGGTTGGGTCCCGAATTCGTGTTCAATCTCCAGACTCAATCGGGACTCATCTGTGCTCGACCGTCCAGGTGCCATGTTGACAGCTCCACTCAAGACCTTTTCTTCTGTACTAGAAGCATCATACGAACACATACAACAGGTCTCCGACAATAAAGGCGACTCTGTCGAACCTTTCTGTACACCGTTTGCCTCGATACGACACGTCCAGCTCCGAGGTCAGATTCCACTCGCCGTGTAGTACTAAGGCGGTACCGTCTTGTCCTTACAGCCAAATAACGGTTCTCTCTTTCTGATATTACACGCGGCCGGCCTCGCCGTGGTCTTGGGGACACAGTTTCTATCTCTACTAACTGTCGCCACATCCAAAAGCAACAGAACGGTTTACATTAAGCCATCGGGCCACGTCAGTGTGCGACTGTCCTTTTTCCATTCTTCTCCCAATGGCCCTACACCGAAGAGAGCATGGTAGGCATCTTCTCTGAGACATACTGCACCGTATGTGACTGTGTACACAGTGATTGTGGAAATAAGACTAGCCGGCAAACCTATCCCGTTTCGTAGGTGACCCGACGTTCAAAATGGTTCAAATGGCTCTGAGCACTATGGGACTCAACTGCTGAGGTCATTAGTCCCCTAGAACTTAGAACTAGTTAAACCTAACTAACCTAAGAACATCACACACATCCATGCCCGAGGCAGGATTCGAACCTGCGACCGTAGCGGTCTCGCGGTTCCAGACTACAGCGCCAGAACCGCGCGGCCACTTCGGCCGGCTGACCCGACGTCACCTTTGGCATTGTTCTCCATTGGCCAGAATGCCATCTTCCGTGCAGGTCACGATCGTACGGACATCTGTTGATAGTTTGTACGATTATATCGTGAATTAGAAAGAGGATGGAGAAATAGTGGTTTGTTGCCTTACTTGTGGTCACCACTGTATTTGGCCGGACACGATGGTGAAAAGCCGGACATGTTCGGCCAGAGCCGGACACCTGGCGACCCTATCCGCGACAGCTCTCGTTCCTTCAGTTTGTCTCCCGAAACTAGGCAGCAGCTGAAATATTGCAGCCTTGTCAAGCTGATCGACAGACTCCTTTAGTGCCCGAGTCACTCGGGACGGGTGATGGGTGTATCATTAAGACCGCGAGACAAAGAAGCAAAGCAAGCAGTGTAAATGTGTGAATCCACCGCTACCAAAAATTGCGAAGACCCGACCATCATCGGTTAGGTGATACTGAGTGCCTTTGGGCCTGCCCCAGCGTCGTGTTGAGAAAGTACGCTGACGTACAGGAAACCGCCAAAGGAATATACCACCAACATCTCCTACGGAGATTTAGTGTGGCTATCAGGGCAAAACTGTGCGGGAAGGTGTCTAAGAGGGTGTATTTCCTCCAAAACAACATAGGAGCTCATTTAGGTCAGGACGCTATTTTGGGCTATAAGATTTTTCATCGTCTCCTGTATTCTCATGAGGCACACATACGAAATAATTACACTTCAGGTCTGAAGGACCAACATTTATTGCACTACTAGGTTACAAAATATAGCGTCAGTACAGCATGGGGCCCACAAGGTTGTGGACACTAGCGACCAAACATTGCGGTAAGGAGCTGTCCAGGTCTCATACGCAGTCCCTTGATACTCTGTCGCATGACGCCTGCAGGTGAGCTTCTCTGAGAGTACCGCGTAGACTAGTGGTTGGAGGTCTGGAGACCGGATGACAGGCTCCATGGCGTCCCACACATTCTAGACCGGTGATGCGGCCGTCCACGGCAGAGTATCTACAACTGCAAAGTACACTCGGGAGGTGGCACCGTCATAAATATAAGGGTGCTCCTGATGAAAGAGAGCATGAGAGTGGACGACCACGAAAGGCAGAGCCACCTGCTATGGGACGTCCTCCACGTGCCATGTGGCTGTCATGGAGCCTTTTAGGAACACTAAGTATAAATGTGTACCATAGGATATCCCTCACTACATCGCCACACTGGGGTCACGGGATGTGTGAAGGGAGCCATAGACAGCTCTTCATGGCATTCTCCAGTGTGCCTCCAGACCGGGGCCCGGCGATCGTTGCTTCCGCGGCAGAAGACGGACATGTCACTAAATGTGAAACTCTGTCACTCTGCAGGACCGCGTATTCTTCGTGGCCAACACCAGGAGCCTCAGGTGTGATGTTCTGGGAGCGTGAGTGGCAGCATCATAAAGGTTGGCGTACGTCGTGTGACGCGTCAAACTGCCTGCCAGTGGAACTAGTGTTACGTAGAAGGCAGGACAGTGAACTGTATGGCCCCTACAATTTCCGCAAGGATCTGTTCAGATGTGGCGGTGAATTCGTCGGTCCTCCCTCCATGTGGTGCTTGTTGGACGTTTAGATCTTACATTATATGCATGCCTGATTTCCTGTACCCAATGGCGCAAACAACGGGTACTGGTGGTGTCCTTGTGACCGGTGTACAGCGCAGTACGACGATGGGACCAGTCAGACCCACGATGCGGCAGCTATTTCTGTTAGTCTGGCAACCCACTGTCGAACGTGCCGCCTGAGTTCAGTGCACGTCGAGGTGGTGCTCTTACGACGCTACCCGTTGTGGTCCTGGCCGGTACAGCCGTTCGGGGCTGCCTTATATGATCCGAAGGGTACGACCTCACGGTCCCACTCAGGCTCCCAGTCATTGGAATAGCTGACGACGTGCAACAGACCCACCCAACCTGCAGTGGATCAGTGTGGCCCTTCTGGGTGGAGATCTTTTTATGTGGATCAGTGCAATTTTCTGGCTTCCCAGTCGACGTCACGTATGCCGTGAGACGACTGCAGCCGGCGGGCACCCAACCACTCGGCGCCTGAACGCTGTCTGTGTGGGGGTGATTAGCTGGTGGCCACCGTTACCGCCCCGCCAGGCCGGGCTGTGACCCAATTGGCGTTCCCATGGCCTCGGCCGCAGGTCGGCGCTGCCCGGGTTCTCACGGCCCTCCTTTACGGGGGAGGCGGCGTGTAATGGGCCGATCATGTAAATTGTGGGTCGGCCGACGTCAGGTGAGCGAGAGGGCGCCGGGCCGCCGTCGCCCTGCGCATCTGTCGCTCCGCCCGACAGCTGTCTCAGCCGGGTACTCCGTGTTCTCGAGGGTACCTCGTAGCTGGAGGGCATTGTCAGCCGTATCTCAGTTTGTGGACTAGGTGCGTATCTGCTCACCAGTCGCGACGGTATCTTCCGCACTGATAGCTATACAGCTACATGGAACGTGCGAATTTGTGACTACTAACGCCTGTAGCACACGAGAGGTCACCTGCATTCACCGGCCGGAGTAACCGAGCGGTTCTAGGCGCTACAGTCTGGAACCGCACGACCGATACGTCACAGGTTCGAATCCTGCCTCGGGCATGGATGTGTGTGATGTCCGTAGGTTAGTTAGGTTTAAGTAGTTCTAAGTTCTAGGGGACTGATGACCTCAGCAGTTAAGTCCCATAGTGCTCAGAGCCACTGGTAACTTGCATTCCAGCGTCCGATGCTACAAGTCTACTGTATGTTGACATCTAAATTGGGACGAATGTTTCAGATCTTCCACTATAAAAGAGTCGTGGACTTTGAAGACAGTAACCATGATTTTGAAGATAAGAAAATATTGGGGGGGGGGGGAATAATCAACAAATACACCGACAGATAGAAAATCGCAGCACCAAGAAGGAGTTGTGAGACATGAAGGAAAGTCGTTAGGCTTGTTTCTACATACGATGTAAGATGTCTATTCAAATTTCACGCCAATCCAAAAGTGGCACTAGTAACGCCACTATGAGATTGCAAATTAGTTTGCTTTAAATACATTCGTAACGGTAGTAATTAGCTTTGAGACTGGATGAGGTGAGTTGATGTTAGTAAAGAATGCCTTTAAGACGTCAAAGACACCTCTCTGAGTTCGAACGAGGTCTAGTAATGGGGCTTCGAGAAGCTGGCTGTTCCTTCTCTGATACTGCAGAAAGACTTGGAGGGAATGTAGTCACTGTACTTGATTTCTGGCGGCGGTGGTCACGCGAACGTACGGTCGCAAGAAGAACGGACGCCGGAACGGCCATGAAGAGCTAATCGAGATCACCGTGCTCACCGTATAGCTCTGGCGCATCGTACTGCATCTGAAGCAGCAATTTGAGCAGTAGTTCGCGCCGTAGTGGCACAACCAACTGTTACAAATCGATTACTTCAGCTGTCTCAGCCGGGTACTCCGTGTTCTCGAGGGTACCTCGTAGCTGGAGGGCATTGTCAGCCGTATCTCAGTTTGTGGACTAGGTGCGTATCTGCTCATCAGTCGCGACGGTATCTTCCGCAGTGATAGCTATACAGCTACATGGAACGTGCGAATTTGTGACTACTAACGCCTGTAGTCACCTGCATTCACCGGCCGGAGTAACCGAGCGGTTCTAGGCGCTACAGTCTGGAACCGCGCGACCGATACGTCGCAGGTTCGAATCCTGCCTCGGGCATGGATGTGTGTGATGTCCGTAGGTTAATTAGGTTTAAGTAGTTCTACGTTCTAGGGGACTGATGGCCTCAGCAGTTAAGTCCCATAGTGCTCAGAGCCACTGGTCACTTGCATTCCAGCGTCCGATGCTACAAGTCTACTATATGTTGACATCTAAAGTCGGACGCGTATTTCAGATCTTCCACTATAAAAAAGTCGTGGACTTTGAAGACAGTAACCATGATTTTGAAGATAAGAAAATATTGGGAGGGGGGGGGAGGAGTAACCAACAAATACACTGACGGAAAGAAAATCGCAGCACCAAGAAGGAGTTGTGAGACATGAAGGAAAGTCGTTAGGCTTGTTTCTACATACGATGTAAGATGTCTATTCAAAGTTCACGCCAATCCAAAAGTGGCACTAGTAACGCCACTATGAGATTGCAAATCAGTTTGCTTTAAATACATTCGTAACGGTAGTAATTAGCTTTGAGACTGGATGAGATGAGTTGATGTTAGTAAAGAATGCCTTTAAGACGTCAAAGACACCTCTCTGAGTTCGAACGAGGTCTAGTAATGGGGCTTCGAGAAGCTGGCTGTTCCTTCTGTGATATTGCAGAAAGACTTGGAGGCAATGTAGCCACTGTACTTGATTTCTGGCGGCGGTGGTCACGCGAACGTACGGTCGCAATAAGAACGGACGCCGGAACGGCCATGAAGAACTAACCGAGATCACCGTGCTCACCGTATAGCTCTGGCGCATCGTACTGCATCTGAAGCTGCAATTTGAGCAGTAGTTCGCACCGTAGTGGCACAACCAACTGTTACAAATCGATTACTTCAAGGTCAGCCCTGAGACAGATGGCCCGCTGCGTGCATTCCACTGACTGCAAACGACCATTTGCGACTTCAGTGGTGTCACGCGAGAGCTCGCTGGAGGCCAGGGAGGAGGTCTGTTGCGTTTTCTGATGAAAGCTGGTACTGCCTCGGTGCCAGTGGTGGTCGTTTGTAGGTTTGAAGGGGGCCAGTTGTGGGCCTCCAACCAACCCGCCTTCGTGCTACACTGGAGTTAAGGTCTGGGCTGGGGTTTACGTAAGGCAGCGGGAGGACTCCCGTCGTTATGCCATGCACCCTCAATACAAATCTGTACGATTCTGGTGATTAAACCTGTTGTGCTGCCAGTGATGAACAGCATTCCTGGGGGTGTCTTCCAACAGGATAATACTCGATACATACCGTTGTAACCCAACGAGTATCAGCGAGCGAGGTGGCGCAGTGGCTAGCACACTGGACTCGCATTCGGGAGGACGACGAACAAATCCCGCGTTCGGCCATCTTGATTTAGGTTTTCCGTGATTTCCCTAAATTGCTCTAGGCAAATGCCGGGATGGTTCCTTTGAAAGGGCACGGCCGACTTCCTTCCCCGTCCTTCCATAATCCGAAGAGACCGATGATCTCGCTGTCTGGTCTTCTCCCCGAAACAACCCAACCCAACTCTACAGAGTATCAGCATGTTGCCTTGACGTGCTCGACCACCGGACCAGTCTTCAGGCGAGCACTTATGGGACATGATTGCACGGCAACTCCAGCTTTAGCCGTCCCTGTATTGACCAACTAAGTGTACAAGGATGGAACTCCATCCGTTAAATGACATCCGGCACCTGTACAGCACAATAGCTGCACGTTTTCATGATTGCACTCAACATTGTGGCGGATATTAATATACCAACTGGTGTTGCGATTTTTTTTTTTGGATCACTGTCTTTAAGAGCACAAGTGATACTCACCAATGTTATGCTGTTAAAATCAAAGAAGGTTTATTGTAACTGTGTAAAATGGGAATGTTATACAAACATGAGGTATGTAGAACAAATGGTTCAAATGCCTCTGAGCGCTGTGGGACTTAATGTCTCAGATCACGGTCCGCTAGAACTTAGAACTGCTTAAACCTAACTAAACTAAGGACATCACACATATATATTCGCGAGGCAGGATTCGACATGCGACCGTAGCGGTCGCGTGGTTCCAGACTGAAGCGCTTAGAACCGCTCGACCGCACCGGCCGGTCGTATGTGCAACACCGCATCTCATTTCTTCACATAGGCTGTGAGAGAAAGATGATGCAATGAGAATGTGAGTGTAGAGTGGGTCTGTCGGGACGCTGTAAACTAGGGCTGTATTTAAAATATTGATATGTCTTTTTGGAGACATTGTCGGAAAGTATTCGCGATACCTTTACACCGGCGGTTCGAGATATCGATATCGACTTGGCAGTGTCGACTGCCGTTATTTTCGGGAAATAATTAAAATTGTTCTTTTGACAGTAGAACATAATTTTACTTTGACTGTGTGAAGGAGTCTTAATATTTTTTAAGCTTTCATTGCATCCAGTGTTTCACTTTGAGTGTGTGAAGCAAGTATATATGGCACAAAGAAGAAGTCCGACTGCACTGTGAGGTGGCGGTGTGAATGCAATAAGAAGATATTCCATGCGAAGAAACAGCACACCAGTTGAGTTAAAAACAATTTTTAACGCTACTAAAGTGCCATGTATACATGGAGGAACCCTGGAGAGACTAGAAGGTTTCAGATAGATTATATAATGGTAAAACAGAGATTTAGGAACCAGGTTTTAAATTGTAAGACATTTCCAGGGACAGATGTGGACTTTGACCACAATCTATTGGTTATGAACTGTAGATTAAAACTGAAGAAACTGCAAAAAGGTGGGAATTTAAGGAGATGGGACCTGGATAAACTGAAAGAAACAGAGGTTGTTCAGAGTTTCAGGGAGACCACAAGGGAACAATTGACAGGAGTGCGGGGAAAAATACGGTAGAAGAAGATGAAATAGTGAAGACGATCAAGTAGGTAAAAAGACGAGGGCTAGTAGAAATCCTTGAGTAACAGAAGAGATACTGAATTTAATTGATGAAAGGAGAAAATATAAAAATGCAGAAAATGAAGCAGGCAAAAAGGAATACAAACGTCTCAAAAATGAGATCGACAGGAAGTGTAAAATGGCTAAGCAGGGATGGCTAGAGGACAAGCCTCTTGTCTCACTAGGGGTAAGATAGATACTGCCTACAGGAACATTAAAGAGACCTTTGGAGAGAAGAGAACCACTTGTATGAATATCAAGAGCTCAGATGGCAACCCAGTTCTAAGCAAAGAAGGGAAGGCAGAAAGGTGCAAGGAGTATATAGAGGGTTTACACAAGGACGATGTACTTGAGGACAATATTATGGAAAGGGAAGAGGATGTAGATGAAGACGAAATGGGAGATAAGATACTGTGTGAAGAGTTTGACAGAGCATTGAAAGACCTGAGTCGAAACAAGGCCCCGGGAGTAGACAACATTCCATTAGAACTACTGATGGCCTTGGGAGAGCCAGTCCTGACAAAACTCTACCATCTGGTGAGCAAGATGTATGAGACAGGCGAAATACCCTCAGACTTCATGAAGAATATAATAATTCCAATCCCAAAGAAAGCAGGTGTTGACAGATGTGAAAATTACCGAACTATCAGTTTAATAAGTCACAGATGCAAAATGCTAACGCGAATTCTTTACACACGAGTGGAAAAACTGGTAGAAGCCGACCTCGGGGAAGATCAATTTGGATTCCGTAGAAATGTTGGAACACGTGAGGCAATACTGACCCTACGACTTATCTTAGAAGAAAGATTAGGGAAAGGCAAACCTACGTTTCTAGCATTTGTAGACTTAAAGAAAGCTTTTGACAACGTTGACTGGAATACTCGCTTTCAAATTCTGAAGGTGGCAGGGGTAAAATACAAGGAGCGAAAGGCTATTTACAATTTGTACAGAAACCAGATGGCAGTTATAAGAGTCGAGGGGCATGAAAGGGAAGCAGTGGTTGGGAAAGGAGTGAGACAGGGTTGTAGCCTCTCCCCGATGTTATTCAATCTGTATATTGAGCAAGCAGTAAAGGAAACAAAAGAAAAATTCGGAGTACGTATTAAAATTCATGGAGAAGAAGTAAAAACTTTGAGGTTCGCCGATGACATTGTAATTCTGTCAGAGACAGCAAAGGACTTGGAAGAGCAGTTGAACGGAATGGACAGTGTCTTGAAAGTAGGATATAAGATGAACATCAACAAAAGAAAAACGAGGATAATGGAATGTAGTCGAGTGATGCTGAGGGAATTAGATTAGGAAATGAGACACTTAAAGTAGTAAAGGAGTTTTGCTATTTGGGGAGCAAAATAACTGATGATGGTCGAAGTAAGGATATAAAATGTAGACTGGCAATAGCAAGTAAAGCGTTTCTGAAGAAGAGAAATTTGTTAACATCGAGTATAGATTTAAGTGTCAGGAAGTCGTTTTTCTCCATGGATTTTAATGCCTACTACGAACTTTTCTTTTGTTTCCTTTACTACTTGCTCAGTATACAGATTGAATAACATCAGGGAGAGGCTACAACCCTATCTCAGTCCCTTCCCAAGTGGAGTATAGCCATGTATGGAAGTGAAACATGGACGATAAGTAGTTTAGACAAGAAGAGAATAGAAGCTTTCGAAATGTGTTGCTACGGAAGAATGCTGACGATTAGATGGGTAGATCACATAATTAATGAGGAGGTATTGAATAGAATTGGGGAGAAGAGGAGTTTGTGGCACAGCTTGACTAGAAGAAGGGATCGGTTGGCAGGACATGTTCTGAGGCCTCAAGGGATCACCAATTTAGTACTGGAGGGCAGTGTGGAGGGTAAAAATCGTGGAGGGAGACCAAGAGATGAGTACACTACGCAGATTAAGAAGGATGTAGGCTGCAGTAGGTACTGGGAGATGAAGAAGCTTGCACAGGATAGAGTAGCTTGGAGAGCTGCATCAAACCAGTATCAGGACTGAAGACCACCACCACCACCACCACCACCACCACCACAACAACAACAGCAGTGCGCCATTTCTTCACATTGGCATTCTTCAAAAACTGTTACTGAAAATTATGAACAAAAATCTAAATGACAAGATTGGTCTTTTCGGTGGGCGGAGGCCTGTGAGGGGAAATGGTGATGTAATCGGCGATCAGCGCTACGAACGGAAACTGCAACGTTGAACTTAGCCGCACAGTTTTGACACTAAGGCTGCTAGTTCATTGGCGTTTGCAGAAATGAGAAAACAGAGAAGTCGACTCAAGTGTTCCAGACAAATCCGACATCTGACGAAACTGAACGAGGGACCCGTCGGACAACTTTTATTGTGCCGTTAATGTGCAGTTACCATTGTTTGGAAAGTGATTATCGCCCAGCTTGAACGTGCATGGTTTTCTTTCCAGTTCTTGCGCTAAGAGGGATATGCAGGCTGCTAGCTTGTTGATGTACAGAGTATCTAATAATAAATCAATAGCCGGCCCGTGTGGCCGAGCGGTTCTAGGCGCTTCAGTCTGGAACCGCGCGACCGCTACGGTCGCAGGTTCGAATCCTGCCTCGGGCATGGGTGTGTGTGATGTCCTTAGGTTAGTTAGGTTTAAGTAGTTCTAAGTTCTAGGGGACTGATGACCTCAGAAGTTAAGTCCCATAGTGCTCAGAGCAATTTGAACCATTTTTTTTGAATAAATCAATACCTAAACATACAGCTGTGAAACAGGCAGTACATTTACAATGTGCGGTCGATACTTTTGTTGTCGTTACATCGTTATTTTTACCGGCGATATATCTATAATTTTTCGATATATCGTGAGCCGATTTTTTTTTAATATCGATATATCGGTGCCGATATTTTTAAAAAATCAACAGTCCTACTATAAACATACTGCTGCATTGTGTTGCTTCGTAGCTAGTAATAGCAATTTTTCTAAGACCACTGTTTTGTAATGCTCGGAAATTCATGTATTTCCCGTTGGAACTTGTACTGCAAAGATGAAACGGTTGAAGAAACGTTTCGTGGCAAGAAGGGTGCAAAAATCAGTTAAATTTGCAGCAACAAATCTTAATTAACAAGAGATATCTGAAGAGGCTAAAGAGGCTGAGTGTAAATTTTCTCACATATTACGAGAAGAATGCGAAAGTGAAGTTAAAAATACAGTTCGAATTCGACACTGTTGAACAAAGTGAATATATTATATATTGTTTCATCACAACGCTGCTGTTGGAAGCCACGGGACTGAAGCCATTCACAGATGCCGTGTCCCCCTGGCGTTTCTCCCTGTCTTCTTTCACATCTCGCAATAGTAACATTCTTTGTAACCTCCAGCCAATATAATTTTGGTGCCATGTACGATATTGGTACGTATCCTAGACTGTTGGTTCTCCCGTGAGCATACCAATGATGCAAGTTATACTGACCGTAATCGGTCAAGTCCGGGAGCGATTTCAAAACCAGCGGCGTGTAGCCGACGGGACGGGGGCGTCGCCAGTGAGTCGCCAGAGAGCAACAGGTGAACAACACGAAACAACCACAGACAACGGAGACAGCACAACTGAACGTCAAATCGAAAGGGCAAAACAAGATCGAGTACAAAGACTTTGTGAATTCGGAACGAAGACAACGATGTGTGGCGAGATCTGGCCGGTAATTGCGGCGCCACGCCCCTTTTTAAATAGGTTGCCACACCAGTATGGTCAATAGTAATGAAAATTTTCGATCGGATGTGGAAAGTACTAAATCTTGACATTGACAGACTTCTTTTCTAGGCGAGCATCACAACTAAAATGTGAAGTAACCCAAGGAAATTAAGCCGTGTCACGGCTCAGCATTTTCGATTTACCCGCGAGATTATTTCACTTGTTTTCGCCGCGGCGATAGGGGGCGTGATCGCTGAGCACTGTTGGCGCTGGTGCGCGAGGCAACAGTTTTGGGAGGACGGCTCGGTCGGGATATGGCGACAGGACGGAAGCGGCGGGGAGCCAACTGGTGCCTGCCGATTAAGGACTGCGACGAGTGTGGCTGTCTGAGAGCATGTGGGGAGGATGGAATGCTCGCTTGCTTAGCGTGGTTCTCCATGACCAGCTGTCGTTTCTTGGGCCTAGCACTCGAGTGTAACAGGAAACTACATTGGTGTGGTTCTCGTCACCTGGCTAAGGCCTAAATTTTCATATACTTTTATTATATTTGATGATCATTACTCTATTATGGGGTTGGTACTTGTAGCCAACATTTTGTGATTTGAAATACTTCAGAGAATGTCATCATGTCCCAGGTGTCTACTGTGAATAATTCTTAATTTGTTTCATAGTGTATGGCACGGTATCCACTATCATCGATCATCGAACACGTGGGGGGGGGGGAGGGGGGGAGATTTAAACGAAAATTTGCTAGATAATACAATCGTTGTGAAATTGAAAACTTGACAGTGTTTATTCATGTCACCAGTCATTAATGTTATTTCTGTCTTGTAGCTTACATAACTGATATGAAATAATTTAGAAATTTTGTGTATTTGTCACGAAAGGTGAACTGATGTCACATAACATTGACATTTGTGTAGGGTCTACGTAAGCTTAAGTGAAACCAGGAGATAAAAAAAGAACTGATTATCATTGCCACATTTTTTTTAGCAGGCAGTAGGGAATTTGTTGCACTCTTGCCAAACTGGATTTTTTAAGGTTTAATTTGCATGTAGTACAAATCACAAGTTCAATATTTTTCTGGTGTAATGGTTAATATTTGTACATGTTGCACTATTGTACGATATAATATACCTTTTACTAACAGTACCTTTATGTAATGTTTCAGAGTGGGGCTGCTTGTCCTTCTAGATAATGTTTTAAAAAAATTATTGCTGAAATTTCCTTTTAAACTGTTAATTGTATTAACTTGGATGTATAACCAATTTTTCTTAAATAATATATTTGTGTCAACAAGGCTTGGACCAAATAAATGTGCCTACACCTTCCCCATCGTGGCTCTGCTATCGTCTGTACATCTCAGAAATGTTTTTATTAAGTTCGAAAGTTGAGAAAGAGACGAATATTCAGTTTCGTGCGTCTCAAATATTCGCAAAACTGCTTGGCCTTTCCCAAAGTGTACCAGCTGCCTAATATCTCTGCTGGCAACTCCCAATATATCGATCGATGCCACACTTTAATATTCAATGACCTTCCAAAAATTCATCAGTGAAATGCTGTCCTCAAATAAGTCATCACATGACGATGATAGGCTAAAAATAATTTACAGACATCCTTATCACATTCCAACATTATGGTATTGTTGATTGTGACGCACGTCAACTTCCATAGTTGTCGATGTATAATTTCACATCAGAAGTCATGTTACTAAGAACATCTGGGCTAGGGCAAGTTTAAACAAGATCTGATTTTAAATGTGGCGCTTTCCATTTCCAATGTAGCTCTCCATTATTACAAAACATTTCAACAACTGTTTTCATTCATTAATATGATATAAGTCAAAGGCGATAACACGTGCCGACAGGATCTTCTCTCGTCCGACGACCTTCACGCATAGGGCAACAGCGGCCAGCTCACGGCCATTGGCGGTTGCGTCGAAGATGCTACCGGCTGCAAGTTATGGCGCCTTTCAAGCAGAATACAGGCACGACACTGAGTACACAATTCAAACATTTTTAGTTACAGCAAGAATATTTAAAACTAATGCTATTAAACATAGCTGATGATATCGGTATAATATTGACTCTCCAGCCAACTGGGAGGCAGGACACGGTGCAACTGTCTGGACTTCCTTGCCACACCACATAACGCAGAGAAATCAGAAATAACAGACAGAGCGGCCGTGCTGCAGCCCTTAAAGGGCGACCGCGAGCCCTGATGGGCAGCATGGACAGGCGTGGGTTAAGACGGGGCTTACATCGACGGCCGCAGCGCAAGAGTTTCGTTGCTTACCGTCAGCTGTATTCCACTTCAGTGCCGTTATCCAAGCTTACCATCCGGCTGCGTGTTGCTTTTCGTTCGAAAGTGAGAAGAACTTCGTTTCAGGAGGAGATTTACTATACGTGAAGTTACAAGCGAAGACAGAATAATTACAATTATCCTTGCTGGAGCTTGAAGCCCTAAATCCAGTCTTTTATAGACTAGCACGCAGCTTTATGCCTATCAATTTACTACTCCAACGCTATCCTAAGGGTGTAGCACCTGCAGTTCGCACGCATCCTATAGCGATTTACATTTTCACGGTGTGATAAGCACGCTGGACAAAAACTGGTCAGACCAAAGAAATGCATTAGAGCAGGGGTGTACAGAATCGCTAGTACCGCGGGCCAGAAACTCGTTACAGTAAACAACAAATAAATAAGAAACTTCCTGGCAGATTAAAACTGTGTGCCCGACCGAGACTCGAACTCGGGACCTTTGCCTTTCGCGGGCAAGTGCTCTACCATCTCAGCTACCGAAGCACGACTCACGCCCGGACCGAGCGTGAGTCGTGCTTGGGTAGCTCAGCTGGTAGAGCACTTGCCCGCGAAAGGCAAAGGTCCCGAGTTCGAGTCTCGGTCGGGCACACAGTTTCAATCTGCCAGGAAGTTTCATATCAGCGCACACTCCGCTTCAGAGTGAAAATCTCATTCTGGAAGCAAATAAATAAATAAAAAGAAATTAGTTCATATCACTCGATCCATAAACTTTATTTAACAAATATAGTTACAAGAATGTATTCTCAAAAGGAAGGATTCTCAGAAGGAAACAATCCCTCCTTGGCGGGAGGGAATGAAAGACGAGTTTTGGAAAAAATTACTGCAACGAAGTGTGAGGAATCGGCCTTGGTCTGTGCGGCCCTGCCTTAGAACTACTCGACTATGGCGATCTTCATATCGACGCTACACTCACTCTTCCTTTCCATGTTGTTAACATTAACGGAGCATTCGAGAGGCGACAGGATGCCTGAGTGTCAAATCAGGAGCATACGCAAGCAGCCCTGTCTACATTCTGGTTCGTATTCACGATAAATTGAATGAGGGGGCCCATGTCGCAATACGGAAAACAACCCTTAGATATTACGGAGTACCTAAGGCATAAACTACATCCTCCACACGCTGCGGCTTAAGCTCCTCGTTGGGTCTTCGTCCAGTTTCCGTGTTGTTTGATGCACTGAAGCCACGCAACTTCATATGCTGCTGTGAGGAATGGCCTTTTCGATGTACCCGATTACAGATGTCAATGGCATCCAGTTTCTTACATTATGATCGCTCGAAAAATACTGAAGGTGGAGCTGCGTTCAGTGACAGCAGCAAACGGGTCTCACTGACGAGGGGTGATGTTCGTCTCCGGCCTCTGTCGGTTAGGGAGTTTTACGATCACCGTTCTTACGCCGTGGTACATCATTCACTATGGACGCATTAATAATAGTTACTTTCTTTTACTTTGTAATTTATTGCTGACGTTAATGTGTAATTAAAGCTTTCTTGTTTATGTATGAGCTTACGAGGAGCAACTGAAATAAATTGGGGTTAAACTTGGCCAAGACCTTTAATTCAGTAATTAGACAACCCCTTTATACTTAATGTTTTTTTCTAAGTACGAACACTCGGAACGTTCTGTAGATGGATGCGACATGGTCGGAAAACACCACCTTCGAGTTTTAACGTACTGCAGAAGATTGTAGTGTTTGAGGCGACTCTTGATACGTTGTAAACCGTTTCAGATGGATTGTAGGTGAGCCACGTAACACAATTCGTCAACGCTTGTCAGTCACGAAAGATGTTTTACTTACATTTGTAACAAGTAAGAATGACCTGGCTGATATGTCGATACAGTTGCAAAGAATATACTGCTTACCAGCAGGCATTACGAAATGAGTGTTAAATAAAATAGTGCAAAGTGACATTTTTAGTTCACTGTGTACTGCTTTATACAAGCACTCATGTATGTTAGATAGTGAAAATGAATGTTCGCCACAAAACATATGTAGGTCAAAAAGATGGAAATATACTGACAGGAAGGACTATTAGATTTCACACTAAGTACGCTACCAAAATCAAATTCATCCAGAACTTTCACATAGCGAATTCTCCCTCCTGATTGCAGTAGACTGCAGTTCATTCGCATTTTTGAAAAAGGCAGACGAACTTAGGAACAGAATTACGGATCAGTATCAATTATCCGCCTCTGTAGCATTATCATGGAGCGTGTCAAAACAAGTAACGGCTTCTGGTTGGGCACTATCGCCTCGATGAATCTGAAGAAACACGTCGCTCCATCAGGTCGTATTTTAAAATTGTACTTTATTCAGAACTAATAGCATCGATCGTTGGTCATTCTCAAGTGCAGCTACTAGCATAACAAAACACCGTACGTAAATGAAAATCTAAATCTAAAAGTACATACAATTGCTCCGGATGTAGCGTTTCTTTGAAAACAGTGACTACTCATAGCAGATGTGGATACTCATCAAACAGAAATTACGTGCCATGCATAGCTATGCATAGCACTGTCGTCAGTCTTTTCTTCCCTTTTATTTCATTTCAACCCCGTCGCCCCACACTGGTAAGGTCTGAGCTGTCAGCGGTTACAATTTGCTGCGTTTCCGCCAAAAGATTTCACAAATTCAAAAGATATTAAATTTTTTAAAATTGCGTTGAAATTTAGTATTTTTCCAAAAAAGTAGCACAGATGGTCACTTGCGTTGCGTAAAACATAAATGGCCGGTTCGTTGATTGTTTAAGACATGTACGCAGAGCGAAGTGAAGCGATGAGACTACGCAGGCTGCCAGGGTAATGGCATGCGACTGACAGGTTTTGATAGCACATTATATGTTTTTGTTTTATTGATGGATGTTTAGTTGAGGGATGTTGGACGGTGACGACGGGAGAGATTTTGCACCAAGCCTTAGGAAGTGGCTGGATGGGAATAGTGAGGACACGTTCCCTGACTAGCCGACGAGAGTTTTCCCAGATCTCTTAGGACGGGTAGATATTTGGATGGATCTCATGGTCTTGTAAGGAAAGGTGAATAAAGTTTCGTTGTGAGAAGAAGTCAAGTGTGTGTAAATACTGTGACCGAGGTACAGGCACGCCACAGTACAAAGATCGAAAGGAGGAGGAGGGGGTGGGGGTGGGAGGGGAGCCCTTGAGTCTGAGGATTGTTAGTGTCAAGTTTCAGGGTAGTCCAGGATATTCGGAGGTGGAGGAGAGGGGTGGGAAATTATATAAGCTGATAGAGCATTCGCATAGGGGAAGGTAAGCTGATGTGAAAGGCTATACGGAATGCTTGCCGTTCTTGGATCTGTAGGGCATGATATAGTGGTGGATGACAGGAAATCCATGCTACATTTGCATAGCTGACTATGGGTCAGATCACGGATATACTGGTGTAATGGTTGTGGAAAGGTGCAATCCCCATGTTCGGACGGTTAAAAGTTGCCTTCTATTGTGTTCTTTCTGTTGAATGGTTAGCAGGGGGGGTTCCGCATTAGTTGACGATCACGATCGCCACGTGCACGGTCTAAATTTATATCTTGCATGAAGTGATAGCGGATGCGAGAACCGTAGCAATAACCCATAATTAAAAAGTCACATATGAACTACAACAACGGAAAGGCAAAACTTGCGATCCACAGCCACGAAACGAAACCGCACGCACAGCTGTATACAGATCCGCCACATGGGTACAAGCGTGCACGGTAAAATTGTAACGGTCGGTAATAAAACTGCTAAATCTGCAGCAGACATGAATGTTTTCCCAAGTGAGTTCTCAAATCTGTTAAAGCAACATTTTATTTCCTTATTTTGCAGTTTTACAATTTTTTGTGTCATCTGCAGATATCATGTAGTGTGCAGTGAGTAAAGCTGTACTACAAGGATGATGCAGTCGGGACTAAGATTTCAGTTCCCACACTGGCTGAAGGAGTAGGTGGAGGAGCATATGGCGTCGGCAGTGGAAGGTCGTCTGGGACGCTGTGGCTTAACTCTGTGGCTAACGGGTGCGTTACGTCAGCAGCGAGGTGCGTAGAAAATTGGAAATTTGTGGTAAGTTCTATGCGACCAAACTGCTGAGGTCATCGGTCCCTAAGCTTACTCACTACTTAATCAAACTTAAACTAACTTACGCTAAGGACAACACACACACCCATGCCCGAGGGAGGATTGGAACCTCCGATGGGGGCAACTGTACGGGCCGTGAAAAGACGCCTCAGGCCGCGCGGCTACCCCGCGTGGCCTAGGTTCCTTAGGGAAAGCACAGTTATTCTCGGGCGAAGCAAGTAATCTTGCTTAATAAATATTTTTTAATAAAAGTCACTTTTTCCATTACGGTCGTTAGGAGAAGGCTACATGTATTAGTAATTTATTATAACAGAATTAAAATGCCAGAAATCGATCATCTTACTGAATTAATGAGTAATAATTAAGGTAACGAAACGTTACGAAATAACACGAGTGTAAGTACGAGGCACAGGTTGCGCGCCATAGTTGCCAGTCGCCGATAAGATGCCTTTCGATCTACTTTTGTTGCACGATATTTCACTCAGCAAATTGTTCGTTTTAAGTTAAGCCTTATTAACTGCGTCGTTATTATCAGTTTATAGTGATAAGCAAATAAATACATCGCAATGGTATACCTTTTGGACATTATTCCGTTTAATGTAGCTTCCCGTTCATGACTTAGATGATGATATTTTGGATTGCGGAGCGCTCAGCTGCGCGGTTATCAGCGGCCGTACAAATTCCCAACCGTTCCTCAGTCCAATCTTCCATTTGCATGAATGATGATGAAATGATGAGGACACCACAAACACCCAGTCATCTCGAGGCAGGTGAAAATCCCTGACCCCGCCGGGCATCACTTAGAATCAGAGGAAGAATACAGTGAGGTGACAGAAGGGAAGGGATAGCGATATGCACGTATTCGCATGGCGGTAGTATCGTGTACACAGTGTGTAAAAGGGCAGTGTGATTTGTACTCAGGCGATTCACGTGAAAAGGTTTCCGACGTGATTACGGCTGCAAGACCGCGATTAACAGACGTTGAGCGTGGAATGTTAATTGGAACTAGATGTATGGTACATTCTGTTTCGAAAATCGTTAGGGAATTCACAATCTGGGTGGAACAGTGTCAAGAGTGTGCCAAGAATACCAAATTTCAATCTCGCCACGGACACCGCAGTGGTCGACGGCCTTCACAACGACCGAGAGCAGCGGTAGTACTCACAAGGGGAGGCCGCCAATTGTGAAATTCAGATTCGATTCATACTGCGCATAATAAAAGCTCATGGCCAGAGGTGTAATGTGGCAAAGCACCAAGATGCACTTCTCAGCCGTTGTCGAGAAAATCGACAGTTAAAAGAAACCGTTGCGGTGAAATACTCTCCACGATTAATAGTTTTCTACAGCGTCGTGGCGCAGCGGTAAGCTATTGGGTTTGTAATCCGAAGGTCGCCGGATCGAATCTCCCACCATGCAACTTTTTTTTTTAGTATTTGTTTTTTGTAATTCAATCAGTTGCAACAATTGTGCATATAATAAGTTGTTGAAAGTCGTTTGTCGTGGAAAAACTGGCGACTTCGAACATCATTATGTTTTCCGCAAACAAAGTTGTATTTCACAAATGTTATTAATTGTCTTCATAATGTTAACCACGTATAGTTAACGGAAGATGTAGAAACGATATTCCGAAACGAATACGTATAGCGTAAGTCAAACGCTCGAATTAGAATAGAGACCCCACGAACACAAATTCGCTGTGGCAGCTATGATATACAAACTCCGTTACTCGCTCGTTACACTTGAAGGACAGATGTTGAATGGGCCGAAACGAGCCGCCGCATAACAGCGTAGTTCCCTGCTAACTTCGAAAGAAGGTAGATGCGGTCCCTAGCGCAACTTATAACATCGTCGAAAATCAGTGCGGACGGGAGAGCTTTGGTACACCCTGTTAAAAAAAACGGAATAATGGAGGCGGTACAATTGGAGAGCGATCCGCCTTCACCAACATGCATAAGCAATTATTACAAAAAACTAATAATAAAAAAAATTGAATGGCGCGAGATTCAATCCGGGGACCTTCGGATTACGAACCCGAGCGCTTACCGCTGCGCCACGACGCTGTAGAAAACCATTAATCGTGGAGAGTATTTCACCGCAACGGTTTTTTTTAACTGTCGATTTTCTCGACAACGGCTGAGAAGTGCATCTTGGTGCTTTGCCACATTACACCTTTGGCCATGAGCTTTTATTATGCGCAGTATGAATCGAATCTGAATTTCACAATTGGCGGCCTCCCCTTGTAAGAGACAAGTAACACTGCGCGGAAGAACCGCAGAAATCAATGTGGGGCGTGTGACAGTCGTATCTGCTAGCACAGTGCGGCGAAATCTAGCGTTGGTGGGCTATGGCTGCAGACGACCGACGCGAATGCCTTTGCTAACATCACGACATCGCCTGCAGCGCGTGTGCTGTGCTCGCGACCATATCGCTCGCTATATTGGTTGGGCGCTACACGACTGTAAACCGTGACCTGGTCAGATGAGTCCCGATTTTGGTTGATAAGGACTGATGGTAGGTTTCGAGTGCGGGGCAGGCGTCATGGAGCCAGGGTGTCAACTAGGCAATGTGTAAGCTGACGGTGGCTGCATAATGGTGTGGTCTGTGTATACATGGAATGGACGAGGTCCTCGGTTATGTTTGGCTACTTTCTGACCAGTTGCAGCCATCCATGGAATTCATGTTCACAAACAACGATGCCATGTCACGGGGTCACAATTGTTCACTATTAGTTTGAAGATCATCCTGGACAGTTGGAGCGGATCATTTGACCACCCAGATCGCCCGACATGAATCTAATTCAGCATGTATGTGGCATAATAGAGAGATCAGGTCGCGCACAAAATCCTGCACCAGCAATACTTTTGCAACCATGGACGGCTGCAGAGGCAGCATGGCATTGTACAGGGTGTTTCAAAAATGACCGGTATATTTGAAACGGCAATAAAAACTAAACGAGCAGCGATAGAAATACACCGTTTGTTGCAATATGCTTGGGACAACAGTACATTTTCAGGCAGACAAACTTTCGAAAGTACAGTAGTTACAATTTTCAACAACAGATGGCGCTGCGGTCTGGGAAACTCTATAGTACGATATTTTCCACATATCCACCATGCGTAGCAATAGTATGGCGTAGTCTCTGAATGAAATTACCCGAAACCTTTGACAACGTGTCTGGCGGAATGGGTTCACATGCAGATGAGATGTACTGCTTCAGCTGTTCAATTGTTTCTGGATTCTGGCGGTACACCTGGTCTTTCAAGTGTCCCCACAGAAAGAAGTCACAGGGGTTCATGTCTGGCGAATAGGGAGGCCAATCCACGCCGCCTCCTGTATGTTTCGGATAGCCCAAAGCAATCACACGATCATCGAAATATTCATTCAGGAAATTAAAGACGTCGGCCGTGCGATGTGGCCGGGCACCATCTTGCATAAATCACGAGGTGTTCGCAGTGTCGTCTAAGGCAGTTTGTACCGCCACAAATTCACGAAGAATGTCCAGATAGCGTGATGCAGTAATCGTTTCGGATCTGAAAAATGGGCCAATGATTCCGTTGGAAGAAATGGCGGCCCAGACCAGTACTTTTTGAGGATGCAGGGACGATGGGACTGCAACATGGGGCTTTTCGGTTCCCCATATGCGCCAGTTCTGTTTATTGACGAAGCCGTCCAGGTAAAAATAAGCTTCGTCAGTAAACCAAATGCTGCCCACATGCATATCATCAATCCTGTGCACTATATCGTTAGCGAATGTCTCTCGTGCAGCAATGGTAGCGGCGCTGAGGGGTTGCCGCGTTTGAATTTTGTATGGATAGAGGTGTAAACTCTGGCGCATGAGACGATACGTGGAAGTTGGCGTCATTTGGACCGCAGCTGCAACACGGCGAACGGAAACCCGAGGCCGCTGTTGGATCACCTGCTGCACTAGCTGCGCGTTGCCCTCTGTGGTTGCCGTACGCGGTCGCCCTACCTTTCCAGCACGTTCATCCGTCACGTTCCCAGTCCGTTGAAATTTTTCAAACAGATACTTTATTGTATCGATTTTCGGTCCTTTGGTTACATTAAACCTCCGTTGAAAACTTCGTCTTGTTGCAACAACACTGTGTTCTAGGCGGTGGAATTTCAACACCAGAAAAATCCTCTGTTCTAAGGAATAAACCATGTTGTCTACAGCACACTTGCACGTTGTGAACAGCACACGCTTACAGCAGAAAGACGACGTACAGAATGGCGCACCCACAGACTGCGTTGTCTTCTATATCTTTCACATCACTTGCAGCGCCATCTGTTGTTGAAAATTGTAACTACTGTAATTTCGAAAGTTTGTCCGCCTGAAAATGTACTGTTGTCCCAAGCATATTGCAACAAACGGTGTATTTCTATCGCTGCTCGTTTAGTTTTTATTGCCGTTTCAAATATACCGGTCATTTTTGAAACACCCTGTATTTCTGCAGGGAAGTTCCAACGACTTGTTGACTCCGAGAGACGTTGAGCTGTTGCACTACGCCGAATAAAAGGCGGTCTGACGTGATATTAGGATGTATTCCATGACTTTTGTCGCCTCAGTGTAACTGCATCTTACAGAGAACCCGACAATGCTGATACTGTTTCTGTAAGGGATATAAACTTCGAGAGCTTCTCCACAAAACAGCCAGAAAGAATCCTACACCACGACTCACTTAGATAGTCCAAGGACTGTCTTAATCTCCATAAAACGTGGATAACAAAATCACAGCCATTCATACTGTCGATAAATGCAACGTAATCTCCACAATAAAGAGAAGGAAATCGATAACAGCCGCTCAGAATATTAGCGCTAAACGTCTGGAGACCTTCACGTGTCTAAGGGTAAAACAACGAAGCGACAAGGAAACGGACAAGTACGCTAATTCGTTTAGTTATGGGAGGGAAATAAAAAATTTAAATTCATTAGGAGAATCCTGAAAAAACTCAAATTCTTCTGTGAAACGACCAGCGTGCAGGAGGCGAAGTTACAGTGGTGTGTTTTGCAGTTGTTAAATCGGCCATATACGGCTTTGATTACTACAGGGGCTGCTTCGGTAAATGCGATATCGCCTCTGTATGTCACACTTACAGAACGGATTGTTTCAAAATGGACACAGGTGTCCGACACTAGTCACCATCAAGAAATAAAAAATAGATACTTTCCAGTGCAACTTACGACGGAGCTACAACCACTTATTTCAATATATTGTAAGTTTCCTTTAATATACGTCTATGGTCACAAACTTTTTGTTAACAGATTACCGGTTTCGGTCTATAATGACCATCATCAGATCTGTTTTATAAAACAAAGTCCTAATGTACTGCAGCCATAGTGGCATCGTCAGTAAATTAGGACTTTGTTTTTGTAAAACAGATCTGATGATGGTCATTATAAACCGGTAACCTGTTAACAAAAATTTGTGACCTTAGGCGTAATTTAAAGGAAACTTATTGCATAAACTGGTCACTGTTTTATTCGCGACAATGTCGCACCTTGTGTCAATATATTATTCCTAAAAATAGACTTCACGGGTTTACTGCCGGGTGTCGTTGTGCAAATTCCACGGTACTTTCTCGGAGCAGCTGGGTACCTAGCCACCAGCAAGGTTGCACCACTTGAAGATGTCGGACAGTTGCTCCGCGGAAATATTGTGGAATTTGCACGTCATCCGGCGGCAAACCCACGAAGACTATTTACAACATATCCTCAGGAAAGCATGAGGAGTCACATGATTTCTGTGTTTGGTGTCCTTGTCAAATAGACGTCGACAGAACTGCCCGAGCGTGGTGGCGCACTGGGCTCGCATTGAGCAGGGCAGCGATTCCAATCCACGTCCGCCTATGCAAATTTCGGTTTCTGTAAATCACTTAAGGCGAAAGCCAGGGTGGTTTCTTTGAGAGGGCGCGGTCGAATTCCTTGCCTGTCCTTCCTCGAATCGAGCTTGTGCTGCATCTCTAACGACCACGTCGTCGGCGAGACGTTAACCATAATCTTTCTTCTTTTTTGTTTTCGAAAGAACACTGAAACGCTTTGCTAGGATCTGAACAGCGTGGTATTGTCCATACTACAATGTAACGGAGACGATTGGTATAAACGGAAGCCAGTACTGTCCTCGGGACTGACATTTTGAATAACTGCAAGTAACAGAAGTCTCTTTTCCAAAGACGTTGAACCGATGTCCTTTCGAAATTGATTTTAATTTCGTAAGCAAGAAAGCATCACATCAAATTTAGTCTCTGGTGTACAGTGGCTGAGTAAGTATTCCTGGCACAATCTCAACAACTGATAAAACTGTGTGGCACACGAATTCTTATGCTGAGGGTATGTGTTTCTTTTTTATTTTCCCCATTTTTATATTTTGGGGATCACTTCCTTCGCCTTAACGCTCCATGAGTAGTACATTCTATGACTATTATCACTGTGGTCATTTTCTGATGGCCGATAATCAGGGTCCTTTAAAGAGTGACCAGACTGAAACGTCCCTTTCGTACGTGCCTCGGAGTTTCCGTGGCGTCTTGCGAATTCACACGCGAAGTCGCTGCCAGAATCCAGAGTACTCTTCGTGACGTACGATGCGCGAGACACCCTACGCGACGCACTGGTACCCAAATTAATCGTAAACATTTTTAAGCAGACCAGAATTAATTGCTTACACTGCTACACACGGAAAATTGGACTAAATACGGGTCGCCAATATCACTTTGACCACCGAGACTCTGATTACCTCAGATGTTAAGTACCAAAGCGCTTAGAGCCATTTGAACCATTTCAACCAGCGAGACAGACGTGCGCGGTTGCCGCGCGGTCTTGGGCGTCTTGTCACGGTTCGCGCGGCTCACCCCGTAGGAGGTTCGAATCCTCCCTCGGGCATGGGTGTGTGTGTTGTCCTTAGCGTACGTAAGGTTGTTGTTGTTGTTGTTGTTGTGGTCTTCAGTCCTGGTTTGATGCAGCTCTCCATGCTACTCTATCCTGTGCAAGCCTCTTCATCTCCCAGTACCTACTGCAACCTACATCCTTCTGAATCTGCTTAGTGTATTGATCTCTTGGTCTCCCTCTACGATTTTTACCCTCCACGCTGCCCTCCAATGCTAAATTTGTGATCCCTTGATGCCTCAAAACATGTCCTACCAACCTATCCCTTCTTCTAGTCAAGTTGTGCCACAAACTTCTCTTCTTCCCAATCCTATTCAATACCTCCTCATTAGTTACGTGACCTACTCACCTTATCTTCAGCATTCTTCTGTAGCACCACATTTCGAAAGCTTCTATTCTCTTCTTGTCCAAACTATTTATTGTCCATGTTTCACTTCCATACATGGCTACACTCCATACAAATACTTTCAGAAACGACTTCCTGACACTTAAATCTATACTCGATGTTAACAAATTTCTCTTCTTCAGAAACGATGTCCTTGCCATTGCCAGTCTACATTTTATATCCTCTCTACTTCGACCATAATCAGTTATTTTACTCCCCAAATAGCAAAACTCCTTTACTACTTTAAGTGTCTCATTTCCTAATCTAATCCCCTCAGCATCACCCGATTTAATTTGACTACATTCCATTATCCTCGTTTTGCTTTTGTTGATGTTCATCTTATATCCTCCTTTCCAGACACTGTCCATTCCGTTCAACTGCTCTTCCAAGTCCTTTGCTGTCTCTGACAGAATTACAATGTCATCGGCGAACCTCAAAGTTTTTACTTCTTCTCCATGAATTTTAATACCTACTCCGAATTTTTCTTTTGTTTCCTTTACTGCTTGCTCAATATACAGATTGAATAACATCGGGGAGAGGCTACAACCCTGTCTCACTCCTTTCCCAACCACTGCTTCCCTTTCATGCCCCTCGACTCTTATAACTGCCATCTGGTTTCTGTACAAATTGTAAATAGCCTTTCGCTCCTTGTATTTTACCCCTGCCACCTTCAGAATTTGAAAGAGAGTATTCCAGTTAACGTTTTCAAAAGCTTTCTCTAAGTCTACAAATGCTAGAAACGTAGGTTTGCCTTTTCTTAATCTTTCTCCTAAGATAAGTTAAGATAAGTCGTAAGGTTAGTATTGCCTCACGTGTTCCAACATTTCTACGGAATCCAAACTGATCTTCCCCGAGGTCCGCTTCTGCCAGTTTTTCCATTCGTCTGTAAAGAATTCGCGTTAGTATTTTGCAGCTGTGACTTATTAAACTGATAGTTCGGTAATTTTCACATCTGTCAACAGCTGCTTTCTTTGGGATTGGAATTATTATATTCTTCTTGAAGTCTGTGGGTATTTCGCCTGTCTCATACATCTTGCTCACCAGATGGTAGAGTTTTGTCATGACTGGCTCTCCCAAGGCCATCAGTAGTTCTAATGGAATGTTGTCTACTCCCGGGGCCTTGTTTCGACGCAGGTCTTTCAGTGCTCTGTCAAACTCTTCACGTAGTATCTTATCTCCCATTTCATCTTCATCTACATCCTCTTCCATTTCCATAATATTGTCCTCAAGTACATCGCCCTTGTATAAACCCTCTATATACTCCTTCCACCTTTCTGCCTTCCCTTCTTTGCTTAGAACTGGGTTTCCATCTGAGCTCTTGATATTCATACAAGTGGTTCTCTTCTCTCCAAAGGTCTCTTTAATTTTCCTGTAGGCAGTATCTATCTTACCCCTAGTGAGACAAGCCTCTACATCCTTACATTTGTCCTCTAGCCATCCCTGCTTAGCCATTTTGCACTGCCTGTCGATCTCATTTTTGAGACATTTGTATTCCTTTTTGCCTGCTTCATTTACTGCATTTTTATATTTTCTCCTTTCATCAATTAAATTCAATATATCTTCTGTTACCCAAGGATTTCTATTAGCCCTCGTCTTTTTACCTACTTGATCCTCTGCTGCCTTCACTACTTCATCCCTCAGAGCTACCCATTCTTCTTCTACTGTATTTCTTTCCCCCATTCCTGTCAATTGTTCCCTTATGCTCTCCCTGAAACTCTCTACAACCTCTGGTTCTTTCAGTTTATCCAGGTCCCATCTCCTTAAATTACCACCTTTTTGCAGTTTCTTCAGTTTCAATCTGCAGTTCATAACCAATAGATTGTGGTCAGAATCCACATCTGCCCCTGGAAATGTCTTACAATTTAAAACCTGGTTCCTAAATCTCTGTCTTACCATTATATAATCTATCTGATACCTTTTAGTATCTCCAGGATTCTTCCAGGTATACAACCTTCAGGTTAAGTTAGTTTAATTAGTGTGTAAGCTTATGGGCCGATGACCTCAGCAGCTTGGTCCCATGGTCCTTACCACAAATTTCCAAATTTCCACCGAGACAGAGTTAAAGATCTTAACTCAGAAGTCGATAGTTGTATGTCCTACATATATCCAACCACTTTTAAGTGAGATTCTGACATAGGAACATTGGCTGGAATATGATCACCCTTAGAGCTTATTGCACTGCTTCCAGTGAACTAGCCACTAACAATCTCCATCCGATAATCACAACAATAACAACAACAACAACAAAAAAAACACAGTTCAAGGTCAATACGGAAAAGGGTCATACAAAAAACATCACTCTCAAGTTTGCGTGGAATACAGTGAAATTTCATGACACGAACTAATCCTAGCCAAATCCGCCCCGTTCGCTAAAACACTATCTCCTAGTTAGCCGCTGACTCAGTGCTAAGTTCTGCACACAGTAGCTTGGTTGATCACAAAGGATCACCTACTTGCAGCTTCAGAAATACATGCCGAAAACACCACACCCATCTCAGAGGACTCAGGAGGCACCTTCACGAAATGAGATGTTGCAAGATGACAAATCCACATATGAATCAATGAACAGTTTGTCTGTATCTTCAGCTTTCCCAGGAGTATTTTCTTTAACACGTCCGCCGTTTCCTGCAGTACAGTTACTGAAGTGCGTAACATTAAACGCCTTACCCCACTTAAATATCTATGTTTGATCTATCAATTCTGTAAGAGAATGTTTACTGTGAGTAATGAAATCGAACTTAATAAATTGCCGCAGCCAGTTACAGCATTGCCGTCTAATGAGGAAGCATTATGCGGGAAGTATGTGAGTTTGCACACTTCTGACTTCCCACAGAAGAGCGAGCCACGAGAAAACTCTTCCATCCCGTGTGCATGATATATGAGAAACGCAAAATATATTAGACAGTTTGAACATTAGTTCTTACGATGTGTCAAATTTAATCATAAGCGAGACATAAAAATGGAGTATGCATCCCATTAAAAGCTACAGATGTTACCTTATACTGTTAAGGAAATTAACAAATAGTTTAAAAAGGCGAATGTCTTTAGTGAGCAAAAGAGAAGAAGATGTTTGAGGAAGGAGCCATCCCATACTCAAAAATGTCTTCAAAAAGTCCGATTGTTCAGTTTCCGTCAGCTTCCGACTCAGAATCACACATACAGGAGAACCGTGTCGGTGTGGATAAAGAGGGAAAAGAGGCATGATTGAAGTGGATCAGAATTATGGTAGAAATCATTGATGGTCCAAATGTATCCTGGTAAACCACAGCCTTGTAGGAATTCCAGGCTGTAACACTGCACAATACCCAACTTTCGTTTATTGGGGCACGTTCCACAGTTCCTGCCATTGACGTTTCCCGTTGGTTTTGACCACATGTCAGTAGTCTGAGTACTGTTGTTTCGAACCAAGCCTATAGATGCACCTTCCTTCGCTGATACATTAACTTCCTCGTTGTAGCTGGTACCAGTGTGGGAATGCACGCCCAGCAAATGGATTGCCTGGCCCCCGCCATTTACTTCGAACACATTCCAGTGGCACATTCATCTCCAGTGCTGAATATCTTTGACTCCACTGCCGCGGCCAACTGCGTTAGGTTTCTCCGCTGAGAATCCACGGCGTGAATAGAATGATGGAGGTGGTCTCTCATATTCTCTACTGGGTTTCATTCCGAGGAGTTTGGTGGCGAGAGGAGTAGGTGAACTCATGCTGTTGCTATTGGAACCACACGCGTTCTCTGCAAGCTGTATGACACGATGAACTCTCCTGCTGCCGAGAAAAAAAAAAAAAAAACTGCATGTAAGGATGGACATGGTCCCCAAGGACAGATGCATGCTTGTGTTGATGCATTGTACCTTCTAGAATAACGAGGTCACCCAGGGAGTGCCACGAAAATATTCACCAGACAGTAACGCTTCATCCTCCAACCTGGACAATTCCTACGATTGTTACAGGTTGTTTGCTTTCATGCGTTTCACGCCGTAGGAGCCAAAGCCAATCTGTTCGACTGAGCATAAAACGTGACTCGTCTGAAAAACCCACTGGTCGCCACTCAATGCACGCCCAGTTGCGGTATTGGCGTGCAGACTCCAGCCTTCGTAGCCGATGAAGAGCAGTCAGCACGGATGCATGGACGAGGCACCTGCTGGGGAAGCCCAACCGCAACAACGTTCACTGAACCGTCGTTGACGAGACACTGTTGATAGCGCCTTGTTCCACCTGGGCGGTCAGTTGCTCAGCACCAACACAACTGTACACAGATCCACAGCTGCAGATCACCCATTCATCTATGGTCCAGGGTGCACCATAGTTGCCTCTTCTCTGATTTTGGATAGCGCCGTTTTGCTAAAAGTTCACGAATTTAGACGTCTCCAAAATGATTCCATCTTTCCCTGAAAGACACTGATCATACCTACACTACTGGCCATTAAAATTGCTACAGCAAGAAGAAATGCAGATGATAAACGGGTATTCATTGGACAAATATATTATACTAGAACCGACATGTGATTACATTTTCGCGCAATTTGAGTGCATAGGTTCTGAGAAATCAGTACCCAGAACGACCACCTCTGGCCGTAATAACGGCCTTGATACTCCTGGGCATTGAGTCAAACAGAGCTTGGATGGCGTGTACAGGTACAGCTGCCCATGCAGCTTCAACACGATACCACAGTTCATCAAGAGTAGTGACTGGCGTATTCTGACGAGCCAGTTGCACGGCCACCATTGACCAGACGTTTTGAATTGTTGAGAGATCTGGAGAATGTGCTGGCCAGGGAAGCAGTCGAACATTTTCTGTATCCAGAAAGGCCCGTACAGGACCAGCAACATGCGGTCGTGCATTATGCTGCTGAAAAGTAGGGTTTCGCAGGTATCGAATGAAGGGTAGATGTCCACTGTTCTAAGTGCCGTCAATGCGAACAAGAGGTGACCGAGACATGTAACCAATGGCACCCTATACCATCACGCCGGCTGATACGCCAGTATGGCGATGACGAATACACGCTTCCAATGTGCGTTCACCACGATTTCGCCAAACACGGATGCGATCATCATGATGCTGTAAACAGAAACTGGATTCATCCGAAAAAATGACATTTTGCCATTTGTGCACCCAGGTTCGTCATTGACTACACCATCGCAAGCTCTCCTGTCTGTGATGCAACGTCAAGGGTAACCGCAGCCATACTCTCCGAGCTGGTAGTTCATGCTGCTGCAAACGTCGTCGAACTGTTCGTGCAGACGGTTGTTGTCTTGCAAACGTCCCCATCTGTTGACTCAGGGATCGAGACGTGGCTGCACGATCCGTTACAGCCATGCGGATAAGATGCCTGTCATCTCGACTGCTAGTGATACGAGGCCGTTGGGATCCAGCACGGCGTTCCGTATTACCCTCCTGAACCCACCGATTCCATATTCTGCTAACAGTCATTGGATCTCGACCACCGCGAGCAGCAGTGTCGCCATACGATAAACCGTAATCGCGAAAGGCTACAATCTGACCTTTATCAAAGTCTGAAATGTGATGGTACGGATTTCTCCTCCTTACACGAGGCATCACAACAACGTTTCACCAGGCAACGCCGGTCAACTTCTGTTTGTGCATGAGAAATCAGTTGGGAACTTCCCTCATGTCAGCACTTTGTAGGTGTCGCCACCGGCGCCAACCTTGTATGAATGCTCTGAAAAGCTAATCATTTGCATATCACAGCATCTTCTTCCTGTCGGTTAAATTTCGCGTCTGTAGCACGTCGTCTTCGTGGTGTAGCAATTTTAATGGCCAGTAGTGTATTTCGACGTCAGATAAACCCTTCTTTTTCCGTGCTACGACAACTACTGCGATATTTTCCGCGTCCCTGTAACTCGCTTTATATTCTCTTACACTGTGCTATCACAGTGTCTTGTTGTCTGTGCGTGGTCACTGTACGGTGACGGCGACCAGAGGCGGTGGTTACGTTAATACGAGTGGTCCGTGTACGTGGACGTCGATGTTTACACTGCGTCGGCACGTGAAGCTCTGGCGTGCGCACCTACGATGTTGGACACGTTTCCGTTTGGGGGGTCGCCTTCGACACGTTGCTAGACAGAGCGGGCGGGTCGTTTCGGCTGCGCACTCGTCCTCAGGCGGGTAATTGCGGCCCGCGTGCGCGCCAGAAGGCTGGCGACCGCAGCTGGCGCGCCAGCCCGCCCGCCGGAAGTTGTGCCTGCGCGGCTCTGCCAGCCCGGCCAGGTACGTAATTGGCGTCGGCTGCGGCCGCGGCCCGGCGCTTATGATTTACTGGCGGCCGGCACGCCCACCGCTCCTGACCCGCCGTTTCCGTCCTCCTACCTGGCGCTGCCGATGCGGCCTTCCACAGACGCTTTTTTTTCTTCATGGTGAAAATATTTCTGGCTTCTCACAGGGTTCGTATTCGCAGGGTTGTGTAAAAATTTCGGCTATTCCAAAAATGGATTTGTTTACTCGAGTAAGCTCACCGAAAAGAGCACGCTGATCTGTCTTCTGAAGATAGTGGGGAACAAGTACCAATCTGTCACGTGACCGTCCGTGCTGACGTTTGTCACGCCAGTGAAGTGATACATAGAGGGTGTTAGGAGTATAAGCGCAGATATTTTTACTGGTGACTGAGTGCAATGTACTGGGCAACATTACATATCTACTTCATTTGCAGACTGATAATTATGGATATTACAAGTAGTATGTTTTTAGGATGGCTAATACCTCCAAACCGAGCGCGATGGCGCAGTGGTTAGCACGCTGGACTCGCATTCGGGAGGACGACGGTTCAAACCCGCGTCCGGCATTGCTGATACAGGTTTTCCGCGATTTCCCTAAATTGCTTCAGCTAAATGCAGGGATGGGTCCTTTGAAAGGTCATAGCTGATTTCCTTCCCCATCCTTCCCTAACCCGACGGGGCCGATCACTCCATTGTTTGCTCCCCTCCCCTCAAACCAACCAACCAGTACCTCCAAGTACATGTGGCAAGAGCAAGCCAGTGTCCACTTAGTGGTGCAGTATCGCGTATCGAATAATTAAATTTTCAAATGAATACTTCATACAACAATAACTGTGCCGTTATTGTTACTGTATGGAATGGTTTTGAAAAAGAGAATTAATGAATCTTTTCTCTTTTATGGTTGTTAAAATAGAGATGGCTCTGAGCATTATGGGACATCTGAGGTCATCAGTCCCCTAGAACTTAGAACTAGTTAAGCCTAACTAACCTATGGACATCACACACACCCATGCTCGAGGCAGGATTCGAACCTGCGACCGTAGCGGTCACGCGGTTCCAGACTGAAGAGCCTAGAACCGCTCGGTCACAACGTGCCGGCTACGTTTGTTAAAAGCCAGGGCGCTATCACCAGCGTGAAAACATTAAAGATCCTTTTTAATATTACGCAATAGTACCTTTAAACAATGCTTAGTTATTTTTTCTGTGGGGCTGGATGCACCAAAATAGCTTCCTATGTGCAATGGCAGCATAAGCATTCATTGATAGGGTTATTAATAAGAAACTGTACCTCTGGCCTAATATGGATTGAAAAATACTACAAGACGCCGTTTTCAGGTTATTAAGATTATTCTTTTTATACTTTTAGTATTATATGACTCTTGGTAGAACTTATATAATTTTTGTCATTAATGGCGTCGCTACAATAATGAGCCTACACAAAAATGACGAGGGCAACACTTAATTATGATCCACTGAATCATATACAAGAGAGATACTCGCTACTGACAAAAACTCGCACTACAAATCTCATATATATATTCAGCACAATTATATTTCTGCTACAAATAATTGTATCAGTTACAGACCGTGAACAATTAACTCCGTGAGCGAGAACAGCAGAATCGATAAGACAATGAAACAAGAAAACACTCCTTCTTCCTCTACAACAGAACACAGATAATAATGTTTGTAATTCTGATAACGCAGATAACTTCTCCATTCTTAAGTCTCTGGAATTTTTTTGTACAATTTTTTCTACCAGAGGCAATGCTATAAAAGCCCCCTGGAACGCCATTTGCATAGTTACATACAGTCTTGTAAATGGCATTCCACGATAGCTTATTCCCTTTTATCGTTTGTCTACGTCCAAATAGGTGACGATAGACGTATTTGATTTAATCATATTATTAATACATTTTAAGTTTGCGTCCAAACAGGTGACTGCGGACACATGTGATCGTTCAAATGGCTCTGAGCACTATGGGACTTAACATCTGAGGTCTTCAGTCCCCTAACTAACCTAAGGACATCACACACATCCATGTCCGAGGCAGGATTCGAACCTGCGACCGTAGCAGTCGCGCGGTTTCGGACTGAAGCGCCTAGAACCGCTCGGCTACCGCGGCTGGCACATGTGATCGTAATAGTTATGATAATACATGTGCTTTCTTACAATTCTTGTACATGGATACTTTTACTGTAAAGCTGAGTGCAGCTATTTTCACTGTTTTTCCTCGGAATGATTTGTTTTGTTCTCCCCCATCTGGGTAAACGCCACTGGGAAACCGAGAGACAACCATAGCTATAAAGAGTGTACTCTTATTAACCAACTGAAGATCAATTGTTGTGGGTGTCTTCTTTCATTTAATCATCAATGAGAATGGAGCAGTGCACTCAACGAGTTATCTTACTGGTAACAAAGAGCATATTATTTGCACATGCCAGAGGACACATCTTCAAAATAATATAGAGATGCTCAGTGAACAGGTATGGAATTAAATGCACATGATCAAATACTGCATGTCGTAGACTGTGTCAATAACACTTCCTTTTGCTGTCTGATTACATAATACAAAGAAATGGACCCATTGTGCAAATAAAATTAAAAATTGAGCTTTAACAGACTTAAACATAAGCAGTGTGTTAGACATATGAACAATTCTGACATGTAGCTTAGCTGTAGTGAATTGAAGGCATCTCTGTCAACTGGAAAAATCATGATGACAAACTTTTTATGTAGCGATGTTAAATGAACGAAAACATTAAGCATCTGGAGGCTGTGGATCCCCACAATTACAAAATCTCTTGGATGTCTTGCTGTCAGGATTAACCATTAATTCAGAGACACATGAAAGCTCTGAAAAAATTCATGAACCGTTTCTGACGTGTGTGATTTGACAAGAATCCAAAGGAAATATTGCTCCACCACAACAATTTGCACACATGAAAATCTCAGAATTCGGAAATAGATCGCCCAATTGATGGGGATATCGTTGCCTCGTCCACCCTATATCCTAGACCTGGCGATCTGGAAATTTCGTCTGTTTTGTTCATTTAAGGCTGCTCTACGTGGGACATACCTTGGACTTGGTTAGAACGTAACTCATGCAAAGAAAGCATGGTCATGAGCACAGGAAAAGAGCTTATACCAACAGGAAGTACGAGGGTTGGAACTAAAATAGTGGCAACTATTTAGTCACTACCGATACAAAAGAGTTACTGTTACTGTCCTTCAAAGTAGTCACCAGCGTTGTGTAGAACCCGTTGCCAGCGATGTGGAAGGCGTAGCATACCGTTAGCAGAGCCTGTTCTGTTGATGGTGCGAATGGAGTGGTCTACTGCCTGTCGAATCTCTGGAACAGTTCTGAAGCGAATGCCACGAAGTGGTTCCCTCATCTTCGGAATCAAATCAAAGCCACAAGGACTTTAGTCGGGGGAGTATGGTGGGTGGTACAGTACTTCCCAGTCCCATCGACCGAACAGAGCAGCCACAGCTTGCACTAAATGCGCCCGCACATTGTCGTGCAGAATGGTGGGTGGGTTGCTCATAAAGTGACGACGCTTCTTTCGCAAACCTGGTTGCAGGTGATGCTCCAAAAACGAACAGTAATACTGTGCATTGACGGTCTACCGTGGAGGAATGTAATGCGTTAGGATAACACCATCACAATCGTACACGAGAATCACCACAACTTTCACCATACTGGGACTCTGACGCACTTTTGATTTTCGCGGCCACCCATAATGACGCCATTCGTTGGATTGGTGCTTCAGTTTTGGCTCGTACAATGTGGCCCATGTCTCATCCAGTGCTACGATACGGCGCAAGAAAGCCTCTCATTCGCGCTCATAGCGCTCCAAGTGCGTCTGAGCAGCGTCGTAACGCATCCATTTCTGCGTTTCCGTCAAGAAATGCGGAACCCATCGTGATGCAATTTTCCGCATACCCTGGTGCTCCTTCAGGATGCGAAGCACAGTCGTATGTGCTAATCCGATTTCGTTGGCTAGTTCACGAATCTTATGGGGTCGATTACTGTCCACTAACGAGGCCACAACATGCATTTCTTCTTCAGAGACGCTAGGAATACCTGCTCGATGCATGTCTGCCAGTCTGCCGAACTTCGTTGAAGGCTTTTACCGAACGTGCCACTATTCTGTATGGCAATGCCGATTCCCCGCACGCCACTTGAAGACCTTGATGACACTGTCGTGCTGTACGACCTCTGGCACATTCAATCTTGATCCAACTCCGTTGTTCCTGTTCACGACACCGTTACGTTAGACCGCTGTGCGCACGCCGGTGACGTGGGACGGGCGAGTCCATTAACTCGGAGGTAAGGTAGGTATGTGAACAACGTGTGCTATCAGCAACAATAGTAGATTCCATTGCACAGTGTCTCCACAGCAGTGTTGCCACTACTTAAGTTCCAACATGTTCGTTCACAACACTGAGGAACGTCTGCAGTATGAGATGAAGACTATAAAGAAAAACAGTACATCTAAAAGAAATGTTGCGTTACATTATCACGAAATATTATCTCTTAAGTATCAATATCTTCCGAGGAAAAAATTCTAGGGCATTCACTACTAAATGACCCTTATAACAGACCAGTAAGATGACTATGCGGAGATCTGAATAGAAAGAAGCTGTTTGGAAGTGCCTATGATCAGTCGGTGAATGAAGTTGTCTGATTCGTTGGTGTATCAACCCAGACTGTTCAGCCTGTTTACAAAAACTGGTGTACCACACACAACGATGTAGCATGGTGTAAGAGAAATGGTCATCAAAATACTGTAACTGACAGCGTCCAGAGATAGATGTCATCCATTTTCAATGACAGACGCTTTGAAACCGTGAGGGAAGCGTTGCTACCTGTGAATGCTTGCTCTTCCCAACCAGATTTCGAGATTGACAATGGAACCACAAGCGTCCCTCGCAAAAGACCATTGTTCATAGTGACACATGGAACTCCAAATAGTGTCAAAAGGAACATTATAGCCCAGTAGAATGTCATACCGTAATTACCGCACGCTCCGACATACACTTTCAGTCAACTGTGATACGCCCGCTAAACTCGCTTGGCAGAACAGGTAATTAGGATTGTGGAAAAGGCCAAATAGGTTAAGGTCAGTTTCATCTCCTAATTGCAATTTATTGTAATCTAAAAACACTTTTACAACCAAAGTTACACGTAGCTGGACCTTTACCGAATCCAACTCTTTCATGGCTGAAGCCCTCCAAACAAGAAATCTTAACACATCAATAAGATAAAAATCCAATTAAGATAGCAACAAATCAGTTAAAAAAAGCGTCACCGCAAAGTAGATAGAACATACATATGCAAGGTGCAATCCCACAGGCTGAAGGCCACAATTACGTTTCAAAATTTTAAAATATGTTACCATAATCTTTTGAAGGCAGAAGGCCGCAAAGTTTAAGCTTGAAAGATAAATTTAAGAATTAATTTTGCAAAATTTTTAAGACAAAAGGAAAAAACCATAAGCCTTAAATTTTAAGCAGCTGGAAACAGGTAACTAAACACCGGTGGCACTCAGAAGCCTCCAGGGAGGTCGGTCTGCCCTCGTGCACTTAGGCGAGACAGGTGGTGAGCCCAACTACACTTCATCCGACGGAACCCAACCAAGGGACAGACACGGACCGACCGATACAACGACTTGCTTTCCATCAATCAGTACATGAGAACTCAAACAGGAAAGGTTACAAACGTGATAATCCACAATGGAGTATGTATTAGCTGTCAAAATTACACACCATGCTGGACAGCGACAACAGGTGAGGAAAGGACGCTGCCTGAAATTACGTTAGTGGCCAGGGCAGGTAACCGGAACACTAGCGGCCACTAGGCAGAAAATTCCGCTGGTGCACTCGAGTTGTAGCCCAACAAAATAATTTATTGCACCGCATGGCGGCTAAATTTCATGAGTAGAAACACTCGGTGTTGCTCACAGGAAACCTCCCCAACAGCAAACCACCGAAACGAACCACCACAACATGAATGGGCGTGGCTTGGGTAGTTGAAACCACTACTCAACGTTGACGTCCTGGGTCGGTAGATAACGAAGCTCGTAGCGATCGGACAGCTCCACACACGCTCCGACACTGTGCAGGGACCGGCAGCCGACCCAGCCGACTGCCCCGCACGGAGATGTCCTCCCTGGTCCGTACCAACCGACCGACTCCTGGCTGGTGCGTCTCCCACTCACTTCCAGACACACTACGGCGGAAATACTGGCTCGGACTCAACCATGCAGAGGAAACACGTCCACTGGCTAACCGACATCCCTGCACCAGGAAAGGACTGACGGAAGTTCCAGAAGATGGTAATTGAAAGGGACCAGAAGCGCTCAGAGAACCAGTTACACGTCGCCCAGTGAGACGACCGACCTCTCAGAGCCAATACACCGACAACACTTAAAAAAATTTGTCAATAGAAATCACACAGGCTACACACACAACCTGACAAACACTTGCACGAAGATCTGAACGATAACCAACAGTAACTAAGCACGCACGAAGACAAATCGGGAGTCGATGCGCACACACACAGCCGACTCTTGAACGATCGGCGAGCCCAAACGCGTCGTCCGGCAGGACGACCAACCGACGATCCACGAAGACCGTGGCCCGGCTCAAGTGATGCCTGGCGGCAATGGTCGGGCGAGCCATGTCGATGCAGACCTCACTGCTGCTCCAACCCGGCTACATTAGTGCCGCATTGAAACTCCCAGACTGGCAGGTCCAGACTGCGCTCCAGACGCGTTCCAACTGACTGGCAGCCCGAACTCGCGACCCGAACTCGCGACGAACTGCTTACGACAGACAACGACCGGGAAGGAATAGCAGTCAAGCAAAGATACTACGAGGGGGGATATATCGATACGCGCTGCTAACGCCACTCACGGTCAGGCAAAGCAGCAACTCAGTGACAGTACTAATTTAAATTAACGTAGTGATATGGAAGTCCGTTAAAACAGGGTGTAAAATACATGATGGCGGGAACACGAGCCACGCACGGCTCAAACTGGACTGGGGTAAAATGCCCCTTTTTGCACTACTGCTGCATGCCTTCAGTGGGCAAGACAGTACTGGAGAGTAACTGCCCAGGAGACATGGAGTGCGGACCGAAGAGTACTGATTTTGCCTATTTTCAAATCGGTACCGACGGTTCAACAAGGTAATTAACCCGTAGTGTGTGGAGAGACTACTCCAGTCTGGGACAGGTGAATCTGTTATGTTTTGGGTATCTTTCTCGCATCATGACTTGCACCACACTCATTCAGGCTGCTGTAAATACGAATCATGATGTTTATTTCAACATTTTCGACGACAAAGGATTGCCATTTCTTTTCTATATTCATGACGAGTATCCAGTGAACATTATAGTCTTTCATGGTGGCAGCAGCCACGTTCACACCCCTGCACGCTTTCATTCCTGGTTTGACAAACAAGCAGTTACGCTGTCCACTTCGACGCTCCCTCTGAATCACGCGAACGTAATCTCATAAATATTATTTCGGACCAGTTCAAACAGTGGGTGAAGCGTAGCAGTCATTACCCCCAAAATTTGGTTGTTCCATTGGATGTAATCATCATCGATTGGCTTCGACTGGAATACGGCATAGCTGAAGGACCTAGTGAGTTTCCTTTCTCACCAAACTAGGCCATAAAGCTGGAGGCTATGTTACACGTTCCAAGCTTGATGTCTGCTGTAGATAATTATTTCTTTGTATGGTGTACTTTTTTCATGGGAGTTGGGACTATGAGTATCCCATATGTCTAGAATTTTACTCTCGTTATTAGAGACGATCGACTGTACGCTGATCTTGCAGAGTTATCGGTTACATTTTTGTTTCTCTCCTTTTTTGTTCGTCTTTCAAGAAAATATTTTACATACAGGTTGTTAGGGGTATAATTGCAGATGTTTTTACTGGTGACTGAGTACTGTATCCTGAACAACCTTAAATCAGTATTTACCTCATTTGTAGACTAATAATTGCAACTATTACGAGTAGTATGTTTTTAAGTTGGTTAGTACCTCCCAGTGTGTGTAGCAAGAGCAGGCCATTAATGTTTATTTTACACCAGTTCAAATGTTAAATAGGGAGACGTTGACGCAAAACGATTAGTCCACATAGAGGTGCAGAAAACATCAGATAGTAAATTATGTGACATGTTTGCGGAAAGACTTCTAGACGCAGAGAACAATGGGTACACATTGCGGTACTAATGATCACAATATCTGCACTTATTCCCCTAACACTCTCTATATTTTTATTTTTCGCCACCCCCACTCACATTTATACAAAGTTTTGAGGAATTCATTAGAGGTCTGTAACTTCTCAAAACCTTATGAAAATGATCAAGGCGGTGCTGACTACCGGGTGCGAAAATGGTGCCTGATTAGGGTTAAAGTCTCGTTGACTAGGAGGTCTGGGAAAGTATGGAGAAGGAAATCGGCGGTGCCCTTTCAAAGGAGCCATCCGAGCATTCAGCTTAAGTGGTCTAAGGGAATCAGAGTATTTGTGGAAGTATATGTGGAAGTCAAATGTTAATAGAATAAAGATACGCGACACAGAAGTTCGAAGTTGAATAGCTAGGCATTGGTTCTGCATCACGTGACCACTTATTGTGAGTGTTGACGAATCACCTGGGTACATGAATTTTCCTTTCATAAAATGTAGCTGCATGCTTGTCAAACGGAGGTATATCGACTGCGCAGCGAGTATCACAGCAGGTGTTATAGTAAAAACACTGAAAGGACCTCTACCAGAGTCTCCAGATGATCAAAATAATGTCGTACTTTTTAAAAAAAGTACGATATTGATTTGTTTTTACGTTAAGAAGCACATGTGAGTGCAGGCAGCGTTCTTCATTTTTCGAGATGCTATCATCCCTCTGAAATGACGGTTTTTATTCGTTAACGTTCCAGCAAAATGAATGAAATATTTTTGTCCATTTATATTCACTGTTTCCACAGCTACCACTAACCAGCAGCATGTGTTTTTAAACGAATATTAATTCCTTTATGCAGCATATGGTCGATACACGCTGTCCGCCGTAAAAATGTTATTGCTCTCCTTTTAATAGCTTGTCTTAGCGCGCTCTTCTCAACGACTCTCCGATGACGGGTCGCGAAACTTGTTTATTACTCATAAAACTTGGCTAACGAGGAAGAATGCAAACGTTAAGGCCAAATAATGGCTGCCGAGCCGACTGGAAGTGCGCATAAGTGTCCCCAGAATACGATTTTAGATTTAGAAACGACAGAGGTATAAATTAAGCAGAGCATTGGGCCCCGTTCGTCTTGGCTCTTAATGCATTGTAGTTTATGGGCATAACGCTCTTCTAAGATGCTGACGACCAGGCTGGGAATTATGCGCCGAGGGCACGAAGAACGTTCGTGTTCCGTTAAACACTTACAGTCTCCGATTTCCTGTTGACAACTGTGCATTGTAGTACAGGTTCCGATAACGCAGAGATCCCCCCCCCCCCCCTCCATTAGTTTCCCATATCAGGCAGGGCACAAGTTTTACTTCGATGGTCTTTATGCATGTCCCATGTGACGTGCTCACCACGCGAACATACCTTTCTAGTGTTTTTAATTTATTTTTAACAAAACAAGGTTACGTGCAGCTAGTCATCGAACGAGTCATTTCACAACTAATTCACGTAAATCAATATTTAAGAACCAAAAACAAACAGAAATTTCTTATAGGGAATACGCATCAGTGCAGCTAAAAGTTCTGAGCATCTGTGAGGGACACGGATACATTATAAAAGGATTGTGCTGCAAGGAAACATTTAAATCAACATTTTAACTTAGAGGACAGATTTAGTTTTCGCGTGCTCACTTCAATAAAATATCGTATGAAAATGAGTTGACGTTTTTGGTAAAATGACACTGCTACAATTCTTTGACTCTTTAATAGCCTCAACTAAGTCCGCGAATACGATAGAAGCGATAGTTTAGTAACGAATGTCATGTCAGAAACCATTCACCGAAAACAAGGGCTCTTTTTCATTGCAACTTCGTCAGAATTACAAATAACAGAGTTAAGAGATTACTTTTGCTGATCTAAAACTTTTTCTGTCTCAATTACTCAAGAACTCCACTTATACGTGACCATTGTATGATGATGTAATGCCATAGTAGAGCAATGTCATTCGCTTTTCGGCTGTATATTGTTGAAATTAAGCGCCGATTTTCTTATCTTAAGGCAAAGTGCTAACGTCATCAACTTATGTTTTCTCTAATGGGAAATTCAATAAGAAATGTAGGAAAATAGAAGTTACCAGAACCAGACGCAAATAGCAAATATGTTCGAAACAGCATGGACTGAATGAAATAATGGGCAGGCAGCTAGTCTATGAACACTAGATCTTATAACTCTTTAACCATTGTGGAGGAAATCAAAGAGAGTAGCGTTACTGAAACGTGGGAAAGACACAGGCCAACCAAACAGCTACCATTCAACAGCACTCCTATGCCACTTGTAGAAGCTGTACGAACGAATGATTTTAAATCGCATAGCAAATACCACAGGCCAGAAGTTGATTCATCAACGAGCTGGATTAAGAGTAGGAAAATTGTGCACTAGTCAAGTCCTGTCCCTTACACAACACACAGCGGAAGGGTTTTAAAAGAAGCAAAAGCAACGTTTTCGCCCTGGGCACCGTACTGCCCCGCCCCCCCCCCCCCTCCCTCCTCCGTCCTGTAAGGGAGGCTTAATATTGTTGTGTCATTTGCTTCACCTAATGTACTAATATCAAGTATGTTAAGTATGTGGTTTATATGTTTTGATTTTAGGTATTTTTGAAATTAATGTATTAATATCACCTAGACCTTTCACTCCCTATATACTCCACGCATTACTGTTCCAAAATAACAATCATTATGGAAAGCAAAAGTGCGCCCTCAGATCTAACTCTCTTCATAAACTTTTATGCAAATTTTCCTCATCCTTCTATTTTTTACCAACACCTACACCCTTGTGACTTACAAGGGAAGTAATAGTAACTAAGTTGAATATATTAATTTTACGTATATATATTGAACTGTTTAAATGCATTTAAATTTTATAATTAATGGTTTAACATTGCGAGGAATATAATATAATTAAAATGAGAAAAAATGGCAGCAGCAGAAATTGAACTCGAGCCGAAGAATTGCCAGTTGGTGTGCTTGAAGACTGCACCACGGCACCGATACATCACGCATGGTTCAAAAATTGCTCATACTCTTCTTTTAAATCTTTAGAGAGCGTTTTCCCGTTTGCTACAACCCACTCAAGCGAAATATTCTAGGAACCTGAAAGGGGCATCTAGCTACTTCCACTCACACAGTTTGAGAAAATTGGTGAGCTCTATCCCACGCACTCCCACTGTCACGTTTAAGTCTGGAGTAGATCCATCTATCTCTTTACTTCTCACTTTCTCCTCTAAAAATCTACTGAAAAAAAGGCCTCTTTAGCAGAGCATGTACAGAATTCGCCTTACCGTACATGCACTTTGAAAGAAAAGTATTGACATGGTGCTTAACACATTAAAAATAATGGCACCACAGAGAGAGAGAGAGGGGGGGGGGGGAGGAAATTGAGCATTGTTCGTTTAAAACATTTTAAAATTTATTCAGCCACAAAATTATTGTTACTACAAGTGCCAATGGAACACCAGATAATATTGTGAATTAAAGTAATTTTAAAAAGGGAATCACTATTTCATTAGAAAGCGCATAAAAGAGAACCATTAAAACTTACAAGATAGATAACAGATTTGGGTACTCTTTCAGAATTCGCTTAAGTTCTATCCATCCAAATGTTCCAATATACAGCTTTACGTTTCTATAGTTAGGAAAACGAGAAACACACACCATAGTAAATTTTACAAATCGTAGAAGATAGAAATACCAAACATAACTGGCAGCGTACAGAGAGAAGTGGTGCCTGTGGGGCATGATGTCCAAAGACCGGTCAAGGCTTCCAGACCTCCCGTCAACCAAATCAGCCGTGCACAAGGTCCACCAGGCCGCACAGACACACGCGAAGGCTCGCGTGGGGGACTGGATTAAAACTGACTTCTATAACACACCAAAACTGTTGTAAGACAAGTGAGGAAACGCGTATTACAACCTGTAAGTAGGCTGTTTAGGTTTTTTTAATGGTAACGCCACATAGCGCTCTGTATGAAAATCACTGGCTGTGCTGTGTGCAGTCTGTGACTGGGTGGCATTGTTGGAATTTGCCATTGTAGTGTTGGGCAGTTGGCTGTTAACAGCGTGTAGCGTTGCGCAGTTGGACGTGAACCGCCAGCAGTGGTGGATGTGGGGGAGAAAAATGGCGGAGTTTTGAAATTTGTAAGACTGGATGTCATGAACTGCTATATATATTATGACTTTTGAACACTATTAAGGTAAATATATTGTTTGTTCTCTATCAAAATCTTTCATTTGCTAACTATGCCTATCAGTAGTTAGTGCCTTTAGTAGTTTGAATCTTTCATTTAGCTGGCAGTAGTGGCGCTCGCTGTATTGCAGTAGTTCGAGTAACGAAGATTTTTGTGAGGTAAGTGATTTGTGAAACGTATAGGTTAATATTAGTCAGGGCCATCATTTTGTAGGGATTTTTGAAAGTCAGATTGCGTTGCGCCAAAAATATTGTGTGTCAGTTTAAGCACAGTCATGTATAATTTTTCTAAGGGGACGTTTCATATGTCGACCCTTAGCCGAGGATACCTCACTGGAATCTTCTGATTTTTTCTTGTAGTTTGTGTAATTAGTGTAGCTATTGTTTATTGCTAGCGCGTAATCATAGAGAGAATCACCTTTGTAGTTGTAGTTTTTCATTGTTGTACAGTAAAACAGTTGTGACATGCATGCAGATTTGCACCAAGTATTTCGTAGCTGCGTTTGCAATTAAGTAGATATTATTTTCGGTGTTATGTTAATGTGTTTTCTTATTTTGCTCTTCAAATTGTGCTTTTCTGTGTTATCGTATGAAATACGTGATAATTATGGCGTGTGAAAAACGTAACACTAGGCTCCAAAGTAAACTGAGAAATAATAGTGACGATGAGCGTAGCTTATCAGCACCACTGTGTAATGAATTAACAGACATTCAAAGTAGTAATTTGGCAATTGTGCATAGGGAAATGGAGCGGGCGGCAAATAATGGCGTAGACAGTGAAACAAATAGTGAACAAGGAAGCATTATCGATCGATCGGTCGGCAACAGCTCGCCTCAGGAATCCGAAATGACGGGGCACAATCTTCCAAATACTGTAGATTCAGGTTTTGCGTCCTCACCGTTTTCTCAAATAAGTCAAGACACATTTTCTGCTTTTCAAAATGCGAATATTGCCGGTTCAAATGCACTGCCAAATAGCACTGAGGAACATGTTTCAGACACCAGTGCATTGTTATTACAGTTAATGCAACAAATGCGACAAAGGCTACAAAAGTTAGACACAATGGAACAAAATCTTCAAAAGCTAGACACGATGGAACAAAATCAGAGACAAACACAGCAAAAGCTTCAAAAGTTAGACACAATGGAACAAAATCTTCGGAAGTTAGACACCACGCTTGAACAAACACGTGAAGATTTAACTAATGAGTTACATAACATTGAATCGAAATGTCAAAAAGTCTGTAATGACGTAAAAACACAAATTTGTGAGCATTTTCAACCAATTTTCTCGCGGCATGAAAATGCATTACAGAATCACGAAGCAGCCATAAAAGAACTGCAAACTATTGTTCATGAAAATCCCGACACCTTGCAAGCTAAAATTGACTCAGTTGCGTCTACCGATTCGGTTACGCAACTTGCAAAAACTCAGGAAAACTTAAAGGACACAGTAGATACGATTTCAACACAAATGGACACTCTGAAACTTGGTTCAGAAAAACACACAGAGGAAATAATTTCACTATCGGATAAAGTAGCCGAACTTACAGATCAGTTCACTAACTTATCTACAAAGATAGATGATGATCTGAATGACACAAGACCTGTAGCCTTCACTGACACTGAAGAGTATGAAAAAGTTAGAAAATTCAAACAAAATCAAAATCAAATCAATGCACAGTACAAAAGAGAAATCCGGGAAGTACAAGATCAATTGGCACAAGTAATATAAGAATTACATATTTCAGAGGACACTCGCGCTCCAGTACGGGAAGAGGGACATAGAAATACGGAACAACCACAAAATAATAACACAGGAAACTTCGGAAATTATGAAAGAAATTGGCAATGCGCATTGAATTTTGAGATGGAACCGCCGAAACGAAGTAACAATAAGCGATGTGCGACTCGCCGACACGATGATTTTGACTGTAAGCTGTTCATTACTACATGTAAATTCAAAACATTTAAGAATTCTGGCAACGTCATTCATCCACGAGCATGGCTTCATCAATTCTCTCATTGTTTTCTTCCCAACTGGTCATTGCAGCACAGATTAGAATTTATGTGTGGCTACTTAGAGAATGAACCAGCTGTAAGAATGCTATCGGTCATTCACGATTGTCACAGTGAAGGAGAATTTTATCATGCCTTCCTCTCAGCATATTGGTCTCAAGCTACACAAGACCGAGTAAAACATAGAATTATAATGATGAAACATTTCGAACAATCTGAATTCTCCAGTCTTGTGAAATATTTTGAAGACATGTTGCACAAGAATCAGTACCTGTCAAACCCATACAGCCCCTCAGAACTCATCCGCATTTGCTTAATCAAATTACCTGAACATTTACGACATATTATTTTGGCAGGACGTTGCAAAGACGACATTGAAGCTTTTCAGGGACTCTTACAAGAATTAGAAATTGACACTGACAATCGCGGAACGCGAAAACAGGAACACAACAATTACAGGTCACATCCGTCGCAATTCCACGATGAAAGAAATAATAACTGGACACGACAAGGCTATTCTCACAACACAAATCGTGACCAAAACAGACACCACCTGTATGACAACCGTTGGCAGAGTAGTAATAATTACAGGGAAAGATCGCCTCTCCGCGGTAGTGACTATCACAGAGACAATCAGAGAAACAGACAATATGGGAACCAAAATAATTATTATCAAGGGAGACAGAATAACTTTAGATGCAACGGTCCAGCGCGCAGTTACGATTCAGGGAGAAATTCTCCACCATGTGACCGACAAGAAAGAAACTATAGAATCTACCGACATGACGACAGACGATATGATCGTAACGACAGACATGAATTGCATCAGAACTGGCGGGATTCAAACAGGGCAGGGCCCTCTCGACAAGGTGAATTTGTAGAAGTTAGGTCTCCAAATACCAATAACGACGCGCTCCAACAAAGAGACAATAGACAATGACTCACACCGCTGGCAGCCACAAAACGTACTTATGAAACTGACGTCGCGGCTGCCGTAGCTAGTAATTACGTAAAAATGGAAGACATTAGGGACATCTTACTCCAGGAACACGACGTAAAACATAACAACATTGCATATCCTGTGATTCACATTACAGTAAATGACGTAAAATTTACGGCAGTACTTGACTCTGGCAGTCCCATTATAGTAATTAGTGAAACAGCCTTTAGCAAATGCAACGAATCGAACGATTGCCCCACACTTCCCTTACGTAAGATTAAATTACAAGGTGCAATCTTTGGAAAAAGTTTAGACGTACGCCAACAAACCAACTTAGAACTCTTCTGCCAAAGCCACAGCTTCTCTATGAACTTTCTTATTGTTCCATTATTGTCGACGGAAATTATATAGGGAGTAGACTTTCTGAATGAATACAAAGCAATCTTAAACTTTCACGATGCTGAAATAAGTTTAGAGAAGGAAAGTAAGTCAATAGCTTTGAGATTTGAAGATTGGCTCTCAAACCATGTCTAAGAAATTAATCGGCTTTACCTCCTGTTAGACAACAGTTCGGAATTTTCGACGGTACTTGACACTAACAATCACTCTGCAAGTGCTGACAGGGATGATATCGACGGCGCATTTGATACTAATGAGTTAATTCAGAATAAAATTCAAACAATTGAGAATTGTAATGACACTGATAGGCAAGACCTTTTTGAGATTTTACAAGCACATTCCACAGTTTTTACTCACAAAACAGGAACACTCAAGGGATTTCAATACCAATTTCGTGTTCGTGAGCATACTAAATTTTGTGTTAGACCATACGTAATTCCGGCGCATTATAGGGACCGTGTTAGAACAGAAATACAATCTATGCTTGACGAGGGCATTATTGAGCCTGCAGTAAGCTCATACAACAATCCATTACATGTTGTTGAGAAGAAAAATGGATCGATCAGGCTTGTCTTAGATTCGAGACAAATCAATACTATCATCATTCCTGAAACAGACAGGCTGCAAACGTTGGAAGAACTTCAAAATTTTAATGGTGTAAAAGTGTTGTCTTCTATTGATCTCAGATCCAGCTTTTATCAGATCGAACTTCATCCAGAATGTGGAAAATACACAGCTTTCCTTTGTTTCGGCGTTTGTTAGCAATTTCGGAAACTTCCTTTTGTTTTGAACATTTCTTTGGCAGCGTTCATTCACGGGCTAAATTCCATATTACCTGATTTCTTAAAACGTCACATCACCTTATATGTGGATGATATTCCAATAGCAGAAGCCTCATGGGAACAACATAATCGCATCCTCAACAGTTTGTTACGTATTTTTGCAGAATCTGGAATTACTGTTAACTTGGAAAAGTCTGAATTCGGTAGGACAAAGGTGAAGTTTTTGGGACATATTATTTCTTCTGAAGGCATTCAGCCGGATCCTGAAAAGTTAGAAGCAATAAGAGCCATTCCAGTTCCATCCACAAAAAAACAAGTCCGCAGTTTTCTAGGTCTCGTAAATTTTTTCCATCGTTTTCTGAATATGCAAGTTCTAGTTACACCAAAACTTTGTTCTCTCACTGGAAAAAATACTATTTGGAACTGGGACGAACAAGCACAGTTGGAATTCAATTCTTTCAAAGAAAAGCTACTTAACGCGCCAATACTAGCTCATCCACATCTATCACAAGATTTCTGCCTTAGCACGGATTCTTCTAAAGTCGGTCTTGGTGCCCATTTATTTCAAGAAGCCACAGAAAATGACACTACCGTTCAGAAAACCATTGCTTTTGCTAGCCGAGTGCTAACAAAATCTGAAAAAAATTATTCCGTTACTGAATTAGAAGCTTTAGCTATCGTTTGGGCATTTAACAAATTCCGTTTCTTTCTTTCTGGTAAGCACGTAAAAGTATACAGTGATCATCGTGCGTTACAGTTTCTTATGTCTTCAAAATTAAATCATGATAAGTTAAAACGTTGGGCATTGTTTCTGCAAGAATTCCACATCACAATAATCTACATTCCCGGCAAGGAGAACATTGTTGCGGACGCACTGTCACGCGCACCGGCTGGGCTTGAGAAAAGTAACACAGAAAGCAACCTCGAGAAAAATTTCAGTATTCTTTACATTCAGAAAGTCTTCTTTGAAAACTTCATCACCACATCTTTAAAGGACATTGCTCATGAACAAGATAAAGATCCGATTTGGAAAGACATCAAAAGTAAATGGCATGAAAAGACACACACTCAGATTCGGCATTATTATCTGGTTAGAAACAACATAGTCTTCAAACGCTGCACTGTTGATGACAAGCTATGGGTACTTTGCATTCCAGACGATTTCGTTAATAAGCTCATTTGGTACATTCATTTCAGCTACACACATTTTGATCCACGAAAATGTTGTCATATTCTTCGAACGACTTTTTATTTTAACAATATGGAAAAGAGAATTCGAAGAGTCTTGTCTATTTGTAAACTTTGTCAAAAAGCTAAACCTTCTACTATCTCACATCGTGCTCCGTTGTTTCCTATCATTCCTTCTAAATTAAAAGAATTGGCTGCTGTTGATCTCTTGGGACCCCTTGTCAGAACATCGAATGGATTTTCGTACGTTCTAGTCGCTGTTGAACTTACTTCAAAATTTGTTTCTTTCACTCCGTTACGTAAAGCCTCTGGACAGTCTGTATCCAACGGCTTTGTTACAAATTTCTTACGTGAAACTGGACACGTTAGTAAAGTCATTTCAGATAACGGACCGCAATTCAGATCTGCTGTTTGGTCACGCATGCTTCGGAACCATAAAATCAAACCTGTTTTTATTTCATTGTACTCACCACATTGTAACCCGTCTGAACGGATTATGAAAGAAATCAATAAGCTTTGCAGACTTTATTGTCACAGAAAGAATCAGCACTGGGACAGATATTTACACTTATTTCAGAACGTGCTGAATGAAATGCCTCATGACTCCACTGCTTTACCACCTATTCTTGTACTAAAGAATGAAGAACCACCGAACAGAATCCGAGAGCTTGTACATTTTCCGAATACAAGTAAACTTCGACACAAAGACATAATTGATTTAGCCATTAAAAATAAACAATCTGCAGAAGTCAAAAGGAGAAAACTACACTATAAAGCAAATGCAAAGAAATTATACATTGGTCAGAAAGTTCTCATTATAGCTCATTCATTGTCACATAAGAAGAAACACTTGAGTCACAAATTCTTTCTAGTTTACAATGGACCTTACAGAATCCGACGTATACCACAAGATAATTGCGTTGAAGTTGAAACTCGGCGTACTAGGAAGAGTAAAGGATTGCACCACATTTCACATGTAAAACCGTTTATTGATAGATAATCTGCTTTATAACTTATTCTTTGCCATACAATTTTTCACTTCACATTACTAGTATGCTTTGTCAGACTTAGAAACTGTTAACATGCAACAATGTTTTGAAGTTCACTATCCAGTCTCGAACCTAGGGATCATATTTAGACAGTATTTACGAGTGCATTGTTATAGTTAACAGACGACACAGTGTTATTGTGTGTGTACATTCTTGCTTGTTAGTTGCACGATTATGTAACGACTATAAAGCTGACATATTTAGAACATGTACCAGTACTGCTAATAAGATTTTAATGCAACATTTTGGTTTACTGGAAAATACATTCTGGATTTAAAGTACTTTCTGAGAGATACCAGATGACACAGTGGTTAGTTTATTTGACAGCTACACGATTATATCACGACGCTACTAATATGTGACACAATTTACGTTGTTGCTTTTGCGGTGTATCTGTTGTATATCTGCACAGTTTTTCTGTATTATTCTGGAAAGTAAAACATGTTTTAGTAGTAACTTTTGTGGTATAGCTACAATGAGATAGCCTTTTCCGTAGCACAACAATACGTCACATTATAGCACTTTCTTGATCACGGTAAGGTACGTAATAACTACGATATCTATACGCAAAGCATTTCACTTTTGTTTATGATGAGGTAAGTACATTGACTTCAGCAGAACTTTGCTTACAGAGGACGATGACTACGACACTTCCACAGAATTATCTTACAGCAAGATGCACATTTAGCGCTACAGGACACGCATTTGAGTGATTAATTTTGTACTTAAACCATTTATTTTTCAAGATTTTTCAATTACAAAGAATGTTTTCCGTGATACATTTCATTCCTTGCTGTAATCTGTAACACCTGAGGGTATAATTACATTAATCCTCAGGGGGGTACACGCTGACTTTGTGTACCATGTGTTTGGCAAGCACAAGGAACCCTAGCTAATATGGTATTTGCTTATACAACTTTACACATCGGTACCATATTTCTCTAACACAGAACTACACAGCTACCTGATCATTTAACTGAGAGAGACAAATATTTATTTTATTACATGAGTGACAGATGTTTACGTAATTACACAGTTGGATAACTTCACATTTATGAAATTGTATTTTGTATGTACTTTGTGAAATGTTCATATATTTTTCAGAACCATTGTGATACTATGAGATCTTTGAATGATGTATTTGGTATGGTATCATGATTTTTAAAGTACGTTTGAGGTAGATAAAACTTTTGACATGAGCAGAGAATTTTTTTTTAGGTTTTGAAATTATTGGAGGAAGCTACGACGATTTTGAGATTTGGCTGAGGTTTTATGATGTTATGATGACGATGTGTATTACGATGTTGCGGTATGTTTATGATCAATAAGCTGATGCTATATGAGGAATTTGATTATGCTACGTATTTATTATGATGAAATATTGAAGAAGTGTCTACAAATATGTATATGTGTAATAAAGCAAGGAATAATGAGTAGTGGTAAGGGACTCTGGTTTGTGAAAAAGGGTGATGGAAACCAAGAATACTACTTTAAGAGTTATGAAATGTGTGTACATGTGTGAATGTATCACTATGCTGGCGAAAATTTTTTGGACGCTGTTATATTTACAGGATTTTGTTTCTACTGATTTGAAACGCATATTCTCGACCTGTGAAATTTTTATATGAGACTGTCACTATAGTGCAAACAGATGTCGCAAATATTTCGGTAAGAAAGTTAAGTGACCACCTGCACGTAATGCGTCGTGGGCACCCAGCTGCGCGACAGTCGCCTAGAAAAAAGCATTAGTGTGTGCCTTTCAGAGGCACAGGTGGAGAAAAAAAAGAGGCCATTATCCTCGCTATTGACAATCCTTTGTAGAAAGCATCGCAAATACGACACACTCAAACTTGAAAACATGTGATTATACAGTGGAGCTCTTAATTTATGATGTTTACTAAAATGCCTAATGAAATGATGAGAAACATTTTACATCTATTGTCTTTCTAGTTGAGAGATTGCTCATTTTGTTTAATATCTAGTTTCTAGCTGCACTGCAGCATTGGTTAAAATAGAATTTAATAGATGTACTAATATAGATATTTTATGCCTACAGATCCAGTAAACAGTAATTTTATGATCTACTTCCAAAAAAAAACGAGGGAGCACAAAAAGACATTTCCCTTCACAGGAATTGCATGCATAATTTTTGTCAATGACTGGTAACTTTTTAGTAGTCTAAGTTAAGGTGATGCATCACTATAGTATTAAGTTGTGACATAGGTATTAAACATGACCATTTTTACTGTAATATTTTTTCTGCTTGTGCTTTGTCATGTTCAGGTATAAGTTATTGCATTTGCTGCTGCTGTGTGCCAGGCATAGTGCTACTGAATTTCACTTTGTATTACTCTGTTAAGCAAGCTTTACTACTGCTTTATTTTTCTTTTTGCTGCACATTGGTTCATATTAGTGATAATGTTGCATTTGCTTTGCTAACTTATATATAACTTACATATATTGCTGCTTGCTTTGCCAATTTGCATTTTTATGTCATTGCTGTTTGTGTTAATTGCTTTGTGCTGCTGCATTGCGTCGTCCCTTAGTTTAGCATCTGAGCTCAGTAGATTTAAGTTAAATTAAGAGGGGGTAGACTATATAAGAAACTAACTATGATGAATTGGAAGAAATGCATTGAGAAGCTATAAGAAAATGGTTTGGCCAAAAAGTAGTGTACAGTGGAGAAATACTATTTTTTAAAGAGGATGTGAACAGAATACAGAAAGCATGCTTGGATAGGATTTTTTTTGACTGGAGAAAATGTTGAAATAAGAGGGACGATCTATGGAATTAAATTATGGGTGGACTGCAGTACCAAATGTTACACTGACAACAAACCCTGTCCTTTTCTTTTGTGTTATCCCACTATGTGTTTGTGTACCCTTGTGTATTTGTTTTCTTCCTGTCTCTGTGTACTGTTTCATAGAATTTTTTCTCTTCTAATACCAAGTCACATTCACTATGATGAGGAATACTGTTATCCTCAAATATAATTTGCCTTAATAATATGTTATTTACTTCTTAAAGATGTTTAGACATTATTTATTCTGTTTTGTTTTAATGCTCATGTGTGAATTTGATGTTTCAAAAGTTATTCTGATCTTTTATGTATGAACTTATGTCAAAATTCCTGTAACACTGATGTATATGTATATTTCTATTCTTTTGCAAAGCCTGTATTACTACAAATGTTATCTGTATTGTTATGTTCTTTAATGATGTATTTTGTACCTTTGTTATTGTATTCTCATTTTATAATATTGTAATTGACACCAGTTCATCAAATTAAGTAACTTGTAAGCATTCATTTCACTGCACATATTTCTGTTGGTCGTAGTATATGCACAAAATGTGAAAAAAAGAGGACTGTTAGTGTTTGGATGTGTGTTGATAATTCAGCAAGGGACTGGTTAACAGCATTGCTGGTTCTAAGGACAATTCAAAAACTTTGTGAGTGCACAAGTGGTGGTTTATGGACTTGCTATTTTCTCCGCAAGACTCTTCGATGGTGATTGTGCACTGGCACAGTCGCAAGAGATGGCTGTTGGCCGTCTCTACAAGGTCTACAGTGGGTCTGCACCTCTGGTGGCCCACCAATACCATACTCTCTACCAGGACTACAGTGGGTCTGCTGTGTGATGACCAACCTACCAATATTCTTCAAAACTTCGACTGACTCCGCTGTGGGTTTGCTCTGTTGTGGCCCATTAGCTGTCTGCATGCCAAGAGTCAGCACTGTCTTTCCGTTGGAAGGACAACACTACTTCTTCAAGACTGCATGGAAATCCACTACTTCCGTGTGCATTCTGTTTTGCTGCTCAGAATTTGAGAAAAACACTGCAATTTTACTGTGATGAACGATCAGGACTGTCTTTATGTTCTGTGAGAAAATGTTAGCTTTTGACCAACATTGTATCGATAAGTGTGTGCATTTGATTTCTTTGTTATTGTAATTATGAAATTTTTTTTCAAATCTGTATTTGCCACTGCCCAAAACAATTTGTAAAATTTTTTTTGGGGAGCATGGGGGCTATGTAAGTAGGCTGTTTAGGTTTTTTAATGGTAACGCCACGTAGCGCTCTGTATGAAAATCACTGGCTGTGATGTGTGCAGTCTGTGGCTGGGTGGCATTGTTGGAATTTGCCATTGTAGCGTTGGGCAGTTGGCTGTTAACAGCGCGTAGCGTTGCGTAATTTGTAAGACTGGATGTCATGAACTGCTATATATATTATGACTTTTGAACACTATTAAGGTAAATATATTGTTTGTTCTCTATCAAAATCTTTCATTTGCTAATTATGCCTATCAGTAGTTAGTGCCTTTAGTAGTTTGAATCTTTTATTTAGCTGGCAGTAGTGGCGCTCGCTGTATTGCAGTAGTTCGAGTAACGAAGATTTTTGTGAGGTAAGTGATTTGTGAAACGTATAGGTTAATGTTAGTCAGGGCCATTCTTTTGTAGGGATTTTTGAGAGTCAGATTGCGTTGCGCCAAAAATATTGTGTGTCAGTTTAAGCACAGTCATGTATAATTTTTCTAAGGGGACTTTTCAAATCCTCCTTTTTAACGTGACCAGGCAAAGAGGAATGCCTCGAGAGAGGTTGCAACTTTTATCAAATTCAAACGGGGAACATCAAAAGGTGGCTCAAATAGCCAGACATGCTTCAAATAAATTTACTGCGGGTACACTAGCCAGAGCATGATAAACATAGCCCGAGAGAAAAGGTAATAGATAAAAAACCCAAACGAATGAGTCCTTAGTTAAGACAAAATAAACACACACACACACACAAAAGTAAACGTTCTACAGGTGAACACTATAATACAGCACGAACTAAATATATATAAATAAAGAAGAAAGTGGTGCACCTCAACAGGGCCTCTGAGAAAAACACCAACGCACGAGGATAATTAAGGCGCTCACCCAGTGTTAGTAAGTCAGGAGCAGCAAGGCTTCGTCCCCCGGATAAACCAGCACCAACAGCGAGGTCTGGAAAACAGAAGTTGCCACAAGGCGCAAGCATTCGTGTTCCTAGTGCAGGAACGTCCTCCTCAGCATGTTTATGCTGGTTATCCTTACTCGCCCAGCAAACTCGAGAATCCTTTCATACCGAGTATCACGTAGTCCAAACAGACTACCAGCAACCTCTTTCAACGCCAAACACCAGAAAAATACTTCTCTGCTCGCTGACCCAGCCTACTCTGTCTAAACCAACCAAAGACAGTTCGACATCGGGGCAACACAAACGTACGCGAAAGTCGGGTGCGAGGTATCGATTTTCCAGCACCACTTAGTAATATATATATTAACCTTTGCATGACCAGAATGAAAACAGATCAGAACATACTGGACATTCAGTCATTCGTATGTATTTCATTTATGTCACTGTACAGTCCCATGCCGTCAGCAGGTGTTTCCGTTGTGGCAGACAGCGATTGGTAAGGCAACTGCTGAACTTAGCGAAGAAGAACTGGCTGTTCTCACCAGATCTCCACAACATACAGAAACAATCATAAAAGAACGCTTTGTAGTTTTAAATTAAATAACTATTACTGAGATAAAATCATTAAATTTATACATACACTACTGGCCATTAAAATTGCTACACCACGAAGATGACGTGCTACAGACGCGAAATTTAGCCGATAGGTAGAAGATGCTGTGATATGCAAATGATTAGCTTTTCAGAGCATTCACACAAGGTTGGCGCCGGTGGCGACACCTAAAACGTGCTGACATGAGGAAAGTTTCCAACCGATTTCTCATACACAAACAGCAGTTGACCGGCGTTGCCTGGTGAAACGTTGTGATGCCTCGTGAAAGGAGGAGAAATGCGTACCATCACGTTTCCGACTTTGATAAAGGTCGGATTGTAGCCTATTGCGATTGCGGTTTATCGTATCGCGACATTGCTGCTCGCGTTGGTCGAGATCCAATGACTGTCAGCAGAATACGGAATCGGTGGGTTCAGGAGGGTAATACGGAACGCCGTGCTGGATCCCAACGGCCTCGTATCACCAGCAGTCGAGATGAAATGCATCTTATCCGCATGGCTGTAACGGATCGTGCAGCCACGTCTCGATCCCTGAGTCAACAGGTGGGACGTTTGCAAGACAACAAGCATCTGAACGAACAGTTCGACGACGTTTACAGCAGCATGGACTATCAGCTCGGAGACCATGGCTGCGGTTACACTTGACAGTGCATCACAGACAGGAGCGCCTGCGATGGTGTCCTCAACCTGGGTGCACGAGCGGCAAAACGTTATTTTTTCGGATGAATCCAGGTTCTGTTTACAGCATCATGATGATCGCATCCGTGTTTGGCGACATCGTGGTGAATGCACATTGGAAGCGTGTATTCGTCATCGCCATACTGGCGTATCACCCGGCGTGATGGTATGGGGTGCCATTGGTTACATGTCTCGGTCACCTCTTATTCGCATTGACGGCACTTTGAACAGTGGGCGTCTACCCTTCATTCGATACCTGCGAAACCCTGCTTTTCAACAGCATAATGCACGACCGCATGTTGCTGGTCCTGTACGGGCCTTTCTGGATACAGAAAATGTTCGACTGCTGCCCTGTCCAGCACATTCTCCAGATCTCTCAACAATTGAAAACGTCTGGTCAATGGTGGCCGAGCGACTGGCTCGTCACAATATGCCAGTCACTACTCTTGATGAAGTGTGATATCGTGTTGAAGCTGCATGGGCAGCTGTACCTGTACACGCCATCCAAGCTCTGTTTGACTCAATGCCCAGGCGTATCAAGGCCATTATTACGGTCAGAGGTGGTTGTTCTGGGTACTGAGTTCTCAGGATCTATGCACCCAAATTGCGTGAAAATGTAATCACATGTCAGTTCTAGTATAATATATTTGTCCAATGTATACCCGTTTATCATCTGCATTTCTTCTTGGTGTAGCAATTTTAATGGCCAGTAGTGTATGATACCATACATAGTTTTACGTGGCAGGTTATCCACATATGTCAAGTAACTTGTTGTATAATGTAATAGACACATCCCAATAGTCAATGTAGTAGATCCATTAACAGTGCATGACAAGTGCAGGCAATATTCAGTACTGTCTTCTCTTCTTCCCTTTTATTACGGTGAAAGGGACGTGATATTTTCTAACATGTTCCTTAAAAGGACCAAGGAGGGTCGTAAATGTGTTTGGAACTCAAAGCTGTTTCTCCAAGGAGATACGAGATGCAGGATTCGCTATGTCCCATCTCAGTACAGCATGCAACTTGGGATCGACTATCTGCCACAAAAATTCTACTGTTCGAAATGCCTGAAGAAAACCTTTTGGAAAGGTGACCAGGTGTAGCTGCCACAATGGAGAAGGCGTGAGACTGGCTCCTTCTCTGCAGTCGTGTCACGAAAGAAAGTTTTTTAAAATCCTAGTAATGAGTATACTGATTATCTCACAATAACTGTTTCTGCAGAAGGCCTGCTCTTCTGTACATATCTGCATGCAAGTCCTTTGGTTGCCTGGGGTTAGAAAACTGTTATGGAATGGGAGAGATTTTCTGCCTTACTTCCCACGCCAAACCATCATTGGTTAACTATGACGCAAATCGATAAGCATAGGAGTTCGTTAAATTATTCACTAAATTATTGTTTCTCCGAACTCACACAGTATGCGGCAGTTGGCCAGCAAGATTCCTACACGGGCAGGAACACCCTAGTTTCGAACAGTGAAGTCAAATGACACTTGTTGGCAGCTGATGGAAGACAGTACACTTGCAGCTGGTAGAGTGATGAGCACATGCTTGCTAGCGACGCATCGTACATAGGGATGCCTCCATATTAAAACTAATTACAGGCATCGCACATAGGGATGCCTCCATATTAAAACTAATTACAGAGGGTCAGCTGAACTCAGAATTTCCAGCCGTTAACACCGCTGTCTTCTGCATTCACACCATAGAGGAATGGTATGAATTAGCTGGCGATTCAATCTCTGAATCGAAGTGGATGCAGTTAACTTATATCAAAGTTTAAGTACTCAGATTTTACATTTACAGTCAGCTAGTTGCTTCCATCATACACTTTGGCAGTTCTATTTGTGTTCATAGTAATTTTCCTAGGTTCTTTCTTAAACCACTAACCATTTTCTCTGTCATTGGCCGTGTCTAAGACATAGTTTCATGATTACGCTTTCATGTGTCCACTCGCCTGTGAAAAGGCCGGATTTCATAATTACAATCCTCTTTCCATCTATTAAATTTTAACATGCGCACTTATCTCAGTGGGTAACTTATTCCTTCTTTGCTTTATGGTAATAAACCAAACTGTTATGATGACTGGTTTCTTTTGTGATTTAGATGAGCCCGTTCGTTAACATATCCATGTGTGGTGTGGTCTGCATGTCTGATTCAGCCATCCCTGGTAGTTTTATTTGAATGAGTCGTTTCTTAAATTTTCGTGATCTTATGAGGAGCTTCCCTTCCCTGCAGGTCCCAGGGATCTTAGAGGCATGCTCAACAATTCAACAGACACCTCACATAGAGCTTTAGAATGTATCCCGCACACGGCAAAGTCCTCAGTGGTGCAGCAGAAAATCTGTATCACTACACACGGATCAATACGAGTGTAAGATCCAGAAAGAAGTGCCCAGATTAAAAAGGGAATAAGGCGGTGATACAGCCTTTCCCCTATTCTGGTCAACTTATGCACCAATGGAGCAATAACTGAAATAAAGAGAGGTTTGGAAGTCGAACTATAATTCAGTGTGAAAGGATACCACCGGTAAGATTCTCTGACATCATTGCTATCCACAGTGAAAATGTGGAAGAATTACAGGATCTGTAGAACGAAATAGAAGTCTGCTTAGCGCAGAATATGAGGGTACACAGAAGAAAGACGTGGGTAGTGAGGAGTTGCAGAAACGAGATTATGCGAAAAACTTGACATAGATAGTAGAAACCAAATAATAGTGGAAGTGAAGGAATTTCGATTTCTTGGAAGTAAAACAACGTATGGCCAATGAAGGAATGATATAAGAAGCAGATTGTAACAGCCAAATAAAATCTTTCTCGTTAATTTTAGGAAGAAATTTCCGAGAATGTACATCTGCAGTGCAGCATAGTTTGGAAGTCAAACATGGACCGTCGGAATATCAGAATAGAAGAAATCAAAGCGTTTGAGACGTTGTGTTTCAGGTGAAATTTGGAGGTTCTGTCAAGAAACGGCCAGGAAATGCATTTATGGAAAACACTGCGAAAGAAATTACAGGATATTAGAACACGCATTAGGACACCAGGAAATATTTTGCATAGTACTACGTGTTGTAGAGCGCAGACAGACTGCAGGAGAAGAGATCGGATTATATCCAACAAATAACTGAGGACATCCGATGCAAGGGACACTCTTCAGATGAAGATGCTGGCACACAAAAGGATGTAGTAGCGAGTAGCATAAAACCGGGCGGTAAGATTTAAGAAAAGAAATAATATGTGACACTGATGACTTGTTACATCAGTACCTCCCGTCCATTTCAATTTTGCTATTTGAGATTTGAGATAAATGATACAGCTGTTACGTTAAGCGAAGAATCCAGGACAGAGACATAAAAACTAAGATGGATCATTAAATTTCGTTGCAAGTCCGTTTCGTGTCCGAATCGAGTCTCCATGGTGTGCCATTTGAATGGAGCTACTCTGGACAGAGAATGAAAGCATTCCTGGTTGGAGGAATCTTGCACAGTTCTTATCCTCCTCGCTGGTCTGTCTAGGAAACAACAGCACCTCATACTACGCCGTCGTGTTTAAGTAACTAACATATTAGTCTCCACTTCCGGTTTCCCACGCCATCACTCTTTTATTAAAGGATATTCAAAAGCACTTTTGAATTATGAATTCTTTTTCGTGGTATCTACACTTCTCATGACCAAAGAATTTAAGCAAGAAAAGTGCACTGTTCCCCGTCCTTTAATATAGCAACAGTAAATACTATTAGCACATCGCCAATAACAAAGATTTTGTTAACAACCCAAGTTTGTGAACCATGTTAGTCAGTGTTACGATATCACAGAAACGTGAAAAAGAGCTTCATGCGCTACAGGCTGCAGTGCTGAAACTCAGTCGTGCATGTCTGATTCGGGAAATATTAACTGTGGATTTAGCAGAGGGCCATTTCAGCGGTTATTGGCGCTAAAGAGCATTTAAATGTCGCTCAAAATCTATCTGGATGAACATTATTGTATTTCACGGTTGGCTGTTAGCTAACGTGTCACGCAGTTACGTCCTAGAATTACGTTCGAGAGCTATCAGCAAGTTATACCCTATACTAGTTCATCAAGACAAACAAAAGCTTATTGATGTGCGCAGTTTACCGCCTACTGTTTTACGAATGAGAGCGATTGCTCATAATGCCCCATTTATCAGTATTACTCCGGTTCTTTTGGCTACAGACATACATATAAACGCTTTGAAACAAATGACTTAAGCAATACTTTGCCCACTTCCTTGGGAAAATATTGAGTGATGTTGATATGTTTAATTTACCTACAGCTGCTAACTGCTGTTGAATTGCTACAGGGATCTGGGAAAGATATTGTTTATTTACTGTTTATACATGGGTGTCAGCAGAAATTTATTCATGAGGCTGCAATATTCTGCCGTTGCTAATACAGCTGATTCGGTGAGCTTGAATACACGTACACCCTCAAGAACTGAAAGTAACTGGAACTACACAAAACGAATTATAGGCCTAGCTGAAAGAAATGGAAGCCGCCCTCTAGGTAATTTTTTAAAGGTAGGTTTCTTTGGTAACAAACAGGTAAGCACGTCTTTTAAACAACTTTTTTTATATTATTAATGTGATTATGGGTGCCACCTATTTGAGCTAATGATCCCAAATTACGTTTGTACGCCATTTAATGTGACGTAATCGGCATGTTAGGAAACGAAGATAAAAAATATTCACAAAATATGCTTTTATTTATGCTCAAATAATGTTTGGTTGACACTGACAACTACAAATGTGAAGCTGGAGAAAGGACAGAAGTGATAAATTACTGTTGTGTATCAACAAGTATAATAAATAAAAACACCACTGTGCAATACTCCTCACAGTGGAAATACAGTAAATATACCTAGGAAAAAAAAAGCTTATTCGCCTTTGGTGCCATATACAACGTTCTTTGCTTGCAAAATGAACATCTGATCACGTTAAAGTACTTCTTACATTCTTTATGTGCTCCATTTTTAAAATAACTGACAAAATTGAGGGTGAAGGAAATTTCTTTTTCAAGCAAAATTTTTTGAATTGTTTATACAGGCGTAATGTGCGTGGCAGACCCAACATGCCACAGGGTGAAGATGAAGAGAATTTCAAAATTACCTTTAAATCACGTGTAGAGCCGATTCTTTCCCACATAGGAATGAATCAAGAGCGTCTCCGTCACCGCGATGTAACACCTCGTATATAGCCACGTGAGTTGGATTGCTGAGGAACGAAATTGATTTGATTTTTATTTAGGACGATGAATCACATAACCAATGAAACAAATTAAATTTGTTCCAACCTCCCCGTTCAAACCAAGGTTTTCGGAAGATTCCCCTTGGTTAACAGGCGAATATCAACACTGAAACTTCTCTCCCAGATATTCTCAATTGTGACTCACTCTGGCCTACTCCAAGATATATGGCTGTTAGAACGGCGTTCTGCAGCAGCCCACCTTGGCATTTACGAGAGAAATAGTTGAATGACTGCAGGGTTCAGTTGACACACATACGAAAAGTGGAGACAATAAACGGGGAAGGTTGAGTCTGCTTCATCATTACGCCGACGACGCTATCATTTTAGACGTAGGAAAAACTAGGTTTGTTAGAAGATAATGAATGAAGTCGGCCGTGGCCTTGTAAAAGAACGCATTCCATTCACTTTATGGGGACAAGAGATGTTGGAGGGGATATAGCTCATACTCTTACTCACAGCGCCACCTACCACGGTTAAGAGGAAACGTGAAGATACGCCAAAAGGCTACGCAAATTTTTGTTCAAATCGTCACACTTAGCTAACTGTGGAGCTGCAGTGGACTGTTGGACCCTTTTGAGCACTCTGAGCGTAATCAATTCATTTATTCTGTGTGCTGGTTGCCTTTTTTTTTTTTACTTTTATTTCAAGTAGAGACAGTTTTGATTTTTACTTCAAATTAAATGGTACAGTGCTATTAGATCGTGGCCGAATAGAAAAGAGCTTCAAATAATATATGGTGCTGGTGATCAATAAGTGCATGCAATAGTGCTACGATATACCTTTCGTCACTGACGTCCGTTAAACATGTTTGCTTATATCCTGTGGAGACAGACATAGCTGCTTAAGCGTAAACGATCTGCAGCATGTGAATTTGGGCGCGCCGGAACATTGAATGTCCTACGTTAAGGTTATTATATCTTAGAAACTGTTATACAGCCAGCATTCCTTCTCCCACAAAACTACCTATAAGTAGGTACTTATACATTATTAACGCACTGGAGACTGTATACATCGTACATCTTCGTGATGCTACTCATAGCACTGAGACATGTCGGGCGTAATTTAAAAACATATGGACTTGCGTGACATAACAGTCAGTGTTTACTAGAGCTACCCGCCAGGTTTGCCGAGACCGGTAATGTGCTGCTTCCTGGTCTCGGGTAGGCGCGCCAGCCCCGGATCGAATCCGCCCGGCGGATTAGCGGTGAAGGCTGGTGCACCGGCCAGCCTGGAAGTGGTTTTTAGGCGGTTTTCCACATCCTACAAGGTGAATATCCGGCTTGTCCCCACATCCCACCTCAGTTACACGCCTCGCAGACATCTGAAACACGTTCGCACTATTTCATGGTTTACACTAGACGCAGACAGTTGGGGGTACACTGATTCCGTCCCATGGTGTATGGGGTGGCGGCAGGAAGGGCATCCGGCCACGCCTTAAAATTAACCATGCCAAAACCGATTTAACCGTGCCGACCCTGCGCAAAGATGTAGGACAAGGTGCCAGTAGTAGTAGAAGAAGAAGTGTTTACTAGAGCAGAGAGAGAAAGGGAGGGAGAGAGAGAGAGGAAAAAAAAGTTCAAATGTGTGTGAAATCTTATGGGATTTAACTGCTAAGGTCACCAGTCCCTAAGCTTACACACTACTCAACCTAAATTATTCTAAGAACAAGCGCACACACCCATGCCCGACGAGGGAAGAGAGAGAGAGAGAGAAAGAGAGAGAGAGAGAGAGAGAACACTTCGCTAGCTCCTATGCAGTATGAGAACGAAGTGTCTTCCAGAACACCAGTGTTAGCGCCGTGCTAGCAATCACGACACAATCCTTGCGCCTGCAACAGATGTCCAAGCAGTGGTACTGGCTTATCACTGCTTGTGAACGGATTTGGCCGTGTTGTAGAAAACGTGAGACCATGGGAAGGACGACTTCGTTACGATAGCGCATGTGACCTTTTATCGACTGGCTTTGGCTTGGGATCCTTTCTACATCTCTTCTTGCTTCAACGATATGACATCAGTTGATAAGAAATTGTTTAATTGAAGATTTCACTTGATTCCATTCAAACAGTATAATGACAATTCAAAACATTATCATCACTGCTTATTGCGGATGGCGCCTGGTAGTGACGCGGGTACGTGACTCGTAACAGAAGTATGTATGCTGAGCAGACAAGGACGGGGGAAACCCTAGCGAAGAATTGGGATATAGGCTGTAAAGGGGGAAATCCATTGAGATACGCGGCTTTGATAAAGAGGATACTATTACTGTTGTCCAAATGTGTGTGAATTCCTAAGGGACCAAACTGCTGAGGTCATCGGTCGCTAGACGTACACACTACTTAAACTAACTTAACGCTGAGGACAACACTCAGACCCATGTCCGAGGAAGGACTCGAACCTCCGGCGGGAGAGGCCGCACGATTAGTGCCATGGCGCCTCTAACCACGCGGCCACTCCGCGTGGCAGACTATTATTATTAAGCTGGGCCTGTGAAAGAGTGTCTCGTAAACGGCGAAGCTCGTCGAATGTCCATCTATGGAAAGAGGCAGAAGAACAGTGAAACTACCACTAGCCCCCAAATGGTTGGACGTCCACGTCATCACAGAAAGTGGGTTCAAATGGCTCTGAACACTATGAGACTTAGCTTCAAAGGTCATCAGTCCCCTACAACATAGAAAAACTTAAAACCTAACTAACCTAAGGACATCACACACACCCATGCCCGAGGCAGGATTGGAACCTGCGACCGTAGCGGTCACGCGGTTCCAGACTGTAGCGCCTAGAACCTCCAGAAAGTGGGGTTCGGAGGCTTGTCTGCTCTGTAACGTAGGATAGATATTGATAAGACATCCCTGCCGAAAGAGCACAATATTGGCGCATGCACAAGCGTTTCGGAGCACACCGCTCATTGTACATTGTTGAAAATGGAGCCCCGCAGAAGACCACCCCTACATGCTCACATGCTGATCCAACGACATCATCAGTTAAGGCTGCAGTGGGCAGAGGACGATAGGGATTCGACCGTCGATCAATGGAAACGTGTCGGATCTACGGGTGGATCACATTTGTACTACACCAGGTAGATACGAGTCTCCATAAACGCCGTCACCGAGGTGAACGGCGGCTCGGAACATGCAGCACGCCACGGACTCAGGCTGGTGGAAGCAGTATTATGGTATGGAAGACATTCTCCTACGCTAGCATGGGACCTGTGTTAGTAATCGAAGACACTGTGACAGCTACAGACCTCCTGCATCTCTTCATGCTTTATGTCTCCCCTACGGCGAGACGTACGATTTTTCAGCTGTATAATTGTCCGTGTCCGTGTCCAGAACCATACTACAGTGGTTTGAGAAGCTTTCTAGTGAACTCACGTTGACGTCTCTGTGACAAAATTCGCTTGACCTACGAGGGCAGTTTAATAAGTAATGCAACACATTTTTTTTCTCGGCCAATTTTGGTTAAAAAAACCGGAAATTTCTTGTGGAATATTTTCAAACATTCCCGCTTCGTCTCGTATAGTTTCATTGACTTCCGACAGGTGGCAGCGCTGTACGGAGCTGTTAAAATGGCGACTGTAACGGATGTGCGTTGCAAACAACGGGCAGTGATCGAGTTTCTTTTGGCGGAAAACCAGGGCATCTTAGATATTCGTAGGCACTTGCAGAATGTCTACGGTGATCTGGCAGTGGACAAAAGCACGGTGAGTCGTTGGGCAAAGCGTGTGTCATCATCGCCGCAAGGTCAAGCAAGACTGTCTGATCTCCCGCGTGCGGGCCGGCCGTGCACAGCTGTGACTCCTGCAATGGCGGAGCGTGCGAACACACTCGTTCGAGATGATCGACGGATCACCATCAAACAACTCAGTGCTCAACTTGACATCTCTGTTGGTAGTGCTGTCACAATTGTTCACCAGTTGGGATATTCAAAGGTTTGTTCGCGCTGGGTCCCTCGTTGTCTAACCGAACACCATAAAGAGCAAAGGAGAACCATCTGTGCGGAATTGCTTGCTCGTCATGTGGCTGAGGGTGACAATTTCTTGTCAAAGATTGTTACAGGCGATGAAACATGGGTTCATCACTTCGAACCTGAAACAAAACGGCAATCAATGGAGTGGCGCCACACCCACTCCCCTACCAAGAAAAAGTTTAAAGCCATACCCTCAGCCGGTAAAGTCATGGTTACAGTCTTCTGGGACGCTGAAGGGGTTATTCTGTTCGATGTCCTTCCCCATGGTCAAACGATCAACTCTGAAGTGTATTGTGCTACTCTTCAGAAATTGAAGAAACGGCTTCAGCGTGTTCGTAGGCACAAAAATCAGAACGAACTTCTCCTTCTTCATGACAACGCAAGACCTCACACAAGTCTTCGCACCCGAGAGGAGCTCACACAACTTCAGTGGACTGTTCTTCCTCATGCACCCTACAGCCCCGATCTCGCACCGTCGGATTTCCATATGTTTGGCCCAATGAAGGACGCAATCCGTGGGACGCACTATGCGGATGATGAAGAAGTTATTGATGCAGTACGACGTTGGCTCCGACATCGACCAGTGGAATGGTACCACGCAGGCATACAGGCCCTCATTTCAAGGTGGCGTAAGGCCGTAGCATTGAATGGAGATTACGTTGAAAAATAGTGTTGTGTAGCTAAAAGATTGGGGAATAACCTGGTGTATTTCAATGCTGAATAAAACAACCCCTGTTTCAGAAAAAAAAATGTGTTGCATTACTTATTGAACTGCCCTCGTATATTTTATGGAACCCATTTGCGCCGCTTTAGGCCATCACCACCGCGTACGCAAATCAGCAGCCCGCTGTTACGAGAATTACATGACTTGTGGGTAGACATCTTATGCTACATACCTCCACAAGCCTACCAACAAACTGTCGGATTGCTGATACACGGAATCAGTGATCTACTTCGTTCCAAAGACGGACAAAGAAACTATTAAGCACGTGGTTATAATGTTTTGGCTCACCAGTGTATATTTGGAAGAAACTTAGCAGGAACATGGTACTCTTCCCAACATTTGTTTCCATTTAGTTCAAAAATGAGCTTCGTGCCATATGATAAGGGATACCTGGTGCATCATTCATCACGCAGTAGTGCTGTCGACAGTAGCCAGTGCCGAGCGTTCTTTTGTCTGAATGTGCTGTGGATTCTGGTTACGGACTGCCTTTTATTCGAACATATACTCATAAAAATTGCTCTCTGAAAACTCATTTAAGTTCATTAATTATTTCGTCTGAAATTTTTGCAAAGTAATAAAACATTTTACTGCCTGCTCTCTGTAGTATTTTGCTGTAATATTTGTCTTGCTGCTTCAAAAATCCAATTATTCTGCTAGAAACGTGTGATTGAGTTATACTGAGGAATAACATGTCCGTTTGTAAGTAATAAATTCGATTAAAACGCACACAAGGAAATTACATTATCAATGAATAAGCGCGATACTGCTTGACGTGACAGAGTTGATCACTGAGCATGTACGTTTGAAAACAGTTGGACCACTGTATTGTTTTATGCGCTTCTGATATGATTAACAATACAGTTAGTAGTGACCTCTTTGAGAGAGACAAAGAGCTACTTCAGGAACCAAGAGTTCTAAAGCAGATAATTAACTCGTCAGTGGAGTCCATTATCAAAATGAAATATTAATTATAATGACTGCTCTTCCATTATTTAGTGCGACAGTAAAACCTATAGATGGAACATCGGTAATTAGTTATTTTGCGTTGACAAACTGTAAATTTCGTATGAAATTCTTTGAGCATACACCAGTAGCTCGCTGCTCTATTTAGACTGTGTATGACTCACTGTTAACGTCTAGTGCTTGAAAGCGCACAACCCACGTCTCCAGATGAAATACTGTACATGTATTATTCACGTTGAAGACCACAAAAAGGGATGAAAGAAGTGGCATTGCTGTCTGCTTGATGGTGCTCTCATTATCGGCAGACAGGAAGAAAACTGGTCAGCGAATAGCATTCTGCGGCATTAGGGTGACGGTGGACCAGCAAAATCAGATAGTGAAAGAGCAAGCCGTGTGTGGTGGCTCCTTTAAGGAACCATCGAGGCATACGGTAGGCGAGAATTAGTAGAGCCAAAGGAAAGGCAAATGAAGAAATCCAGTCTGAGATTCGAACACAGATCATCTTGAACGTAAGTTCACCGTGTCATACGCTGCACTATGACGGTGGGTACGATAAATGCCCTCCTGTGTCGAGCAGAGCGTAGGATGCGACTGTTGGTATTTTTGAATTTTCTGCTGTTGGCAGTTGTTGCATCTGAGCTACTTTTGTAGTGGTTTTCATCACGCAGAAATGCTAGTCAATCCTGTGTAAACATCTTCATTTGCCCGCATCTCGTGGTCGTGCGGTAGCGTTCTCGCTTCCCACGCCCGGGTTCCCGGGTTCGATTCCCGGCGGGGTCAGGGATTTTCTCTGCCTCGTGATGGCTGGGTGTTGTGTGTGATGTCCTTAGGTTAGTTAGGTTTAAGTAGTTCTAAGTTCTAGGGGACTGATGACCATAGATGTTAAGTCCCATAGTGCTCAGAGCCATTTTTTTGAACATCTTCATTTACACATAACTACTGTATTATACACGTTGAAACTTTCCCTTTGAATGTAAAGAATGACGGTGCTGGTAAAACTTCTACGTTACTTCATTTTCAAATTCCAGAGTGAAACAGAACGTACTGAGACTGTTTTCTCTTTACTTATTCTGATCATTTCTAAACTGACACACAATATTTTAGCGCAAGCAATCTGACTTTCATTAATCCCTATAAAAGAATAGCCCTGACTAACAATAGCCTATGCCCTTCATGAATCACTTACCTAACAGAAATCTTCGTTACTCGAACTACTGCAATACAGCGAGCGCCAATACTGCCAGCTACATAAAAGATACTAACTACTGAAGGCACTAACTAGTGATAGGCATATAGTTAACAGATAGATTTTGACCGAGAACAAACAATGTATTTACCTGAATAGTGTTCAAAAGTCACGATATATATACATACGTGACATCCTCTTTAACAAATTTCCTTTTTCTGACGAACAGACGTCCACATCGTCCGCTCATATTAACATCTCAGAACTGTGGCATCTCTCTCCCCACATTCACCACTGCAGGCGGCTCACCTCCAACTGCCCAACGCTACGGGCTGTTCATATCCAACTGCCAAACACTATACTGGCGAATAACTTCCAGCAACGAGTCCAACCAGCCACAGTCTGAACACAGCGCAGTCGGTGATTTTCATACAGAGCGCTACGTGGTGTTACCAACATAAAAACCTAAACAGCCTACTTACAACGTACTTGCTGTTCCTTGCTATAGTGAACTGCTGTTCGTCCCCAATTTCATCCCCCACCAAATTATTTATTAATTGACGCTTCAGAATAAGTCCTACAGACCAATCCCTTTTTTAGTCCAGTTGTGCCATACATCTATTTTCCCCGATTAGTTTCAGTACCTCGTCATCACCTAGGCGGAATATCGATGTAATCTTCAGTATTCTTCTGCAGCACCACATTTCAGAAGTTTCTGTTCTGTCCTTGACTGCCCTCTTTATCTTCCACATTTCGCTCCTGTATGAAGTTACAACAGAAGCGTTAACATCATTCTCTTTTTCAGAACAGCTTTGCTTTTTATAGCCAGTCTGTATTTTTATATCGCTTCTGTTGTGTATGACTACATAACAATGGTAAGGAGAGGTGAGCTTCAGAATGGTGTGGGAACTATTGTCATTGGAAAGCTGGATAGAAGCAGAAATAATTAGCGAACAAGTTACCGCAACAAACAGAGTACTTCGTTTTGTATTTGTCGAGGCATACAATGCATTATAAACAAACTGCAAGAAAGAGGGTCCAACTATCACGGTGTCTACAAGGAAAAATCTTTACTAAAGCGTGAACGATGATGTCACAATCGTGATCAGGCAGCGTCTGCATAGCGTCACGTTGCGAGCGTGCTGAGGCGCTGCCGCCGGCCATCCTACATCGTGACGGCTGAGGGCGCTGGTGGTACAGGGCCACTAGAGGCGTCTCTTAGCGGGTACGCACCATTGGGTGGACCAGATCCTGCACGACCACTACCAGCGTCAGGCGGAAACTTGCACTGCCACTGCTATGACGCCCATGGGGTGGTATCGATATGTAATAACACTGTCTCTACATCGGCCATTGTCAGATAATTTTCTGCCCAGAGAGTAACACTTGTCTGCTACTCTTTTTGCCTCGGTTCCTAATCTGATTCTTTCGGCATCCTTTGATTCATTCAACTACCTTTATTTTAATTTAGTTGATGTTCATATTATAACCTCCTTTCGAGACTATGTCCATTGCATTCAACAGAGCTTCCAACTCCTTTCCCATATCTGACAAAATTACAATGTCTTTACAAACCTTAAAGTTCTTATTTCTTCTTCCGGTAGTGTAATACCTTTCCCAAATTTCCCTTGGTTTCCTTTAATATTTGCTCTATCTAGTGTTAAAAAAGTGTGGGCGATGGACTGGAAACCTCTCTCACTCCCTTCTCAATTGCTTCTTTCCTTCTATGCCCTCCGATTCTTAGAACGGCAGTCTGATTTCTGTACAAGGTGTAGATAATCTTTTTCTACCTGTATTTCAGGATAGCGAAGTGTGTGTTGCTGTCAGTATTTTCAACAGCTTTCTCTAAACCTACAGTTGTTATAAATATAGTTTATATTTTTCCATTGTGTCTCATAAAGTAAGTACTGACTCACGTATTTCTCTGGAAGAAAAAATCGATCGTCCCCCAGCGCGGCTTCTGTGAATCGCTCGACTGTTATTGCTACAGTAGCGAGTTGCACGATTTTTAGGAACTGTATCCAACTCAATATTTGTAGAAAATTACACCCAAAGCAGCGACAACTGGTAGCAATCTTTTAGAGATGGTGAGCGTCCAGTACATGGGATGGGTGGTGAACAGTTGTTCAGCTCTTTTTACTTATACCCTCATACAAATCAGGGCGTGCAGGGTGAGCAAAACACAAACTACATGTGGGTAGTTTGAGATGAAGAGCATTTGGGTAGACACTTTGGCTGGTAATGGTATGACCACTGTTCACTGCGAGATTTGATTCCATTTGCCGGGCAAACTTAGCACTGACATATGTTACAGATACCGTTACTGGCAGATAACGACTCTGCTGACCCGTCGTGAGCCTAGGCTACCCTGGAACGCATCAATGCCTGATGTCACCGGTGGTCTGAAGAAGTTATCGCCCCTCTTAGATGGTGTTTTGGCACACTTGTAGCGGCGAGGCGTATTCTTCTTGTTATTATAGCCTTCCAAATAAAGTTCAGCTTGTGTGTTACCAGCATATTACACCCCCAATCTAGATGAAAGCGCAGCATTTAATACGATCACGATTTAAATGAGTTTCAGAAAAGCCCATTACATCATCTAGTCACCTATTGTGATGAGAATGCATATTTACTTGCAGGCATAAAGTTAATGCTTTCCTTGTCTGTCTGAATAATATCAGGTAACACTGGAATATCTTTGACCAGTTAAAAGCGCTTGTCTCTTCGAGCGACAACTAGGACGTGGGGCGCACAACTTGGAATTAGCGCGGTTAACCAGGTGGCGAATGTCTGTTTGAACACACATGTGTTCCGTTTTTCATGAAATTAATCAGATTGCTCTGTATGCTCATAATGTCCAGTGCGCCGCAGAGAACAGACCTAGCTGATGCCATATGTCTCGATTATCCAGACAGCATTCAACACAATAGTAGGACCTGGTGAGCTAGTCTTAAAGATGGCGGGGACAAGATGGTACGTAAGGTTTTTAGTCTGTTTTTTGCCTAGTCTTAACGTCTTGGTGGTATGAAGATCTGATAGGAACATCATGCCGTTCGGTTCCCACATTAAATTGTAGGTCCTCTTGCAAGACAGCAAGATTTTGCCACCATGTCTGATATTCTGTATATACTTTTCGATTTATATGTAGGCTACATATATTAGATCAGTGTTTATGATGCAGAACCAGATTATTAATAATTTCATTGGCTGATACTGGCTAGCATTACATACTAACAATTTCTGTAGTACTGCATGTCTGGTAGCCAATTGAAGTTGAGTACTGATGAAAAGAACGACAAGGGCCACACGTTCTTCAGAAGCCACTGTCAGCTACCTGTGTTCTGCAGCGGTGGACATTTAATGGCCTGTGAGAGAGCGGAGGTAGGAGGAGGCGGTTCACAGAACTGGAGGCCACAGAAACCTCTCGGTGCGGACAGTGTAGGCGGGAGCAGTAATAGAACCCAGTACGTTGTCCTCGATGGTGAGTGTTCATCGGAGGTGGGGGTATCATCTGGAGTGCCCAAGGGAAGTGTGGTAGGTCCGCTGTTGTTTTCTATCTATATAAATGATCTTTTGGATAGGGTGGATAGCAATGTGCTGCTGTTTGCTGATGATGCTTTGGTGTACGGGAAGGTGTCGTCGTTGAGTGACTGTAGGAGGATACAAGATGACTTGGACAGGATTTGTGATTGGTCTAAAGAATGGCAGCTAACTCTAAATATAGATAAATGTCAATTAATGCAGATGAATAGGAAAAAGAATCCTGTAATGTTTGAATACTCCATTAGTAGTGTAGCGCTTGACACAGTTGTTGTTGTTGTTGTGGTCTTCAGTCCTGAGACTGGTTTGATGCAGCTCTCCATGCTACTCTATCCTGTGCAAGCTTCTTCATCTCCCAGTACCTACTGCAACCGACATCCTTCTGAATCTGCTTAGTGTATTGATCTCTTGGTCTCCCTCTACGATTTTTACCCTCCACGCTGCCCTCCAATGCTAAATTTGTGATCCCTTGATGCCTCAAAACATGTCCTACCAACCGATCCCTTCTTCTAATCAAGTTGTGCCACAAACTTCTCTCCTCCCCAATCCTATTCAATACCTCCTCATTAGTTACGTGATCTACCCACCTTATCTTCAGCATTCTTCTGTAGCACCACATTTCGAAAGCTTCTATTCTCTTCTTGTCCAAACTGGTTATCGTCCATGTTTCACTTCCATACATGGCTACACTCCATACAAATACTTTCAGAAACGACTTCCTGACACTTAAATCTATACTATATGTTAACAAATTTCTCTTCTTCAGAAACGATTTCCTTGCCATTGCCAGTCTACATGTTATATCCTCTCTACTTCGACCATCATCAGTTATTTTACTCCCTAAACAGCAAAACTCCTTTACTACTTTAAGTGTCTCATTTCCTAATCTAATCCCCTCAGCATCACCCGATTTAATTTGACTACATTCCATTATCCTCGTTTTGCTTTTGTTGATGTTCATCTTATATCCTCCTTTCAAGACACTGTCCATTCCGTTCAACTGCTCTTCCAAGTCCTTTGCTGTCTCTGACAGAATTACAATGTCATCGGCGAACCTCAAAGTTTTTACTTCTTCTCCATGAATTTTAATACCTACTCCGAATTTTTCTTTTGTTTCCTTTACTGCTTGCTCAATATACAGATTGAATAACATCGGGGAGAGGCTACAACCCTGTCTCACTCCTTTCCCAACCACTGCTTCCCTTTCATGCCCCTCGACTCTTATAACTGCCATCTGGTTTCTGTACAAATTGTAAATAGCCTTTCGCTCCCTGTATTTTACCCCTACCACCTTTAGAATTTGAAAGAGAGTATTCCAGTCAACATTGTCAAAAGCTTTCTCTAAGTCTACAAATGCTAGGAACGTAGGTTTGCCTTTTCTCAATCTTTCTTCTAAGATAAGTCGTAAGGTTAGTATTGCCTCACGTGTTCCAACATTTCTACGGAATCCAAACTGATCTTCCCCGAGGTCCGCTTCTACCAGTTTTTCCATTCGTCTGTAAGGAATTCGCGTTAGATTTTGCAGCTGTGACTTATTAAACTGATAGTTCGGTAATTTTCACATCTGTCAACACCTGCTTTCTTTGGGATTGGAATTATTATATTCTTCTTGAAGTTTGTGAGTATTTCGCCTGTCTCATACATCTTGCTCACCAGATGGTAGAGTTTTGTCAGGACTGGCTCTCCCAAGGCCATCAGTAGTTCTAATGAAATGTCGTCTACTCCCGGGGCCTTGTTTTGACTCAGGTCTTTCAGTGCTCTGTCAAACTCTTCACGCAGTATCTTATCTCCCATTTCATCTTCATCTAAATTCTCTTCCATTTCCATAATATTGTCCTCATGTACATCGCCCTTGTATAAACCCTCTATATACTCCTTCCACCTTTCTGCCTTCCCTTCTTTGCTTAGATTGCCATCTGAGCTCTTGATATTCATACAACTGGTTCTCTTGTCTCCAAAGGTCTCTTTAATTTTCCTCTACGCAGTATCTATCTTACCCCTAGTGAGACAAGCCTCTACATCCTTACATTTGTCCTCTACCCATCCCTGCTTAGCCATTTTGCACTTACTGTCGATCTCATTTTTGAGACGTTTGTATTCCTTTTTGCCTGCTTCATTTACTGCATTTTTATATTTTCTCCTTTCATCAATTAAATTCAATATTTATTCTGTTACCCAAGGATTTCTATTAGCCCTCGTCTTTTTACCTATTTGATCCTCTGCTGCCTTCACTATTTCATCCCTCAAAGTTACCCATTCTTCTTCTACTGTATTTCTTTCCCCCATTCCTGTCAGTTGTTCCCTTATGCTCTCCCTGAAACTCTGTACAACCTCTGGTTCTTTCAGTTTATCCAGGTCCCATCTCCTTAAATTCCCACCTTTTTGCAGTTTCTTCACTTTTAATCTACAGTTCATAACCAATAGATTGTGGTCAGAGTCCACATCTGCCACTGGAAATGTCTTACAATTTAAAACCTGGTTCCTAAAGCTCTGTCTTATCATTATATAATCTATCTGATACCTTTTAGTATCTCCAGGATTCTTCCAGGTAGACAACCTTCTTTTATGATTCTTGAACCAAGTGTTAGCTATGATTAAGTTATGCTCTGTGCAAAATTCTACAAGGCGGCTTCCTCTTTCATTTCATAGCCCCAATCCATATTCATCTACTATGTTTCCTTCTCTCCCTTTTCCTACACTTGAATTCCAGTCACCCATGACTATTAAATTTTCGTCTCCCTTCACTATTTGAATAATTTCTTTTATCTCCTCATACATTTCATCAATTTCTTCGTCATCTGCAGAGCTAGTTGGCATATAAACTTGTTCTGCTGTAGTAGGCGTGGCCTTCGTGTCTATCTTGGCCACAATAATGCGTTCACTATGCTGTTTGTAGTAGCTTACCGGTTCTCCTATTTTTTTTATTCATTATTAAACCTACTCCTGCATTACCCCTACTTGATTTTGTATTTATAACCCTGTATTCACCTAACCAAAAGTCTTGTTCCTCCTGCCAGCGAACTTCACGAATTCCCACTATATCTAACTTTAACCTATCCATTTCCCTTTTTAAATTTTCTAACCTACCTGCCCGATTAAGGGATCAGACATTCCACGCTCCGATCCGTAGAATGCCAGTTTTCTTTCTCTTGATAACGACGTCCTCTTGAGTAGTCCCCGTCCGGAGATCCGAATGGGGGACTATTTTACCTCCGGAATATTATACCCAAGAGGACGCCATCATAATTTAATCATACAGTAAAGCTGCATGTCCTCGGGAAAAATTACGGCTGTAGTTTCCCCTTGCTTTCAGCCGTTCGCAGTACCAGCACAGCAAGGCCGTTTTGGTTAATGTTACAAGGCCAGATCAGTCAATCATCCAGATTGTTGCCCCTGCAACTACTGAAAAGGCTGCTGCCCCTCTTCAGGAACCACATGTTTGTCTGGCCTCTCAACAGATACCCCTCCGTTGTGGTTGCACCTACGGTACGGCCATCTGTAAATATTTGGGCGTAACATTGCAGAGCGATATGACGTGGGACAAGCATGTAATGGCAGTTGTGGGGAAGGCGGATAGTCGTCTTCGGTTCATTGGTAGAATTTCGGGAAAATGTGGTTCATCTGTAAAGGAGACCGCTTATAAAACACTAATACGACCTATTCTTGAGTACTGCTTGAGCGTTTGGGATCCCTATCAGGTCGGATTGAAAGAGGACATGGAAGCAATTCGGAGGCGGGCTGCTAGATTTGTTACTCTTAGGTTTGATCATGACGTGAGTGTTACGGAAATGCTTCAGGAGCTCGGGTGGGAGTCTCTAGAGGAAGGAAGGCGTTCTTTTCGTCAATCGCTACTGAAGAAATTTAGAGAACCAGCATTTGAGGCTGACTGCAGTACAGTGTTACTGCCGCCAACGTACATTTCGCGGAAAGACCACAAAGATAAGATAAGAGAGATTAGGGCTCGTACAGAGGCATATAGGCAATCATTTTTCCCTCCTCCTGTTTGGAAGTGGAACAGGGAGAGAAGATTCTAGTTGTGGTACGAGGTACCCTCCGCCACGCACCGTATGGTGGATTGCGGAGTATGTATGTAGATGTAGATGTAGCGTACCTGGAGAAAGCGACAGGGGTGGAACACGGCAAAAAGACATCCTTTTAGTGGAAAGAATTGCGCAAGATCACAAACGATGGTTCAAATGGTTCAAATGGCTCTGAGCACTATGGGACTCAACTGCTGTGGTCATCAGTCCCCTAGAACTTAGAACTACTTAAACCTACCTAACCTAAGGACATCACACACATCCATGCCCGAGGCAGGATTCGAACCTGCGACCGTAGCAGTCGCACGGTTCCGGACTGCGCGCCTAGAACCGCGAGACCACCGCGGCCGGCACCAAACGATGGTCGTAAGTTAAAATCCTAGGAATCTGCTCATGGGGAGTTCTGAGCGCGCTTCCCACCGAAAAGTAGGGATACGTATTCGATTGGCAGAATGTATCCATTCCGTGGCCGGCCGTTGTGGTCTCGCGGTTCTAGGCGCGCAGTCCGGAACCGCGCGACTGCTACGGTCGCAGGTTCGAATCCTGCCTCGGGCATGGATGTGTGTGATGTCCTTAGGTTAGTTAGGTTTAACTAGTTCTAAGTTCTAGGGGACTGATGACCTAAGATGTTAAGTCCCATAGTGCTCAGAGCCCATTTATCCATTCTGTTCAACTGGGCTCCCAAGTCCTTTGCTGTCTCTTAACGTAATTACAATGTCTACAACAAACCTTAATTCTGTAGGAGGGGAAATGGAATCTCGCAGATAATCTTCTGAAAGTAATATGAGGTTCAGGCGACTGGCTGGCAGATTCATGTGCCATGTAATGAAAGGTAATGTTTTCTGTGATGACTACTGGGATCCATCGCCTGAGAGCAAATGTAGAAGCCGCCTGTCCAAGATGAAGTGGGATGTAGTGTGGAGAGGCTTCTGTGCAGGGATCAGTGGAAGACACTTCCGTCGACGGATCAACCTAGAGACTTCGTAGGCGATAGCCTGGTTGTTAGATTTTGAGAAGTGTTTCTTGTGACACAAATAGCCCATAAAGTCATTTCTCTGTTAATGGAGTTGTTCTGTTTACCAGGGTGATGATTCTTGAGCTCTCTGTGAAGTCTAACGCACAATGAAGTGCTTCTTTATGGGAGAATACTTGAGTCGAATTCCTGCCCCTGTCTAGTGAGCAAACAGAAATGGTGACTCGTGTTCTGTCTTGTACTGATGTAAGTTCAACGCTAGGACTTTTCGGGCTGCATATTGCATCCATTGTGTAGGCATATGATTGCAGGTACGTCAAGTACATCATTTGCACAGCGGCTAACGCACCAACGGGCACGTCACTGGTGCAGTAAAAATGCTGATATGCGCACTCCGATTCGGCATCCAGACAAACACTCACAGTAAATGTGTTGAGTTCCATTTGTTTGTCCATAGAATTTTTTTTCTGAAAGTGCTAGTCAGGGCGTAGGTCTTCTGTTCTTCACTGCCAATCAGAGTGCGGTATAAAGAAAGTCAAATATATATCCTGCAAATCTCGGATTTATATGTAGAGCAGAATACGGCATTGTTGCTTCATATTTATAATTTTTTTGCATTGTACATGTATCCTGAAAATAAATAATTTACGGTATCAAGTTCTGTTTCGTTCTGCTAGCATCCAGTTAGGAACGATTGGTTTGATTATCTAAAGTGAAGTAAACTCACAAAACGATACTTCGTTTTATGGGAATCCCTAGGTGTAGGTTGTCGGTGGCAGAGTCATTTTAATCACTTGTAGGCATCGAAATTCCATTGCGGAAAATCAGTTGGCAACCACACATGCACACCCTGTGTGTTACATACACCACGGGGATTTACATAAAACTCTCTTCACGGTAGGGCTAGTGGGGTAGGTAAGGAACACGCATGTCGCCGAAGACTTGAACCAGCATCGCAGTGCTCGCTCGTAACTGGATTCAGGACTTTCTAGGACACAGAACTCAGTACGTCGCTCCTAACGGAATGAAATCTACAAATAGAAAAACACCTTCGGGAATACCGTAAGAAGTGGGGAAGGACTGTTACCGTTTACAGTAAACATGAATGACCTAGCACAAAATGCAAAAATTACACTAAAAGTAACGAATCTGTTTGCGTGGCCCTTCTAAAAATATTCTAAAAAGAACTGAACGGGAGACAACATTATAGAATTTAAAATTTTGTGTAGTTTCATGTGTTTTGATTGCTTAAATCCAGAGGTCTTTACGTGCGATGTTCGTGTAGGCTTCCTTCCCAAATTTTCGTTCAGCAACCACTTAGGAAAAGATTATCATTTTACCTTTAATTTCGTGCTTGAAATCTTGTACAGCGTTATTTCTCTCTGTCAATCGTAGGGATATCAGATATTCTTCTTAGGTTTGCTAGCAAAACAGCACCGAAGCATTGCCTCTTTTGTGTGAAACTGTAGCCTGCTACTGCTTCTTTATGTGCTACATCCATCTGGTGTTCCTTACTTTGTGTTAGACAACTTCATAACAGTTGTTGCAATGTTTGCTTTCCTTTTCCACTCTATCTTGTTTTTCGGAAGAGCGCTAATGGCTTTTGTCGTGTTACATTTAGGCTACTCTATTCTCTAGAAACTGCCTTCCGCAAATCATTCTCCTGAAATCAGAAACAGGATGCAAAGAAAACTGTGTGAAATTAAGAACGGGTATTTAGAGTGTGAGAATTACAGCGTCACTTTGAAGCAATTCGAGGGAGTCTGTATTTCAGGACAGCAACATATTTTTAACCAAAGTTGCTAACAAAACAGTTATACAACTAAAACTAGTTCCAACATTAATGTTTAAGGATATATATATCGGTTACAATACTTCCCTATTATCGAAAACAAGGAGGGAAAAAATAGTACACTTGCGTAACTGTTTTCCAGAAGGACACCAATTAATGGCTGTTTGTGAAGCAACAAATGAAACAGGCTATACGTGCTGTCCTCTCCAGCCTGGTTCAGAGCTAATGTACGATGGTTATACTTGATCTCAGGCGACCAGGAGTCAGCGGACTTGGGGTTCGAATGCGGGCAGTTTCTTCTACGATTAACTTGCATTTTCTGTCAAAAAGGGTGGTTAAACAATTGCCTGATGCCTGTCAGTCACTTCAGTTGCGTGGGAGATTAACCGCGCGTTAGTAATGCTATGTGGTTGGATTAAATTCGGTTGTTTCACATACTGCAAATGTTTCAAATCCTAATGCTGCCCTCTACTAGTCAATTACCGTTTGCTGGGCAGCGGCGAGGACAGCTACCGTCGAACACTGCCGATTATTTTGTCGGTACACCAGGAAAATGGAGACACGGCTCGGAGGAAATTACACAGACCGGCGAGGCACACATCGGGAGCCTCCGGCCGACGTCTGCGATTCTCAACGAGGACGTTAGACTCGGCCATTTATCTCCGCCGTACGCTAAACGCTGGGCATTTTCGTGCAATGACGAGAAGCGTACCCGGCCTTCGTCGCTCCTTTCCTTTTTCTTCCCGTTTCGCGGTGCCTCGGAACCGTCGACGTAAGCAAAGAAACACTCGGGATCTCGAATTACCGGCTCGCGTAATGCTCGTAGCCCCATCTGAGAGCAGGGAAAATAATAGGCGGGATTTATCGCAATTAGAAACTGTTCGCGGCGTAATGATAGCCAATTTCCGGGTGTAATAGCGTCGCCGCGTACGTCCTAACCGGCGGTTGGAGGCCCGGCGCTTCGCTGCCGTGGATACGCCGAGGGGCGGGAGGCAGCCCGCTGCTGGCCGTGGGGCGGCTCGAACACTGTGCGACGCGGGTTCAGTGTGCCGACGACGCCGTCCGGGAGGAGCCTCCGCAGCGGCTAATCCAGTGTGAATATAAAACAGCACGGAACACTTCTGTTTAGACGAAGGGAAATCGGTATTACTCAAAAAACTGTAGAGCATTGTAGCAGGATCCTTGAGCGTACAGGAGATGCTGGAAAGATCTCGGATTTGCCCAGAAAGAACACATATGAGTGCTGCAATTTCTCATTTATGGAATATATTCTCACCTGAGACTCATACACTTGGTGCGTCGTTGTTGCAGCTTTTCTAATCTGTAAAAATATAAGTTACGTGATCGGTCGAGAAATCAGCTCTCTGCAGCCTCTTTGTCGGAACCGAAAACTGTTGCACTTGAGGTGTCGTTTCTTGTTCGGAAACAGATAATAGTCCGACGGAATTAGGTCTGGTGAATAGGGAGGATGATTGACTAGTTGGAAGCCCAGGGTCGTGGTTCAAATGGCTCTGAGCACTATGGGACTTAACTTCTGAGGTCATCAGTCCCCTAGAAGTTAGAACTACTTAAACCTAACTAACCTAAGAACATCACACACATCCCTGCCCGAGACAGGATTCGAACCTGCGACCGTAGCGGTCGCGCGGTTCCAGAATGTAGCCTCTAGAACCGCTCGGCCACTCCGGCCGGCCCCAGGGTCGTGAATTTGCACATTGCCATTGAGGTGTCGTTTCTTGTTCGGAAACAGATAATAGTCCGACGGAATTAGGTCTGGTGAATAGGGAGGATGATTGCCTAGTTGGAAGCCCAGATTCGTGAATTTGGCAGCCATGTGTGTGCACTGTAGTGTTGCGGAATAGTAAAGAGTTGGAAACGTGGAATATTGTGAAGGTTTCGTTGCCTACGCCGAGAGCCAGAGGCAGTAGGTCAGCCAAGAGCTAAGAGGATTGCGCATATATCGGAATGTGTCGTCACGCAGGGGCAATGGCCTGGTTACACACAACAGGCGAGAGAGAATTGCTTAGCACGCGGGTTTGTGTTAGACGGAGACTTTCGTAGAGTGCAAGACAGAGGAATAGCGTCAGCTGTACTGCATTTCACAACTTCGCGTTAGTCTGCCGTAACAACACGTAACTCTGTCGCAAGAACACCTAAGCGGCGAGTACGACAGATGAATCAGCAGTATAAGTGGAACGAATGTGTTCATTACAAATTAGCATGACGTCAGGACATCGCTCGTGCTTCCTTTAAATACGCCAGCTTTGGTGGGAACAAGGCACTCGCAGTTAGACTTGCAGTTAGATGTGTACTGGGTCGCTGCATAGCGCTCAGCTTGGTGGTCGCCCTGTTAATCTTTATTAAGGAGATGTTGCAGTAAGGGTGGCCCATCCAGCAGCAGACGTGAGGGGACAGTACCAGCTCCGGTCATCACTGCTGCCTCCGTCAATATCAACCCAGGGCCGGCCGGAGTGGCCGTGCGGTTCTAGGCGCTACAGTCTGGAATCGAGCGACTGCTACGGTCGCAGGTTCGAATCCTGCCTTGGGCATGGATGTGTGCGCTGTCTATATCAACCCAGGGCCGGCCGGAGTGGCCGTGCGGTTCTAGGCGCTACAGTCTGGAATCGAGCGACTGCTACGGTCGCAGGTTCGAATCCTGCCTCGGGCATGGATGTGTGCGCTGTCAATATCAACCCAGGGCCGGCCGGAGTGGCCGTGCGGTTCTAGGCGCTACAGTCTGGAATCGAGCGACTGCTACGGTCGCAGGTTCGAATCCTGCCTCGGGCATGGATGTGTGCGCTGTCAATATCAACCCAGGGCCGGCCGGAGTGGCCGTGCGGTTCTAGGCTCTACAGTCTGGAATCGAGCGACTGCTACGGTTGCAGGTTCGAATCCTGCCTCGGGCATGGATGTGTGCGCTGTCAATATCAACCCAGGGCCGGCCGGAGTGGCCGTGCGGTTCTAGGCTCTACAGTCGGAAATCGAGCGACTGCTACGGTCGCAGGTTCGAATCCTGCCTCGGGCATGGATGTGTGCGCTGTCAATATCAACCCAGGGCCGGCCGGAGTGGCCGTGCGGTTCTAGGCGCTACAGTCTGGAATCGAGCGACCGCTACGGTCGCAGGTTCGAATCCTGCCTCGGGCATGGATGTGTGCGCTGTCAATATCAACCCAGGGCCGGCCGGAGTGGCCGTGCGGTTCTAGGCGCTACAGTCTGGAATCGAGCGACTGCTACGGTCGCAGGTTCGAATCCTGCCTCGGGCATGGATGTGTGCGCTGTCAATATCAACCCAGGGCCGGCCGGAGTGGCCGTGCGGTTCTAGGCGCTACAGTCTGGAATCGAGCGACTGCTACGGTCGCAGGTTCGAATCCTGCCTCGGGCATGGATGTGTGCGCTGTCAATATCAACCCAGGGCCGGCCAGAGTGGCCGTGCGGTTCTAGGCGCTACAGTCTGGAATCGAGCGACTGCTACGGTCGCAGGTTCGAATCCTGCCTCGGGCATGGATGTGTGCGCTGCCAATATCAACCCAGGGCCGGCCGGAGTGGCCGTGCGGTTCTAGGCGCTACAGTCTGGAATCGAGCGACTGCTACGGTCGCAGGTTCGAATCCTGCCTCGGGCATGGATGTGTGTGTTGTCCTTAGGTTAGTTAGGTTTAATTAGTTCTAAGTTCTAGGCAACTGATGACCTCAGAAGTTACGTCGCATAGTGCTCAGAGCCATTTGAACCATTTTTATCAACCCAGGATTAGCAGACATCGTGGCAGACTCGCTCGCCGCCAATGCTGACCACATCAGTGAGACGTCGTCGAGATCGTGCGGGGCCTAGGCCCTATGCATCCGCCGTCACAACCGGGTGACCCGACAACGCCGGGGGAGTGCAGCCCGTTCCGCCCATCCACTGCGGACGAGCCACCAGGAGGAGCAGGGAAGAAGACGGGGTGCGATAGAGTACACTCCGCACTACTAGAACGCCTCTCGTGCCGACAGCGCCGGGACTCCAACCCGGAGCATTTTACGCGCAGCGGCTTGCTGTCCGCAGCCGAGCCGGCTGGCCAGCCGGGCGCCACCAGCCAAGCGCGGCCGAAGTACGAAGTAAGGACATTCCTTCGGTACGTCACAGCACGCGGCGCTGCGCTAGAAAGACTGTGCTGCCCGGAGCTGGTGTCATCGCTACGAGTCAGCGAGGACTCGGGAAGGTCGTTGATATCACCAAGCCACCCACATTGTACTCGGCAGGAATAAAGGTGTTATGAATTAAAAATGTTTCTTTGGCGTTTCTGACGCGTCCACAGTCATTTCCTAGCATCTTGACAACTGGAGAGGTCACCACTCGGCCATCCAGTCCACCGTAGGCGACAGGGACCGCAGGGGCGCCTACAGCACGTGCGTTGTCATCCAGCAAAAGACTCCTTTTGCTCAACTTTCCAAGGCGTCTATTGTTAATTGCTTCCTTTAACTTGCACAGCAAGTTAGCATAATATTTTCCGGTTGCAGTAGATCCCTGAAGTAAATAGTGTACCAACAGAAATCTCTCTTTGCCACAGAAAAACGGGCACCATCACTTTTTTGGCCGATTTCTGGGTGAAGAACTTCTTCGACCTTAGGAACCCGCTGTGGTTTCATTATTTTGATTCGCTGAAAGCTAGTGCATGTCTAAAATGGTGTTTCTACTGAAACCGACACGTCGCCGAGAGATGTCCAGTATCTCGGTTATCTTTCTGGACGATACTCATCGGTCTTGAAGAATTAGCTGATGGACAGCATCGGATGTTGCAGTGTCTGTTGCGGTGCGAGGGCGACCACTGCAGGGCTCGTCTTCAGAGTGAAAGGAGGTGTCCAAGTTTTCACAGTGTTGTAGGAAGCACACTTCGCTCCCAGTGTATGTGACATCTCAGTGTGAATGTCTTTTGCACACTGAAGAAACAAAAACTTCTTGACGACAAACTCCCTTGTCATTCTTTCATCTTGGCTATCACCTGCAGCAGAACCACTTGTACGAATAATCAACAATTGATATTTAGGCAGTTCCATATTCAGATTTCGAACTTTCAAATGAGCTGGTCAGGAGTCGACCGAGTCGAAAGTTATAAGCAAAAATCGTTCTGATACCTCTGACAATGGGACACATGTACCGGCACTGTCCCTATTAAGGTTGTACCATTAGCAACTTTCAGAGGTGGTAGTGTGGACTAAAAAGAGAAAAAAAGGTCCGATAAACACGGGCTCTAAAATTCATGACTTAAGAATTAAGAGGACTTGTTGCTACGATTCTTATCAAAAGATCTCATATTTTAGTCAAGATACTAATAATTTGTCCTCGATTTGATTCAGTACCGCTTTAGCAGTTATTTGATCGAACCATCTGATTTTCAACACTCTTCTGTAGCACCACAATTCAAAATCTTCTTTCCTCTTTATATCTGAACCATTAATCGCCCAAATTTCTCTCCCGTTTAATACTGCACCCCAAGCATCTACCTTCGGAAAAGAGTTTCCAGCACGCATTTTTATATTAAAAGTCAAAAATCTCTTGTCTTAAGAAAAACTTTTCTTTGTATTCTCAGTCCGCATTTCATATGCTCCCTACTTCGACACTATCGGTTATGTTAGTGTCCAAATAGCAAATCTTTTCTACTACGTTTAGTGTCTCATATCGTAATATAATTCTCTCAGCGTCGTCTGATTTAATTTGACTACATTCCATTATCGCGTTTTACTTTTATCGATATTCATCTTATATTCTCCTTTTAAGACACGATCCATTCCTTTGAACAGCTCTTGTAACTCATTTCCTGTCTCCGACAAAATTACAAAGACGTCGGCAAACTGCAAAGTTTTTGCTCCTTCTCCCTGAACATTATTTCGATTTTCTGATTTCTCCTTGTTTTGCTTTTCAGCTTTCCCACTTACAGAGTGCATAACATCATGGTGAAGCTACCCACGTGCCTCACTCACTTCTCAGTTAGTGCTTGCCTTTCCTCTCCATTGTCTCTTACAACTTCGGTTTGTTTCCGTACACAGTATGAAATTTGGTTTTTAGTCCCTGTATTTTACCGCTGCTACCTTCAGAGTTTCAAGGAACGTATTAACGAATTAATGAAGCAAATAAGAGTAAAATGACTTGAACAGCTCGACAGAAGCAAAACAAATACGAAACTACAAAAACCAGAAAACTAGATCGCAAAAGACCACGGAAGAGATGGCTGGATAAGGACTGGAATAGGTGAGGGCTCTAATAATTGAAGTTGAGCAGGAGAAGGAGGAGGAGGAGGAGAAGAAGAATAAGAAGAAGAAGAAGAAGTTGATGATGGTGATTATGATGATGAGGTAAATGAGAGGCTCTGAACAGTTGGATGGATAAGGAATGGAATAGGTGAGGGCCCTAATAATTGAAGTTAAGCAGAAGAAGGAGGAGGAGGAGGAGAAGAAGAAGAAGATGATCATGATGAGGTAAATGAGAGGCTGTGCACAGTTGTTTATCATCGGCAAGTTACTAATTTATTGCTGTGTTACTAATTTACTGCTCTCTTTTCATGTCCCCTACTTCATAGAAACAGCCGTGTTGTTGTCGTTTGTAAACGCTTGTTCGAGATCCTGCGAGTAACATTGCATCGCAATCCGAATGCAAGAAAGTTAAACATCAAAACAAGTAAGTGCATTTTAGGTATAATTTTTAACCATTCTTCCGCTACTTAATTATCATTGAGAGGGAATAATTGCAAACAAAAAGTGTTTCCTTTATCTTTCTGTATAGTTTCCTGCTCATTGTCTAAGGTTGCAGATCTCGTCATTTATTAACATCAGATGAGCTGTTCATATCCTAGCTTCTACAGACAGGCGAGTCAATAACAAGTTGCGCAATATTTTTAAGTATTTTTAGGTAATAATTTAATCACTGGTTAATTCGCTTATTGATAAATGTAACTGTCGTGTGACTAGGGTCTCCCGTCGGGTGCAAGTCTTTCGATTTGACAACACTTCGGAGACTTGCGCGTCGATGGGGATGAAATGAGGATGATTATGACAACATAACACCCAGTCTCTGAGCGGATAAAATCTTCAACCCTGCCGGGAATCCAACCCGGGCCCTTAGGATTCACATTCTGTCGCGCTGACCACAGAGCTACTGGGGGCGGACCGCGTAATGATAAACATCTTTAATAGAATTTCGACAATTTGTGGAACGTATTTGTTACGCATTACGTATTTAATAACTCTCCGTCCGAACAGGCCTCGGAATGCCCAGTGTTACCGACCGGCCGGCGTGTCATCTTCAGCCTACTGCCATTGACACACCGCTCTCCCGGCCATTGTCAGTTTTCGAGTCCTAGAGCCGTTGGCATTACGAGGCTGAGGGCACCCCAGTAGGTGAACTGTGTATGTTCATCCATCCAATTGGCAACCACTTCCGACAGTGCTTAACATTGGTGATTTGATGAGATACACTTACCAGATAATATGAAACAAATGTAAAGTGTTATTTGGGCTATTAATTCCACTTGTTCTTTTTGGTACACCTGCCTAATATTATATAGGATCCCCGAGAGCACTCAGAAGTCCCACAACTCGACATGCACACTGTTTGGCAGTTGATGGTTGGAGTGCTGACACATTTCTTCGTATCCAGTAATGCTGACAACTGATGCGTTATGCTTGGGGATCATATCAACCTGTACCGCATCAAAGACAGCCTGAAGACGACGCAATGAAACGTGGAAACTGGTAGCGACAAAATAAATTAAAATCATAAGGACGGTTGTAGGTGTTTTTATTTTTTGTCACGATGGACATGAATGGATGCAGGCAACCACACAGGATGCTTACGTACGTGACATTTGTCACAGTCGTATCCAGACGTGTCAAGGGTCCCATATAACTCCAACCCCACAATCCCCATTCCATTACAGAGCCTCCATCAGCTTGAACAGTCCCCTGCTGACATGCAGGATCCATGGATACCCGTAAACGTCCATCCACTCGATACAATTTGCAACGAGAATCGTCCGACCAGGTAACATGTTTCCTGTCATCAACAGTCCAATGTCGGTGTAGAGGACAGCAGGTGAGGTGTAAAGCTTTGTGTCGTGCAGTCATCAAGGGGAAACAACTGGGTGTTCTGCTACGAAAACCCATATCGATGATGTTTCGTTAAATGATTCGCACACTGACACTTGTTAATGTCCCAGCATTGAAATCTGCAGCAATTTGAGGCAAGGTTACACTTCTGTCACGTTGAACGATTCTTTTCAGTATCGTTGGTCCTGTCCTTGCAAAACCTTTTTCCTACCGCATCAATGTCGGAGATCTGATGATTTCCCGGATTCCTGAGATGACGGTACACTCGTGAAATGGTCGTACGCGGAGATCACCACTTCATCGCTACCTCGGAGAAGCTGTGTTCGCCGGCATGGGTGTGTGTGATGTCCTTAGGTTAGTTAGGTTTAAGTAGTTCTAAGTCTAGGGGACTGATGACCTCAGATGTTAAGTCCCATAGTGCTCAGAGCCATTTGAACCAGAATCTGTGTTCCATAGCTCGTATGCCGACTATGACACCACTCAGTTAAATCTTGGTAACCTGCCTATTGTAGCAAGAAAAAATGGTTCAGATGGCTCTAAGCACCTTGGGACTTAACATCTGAGGTCATCAGTACCCTAGACTTAGAACTACACAACAGGCCATTAAAATTGCTACACCACGAAGATGACGTGCTACAGACGCGAAATTTAACCGACAGGAAGAAGATGTTCTGATATGCAAATGATTAGCTTTTCAGAGCACTCACACAAGGTTGGCGCCTGTGGCGACACCTGCAACGTGCTGACATGAGGAAAGTTTCCAACCGATTTCTCATACACAAAAAGCAGTTGACCGGCGTTGCCTGGTGAAACGTTGTTGTGATGCCTCGTGTAAGGAGGAGTATTGCGTACCATCACGTTTCCGAGTTTGATAAAGGTCGGATTGTAGCCAATCGCGATTGCGGTTTATCGTATCGCGACATTTCTGCTCGAGATCCAATGACTGTTAGCAGAATATGGAATCGGTGGGTTCAGGAGGGTAATACGGAACGCCGTGCTGGATCCCAACGGCCTCGTTTCACTAGCAGTCGAGATGACAGCCACGTCACGATCCCTGAGTCAACAGATGGGGACGTTTGCAAGACAACAACCATCTGCAAGAACAGAATGAGATTTTCACTCTGCAGCGGAGTGTGCGCTGATATGAAACTTCCTGGCAGATTAAAACCGTGTGCCCGACCGAGACTCGAACTCGGGACCTTTGCCTTTCGCGGGCAAGTGCTCTACCATCTGAGCTACCGAAGCACGACTCACGCCCGGTACTCACAGCTGGAAACATCCCCCAGGCTGTGGCTAAGCCATGTCTCCGCAATATCCTTTCTTTCAGGAGTGCTAGTTCTGCAAGGTTCGCAGGAGAGCTTCTGTAAAGTTTGGAAGGTAGGAGACGAGATACTGGCAGAAGTAAAGCTGTGAGTACCGGGCGTGAGTCGTGCTTCGGTAGCTCAGATGGTAGAGCACTTGCCCGCGAAAGGCAAAGGTCCCGAGTTCGAGTCTCGGTCGGGCACACAGTTTTAATCTGCCAGGAAGTTTCATCTGCAAGAACAGTTCGACGACGTTTGCACCGGCATGGACTGTCAGCTCGGAGACCATGGCTGAGGTTACCCTTGACAGTGCATCACAGACAGGAGCGCCTGCGATGGTGTACTCAACGACGAACCTGGGTGCACGAATGGCAAAACGTCATTTTTTCGGATGAATCCAGGTTCTGTTTACAGAATCATGATGGTCGCATCCGTGTTCGGTGACATCGCGGTGAACGCACATTGGAAGCGCGTATTTGTCATTGCCATACTGGCATATCACCCGGAGTGATGGCATGGGGTGCCATTGGTTACACGTTTCGGTCCCCTTTTGTTCGCATTGACGGCAGTTTGCACAGTGGACGTTACATTTCAGGTGTGTTACCACCCGTGGCTCTACCCTTCATTCGATCCCTGCAAGACCCTACATTTCAGCAGGATAATGCACGACCGCATGTACGGGCCTTTCTTAACACAGAAAATGTTCGACTGCGGCCCTGACCAGCACATTCTCCAGATCTCTGGTCAATGGTGGCCGAGCAACTGACTCGTCACAATACGCCAGTCACTACTCTTGATGAACCGTGGTGTAGTGTTGAAGCTGCGTGGGTAGCTGTACCTGTACACGCCATCCAAGCTCTTTTTGACTCAATGCCCAGCCGTATCAAGACCGTTATTACGGCCAGAGGTGGTTGTTCTGGATATTGGTTTCTCACGATCTATGCACCCAAACTTCGTGAAAATGTAATCACATGTCAGTTCTAGTATAATATATTTGTTCAATGAATACTCGTTTATCATCTGCATTTCTTCCTGGTGTAGCAATTTTAATGGCCAGTTGTGTACTTAAACCTAACTAACCCAAGGACGTCACACACATCCATGCTCGAGGCAGGATTCGAACCTGCGACCGTAGCAGCCGCGTGGTTCCGGACTGAAGCGCCTAAAACCGCTCGACCATAACAGCCGGCTATTGTAGCAACAGTAACCGATCTAACAACTGCGCCATACACTCGTTGTTTTATATAGGCGTTGCCGACAGCAGCGCCGTATTCTGGCTGTTTACATATCTCTGATTTGAACATGCATGCCTTTAGCAGTTTCTTTGGCGTTTCAGCGAAAAAAGAAATAAAAATACTTGGATAATTAGTTCCGCTTATCCTTTTTAATTACTTGTTTTACTTTAAAGTAAAGTGATATGGTGGCGAACCTTTACTATTGCGGTATATGTTAAACGTACATGTTGTACTTGACAGTAACTGAAAAGAAATGCTTTTGATTGGTATTAAAGACAGTGAGTTAAATAATTACTTATATAACATAATTCAGGAATAAGCTGGTACCTAGAAGTTTTATAAACACTGGTATCGACTGCTACATTAATAGTAGTTGAGGTTCCGCACCAGTTGCGTTCGAAGCGGCCTCATTTTGATGCACCGATGGTTCGCGTGTCCTCGGCGCACTCTGCAGCACGTGAGGCTGTTCGCCGTGAGCAGGGCCGCAGGTTATGCAGATGCGTTTAAAGAGCCAGACAGCCAGGCAGCCAGAGGTGGACGGCTACTAGAGGCCCGTTACTCGAACTACTGCCATACAGCAAGCGCCAATACTGCCAGCTAAATAAAAGATTCTAACTACTGAAGGCACTAACTACTGATAGGCATAGTCAGCAAATGAAAGATTTTGATAGAGAACAAACAATGTATTTACCTTAATAATGTTCAAAAAGTCATTATATATATATATATATATATATATATATATATATATATATATATATATATATATATATATATATATATATATCAGTTCATGACATCCAGTCTTACAAATTTCCTTTTTCTGGCGGACACACGTCCAGATCGTCCGCTCTCAAAATTCTATCATCTCTCTCCCCACATCCAACTGCGCAGCGCTACGCGCTGTTCACATCCAACTGCCCAGCACTACAATAGCGAATATTCCAACAATGCAAACCAGCCACAGACTGCACACAGCACAGTTAGTGATTTTCATACAGAGCGCTATGTGGCGTTACCAACATAAAAACCTAAACAGCCTACTTACAGCATCTGATGAGAAGTCGTACGGGTAGTCAAGAACAACATTTGTCGCATCAATAACCATAGACCTCTTGCCGATCTGCACACCACGCCACGCTCATCTGTATCCAAAACATCACAGGCGACGCACAACGGCGTGTCTTCAAGGTGAATCCCGTGAATTCGTGACCGGCATACTTGCTTTCCATTGACAGTAAGCTACCATGCAGACTGGACTTCAGTGTCAAGACGAGGAGCGCTCACCGATTGCCAAACGGCACGCCAATCGACGTGGGGATGCTTCCCCTCGACCAAATTTTGTTACCTGTTCTGCTCAAGAAAACCATAGGTCGCCTTCGTGGATGTCAAGTGCCCTGGCATTACAGCAGTACGGACGAAAACTCAGATCGAGGAAAAAGTGACGGAAGTAAAAGAAGGGCGGAGGGACGTACGAAAGCGGGATAGCTGCTGAGAGAGAGCGCGGTGCAAGGGGTTCCAGCAATAGGCTGGCAAGGCACGTAGGACAACGGCGCCACAACGCCATGTGAGAGCCAATGAAAAGGATTATCTCTCCGTCAGGCACATGATACAGACGTAAGCAGCCCCTGGAGGGTGAGGGTCTCGTAAATAATCTTGAACAGAAAGCCGTGGTAAACAAATGAACTCAGTACACCTAAGCACCGGATAATACCACGCAAAGGAGCAGCTCTGTCCTCAAGAAACCTCGAACCTATCACCAAGGCGCTCGATTTGCGGACGTTAAGGCAGCTACCAAAAGCTTTGCGTAGGTGGTAACACATCCAGTGACTTCCTAACCTCAGCACCGCTAGGAAGAGGAGATCGTCTGCATAAGCGGCGCAGCTGAATACTTTACGTGGAGAGACGTCCCGCAGAGGCGTTGACGGAGTCTGGAGAGCAACTGTTCCATTCCATGGCGAATGATCGACGGATCAAGATGGGAGGAGTGAGACTGCCATTATAGAGTACACGAGACGTAGCTCCATCAAGGAGACGCATTACGACGTCGACGGTAGTATCAGGGTATCCCACATTGCGGAGCATGCCTTCCAGCTAGTCGTGATCGGCCCGATCGAACGCCTGGCTCAGGTCAAGAGCTGGCAAAAGTCCAGGCATACGACGAACGTGAGCAAGAGCGATTAAGTCCCGATGGCGACCACCTCCCAGAGAAGTTTGATAGGGGTAAATCAAGTACCGAGCCGTCCGTTTAAGCCGCGCAGCCAACAAGGGGTAAAGATCATTCCATGTAGGCTTTCACGGCCGGCGTCTTCATCAATAAACACTTCCGGGCTAAGTTGCCGTGGTCGATCTGTAAAACTTCTTCTCCCTAACGTTTCGTTCTCAACTACGGAGAATATCTTCGGAGGTGAGTCACCTCCGAAGATGTTCTCCGTAGTTGAGAACGAAACGTTAGGGAGAAGAAGTTTTACAGATCGACCACGGCAACTTAGCCCGGAAGTGTTTATTGATGAAGGGGTAAAGATCTTTGTGTCACTGTTGAGTAACGCCACGGGGCGGTAATCGCTTATCCGTGAGGTGCCCCGAGCATTGTGCATGAGAATGAGGAAAGCATTGACGAAACGATCTGGAATCGGCACGAAATATGACATAAGGTCCTGACAAACTTCTGTCCCCACTGGTCCCAGGGGGACGAAATGTCCGATAAGACTCCAGTGGGAGACCGTCAGGGCCAGGAGGCCTGTTCGTAGAACCCACTCGGATAGGATCGTGGACTTGATCCTTTGTGACGTTAGCAAACAAATCCATCGTCGCATCTACATGAGCCGAGCCAAAGGGTGGTCTGGATACAGCCCTATTGTTGGCAGGGTGGTGGCGCTGTTCAGAATACAGCATAAGATAGTGCGTGGAGGGCAGACCCCGTATCCTGCTGGGTACCAAAACGCCGCCCATCATCGTTCATAAGAACATTAATCAAAGTCCTTCGACGGTGGCGTCGCTTGACATGATACATAGATGGACGCTCTTGCACTAGCCTGTCGTGTGTGCACGCCATGACCATAGCTCCTCCAATTTAGCGGCGAGAGATGGATGTGAGCATTGCCTTGGCACGATTCACCACCGCCTGGCGGTCTGGCGAACATGGCTTCATAGTACATTCCCGGAGAATGCTGAAATAAAATTCCTGAGTTCGTCACTGCCGCACCGCAACCTCACTTCCGTAACTAGTCAAGGTCAGGCTTTGCACAGAGCACCCACAAGGGCAGGACAGGCTGATAGGCATCACGACGAAAAGCTGTCCACGTAGTCTCGATGGGCTGCCGGCAGTCAGTGAAATAAGATGGACCGAGTTCAGTTTCCATGCTCCACGTTCGCAGCACATCGTTTGGCGCAGATATGATGGCGCAGATGTATGCGTCATGGTCAGACAACGCAACGGGCCAGACTTCGGCAGCCCGCACCCCACTAACAATATCGAGGGAGATGTAAACACGACCGAGGCGGTTGGAAGAATGGCTAGTGAAATGAGTAAGCCCCATGACGATCGTTACGAATATGCTGCCAAGGATCCACAAGGCTGAGGTGCTGGAGAACTGTCGCTAGCGCCACGCACGTAGAGTGACGTGGTAGTTGGCCTTTGGGTGCCAGGGCGTAGTTGAAATCGCCCAGCATGATCAGTGCATCCTGCCGACCTAGGAAGAGAGGCGTGACTGTCTCTGAGAGAAAAGGTGGAACGTTGACGGCGGCGAACCGACCAGATGTCGCATGGACACTGACGATCCTGACGCCCCTAAACGTGAGAGCCATACCTCTGGCATTAGGGAGATAGGTAACTGCATCAGCGAGGATGCTGTCACGCAAGAGGATGGCCACGCCAAGACCAATAGCGGGAGCGTGACAGACACGTGCTGTAAAACCATGGGGAGCACAGAAAGCTGTAACATGTACCTCCTGGAGGAGAGGTACGTCAACGTCCGCAGCATACTGCATGTCACGGAGTAAAGCCAGTTTGTGGCGCTCGTGAATGGTATTGACATTGATCCACATCCATATCCACTGACAGAGACGCTGAAGGTGACTCGGCGGTCGGTCGGTAGCATTGGGCCTTCTGAGACCTGCTCGGATGGAGTTTAGTTTATGTGTTCAGTGTCATTTTCATTAGTCACCGTGACAACATCTAAGAGAAATAATATTTTAAAGCATACGTACGGCCACAGAAGAGAGAGCATTAGAAATACGCGTTTTCAGTTCTGGAAATATTTTCAATTAAGGAGACACATAAACAAGGTGTTTCACAAACCTCATAAAAAGGAAGCCACAGGTTCCTGGTCTGGAAATGTGGGAGGCCAAGAGCAGAAACAGCCCATTATTTCCTGAGTGATTGTTCCATCCATATCATCATGGCTTCCAAGGAAAGTGTTCCCGAAAATTACTGTTACTCAGCTTCATTTCAATATCTTTTGGAGTCTAAAAGATGTTGTCACGGTGACTAATGAAAATCACACTCAACACATAAACTAAACTCCTTCCGAACAGGTCTCGGAAGGCCCAATGCTACCGACCGACCGCCGAGTCATCTTCAGCCGATAGGCGCCTCTGCCTGCGGATATGGATATGGTTCAGTGTCAAGACCATTCGCTTGCGCCGCAAACTGGCTTTACTCCATGACATGCAGTATGCTGTCATTATTTTGTCGCACCTAGAATAGTCGTGTTTCGCATACATATAGAAAGATTTAAGTTCACTATTGTAGCGCGTTGCGACATCACAGAGATTGTAAGTGCAAGTTCACAGGTTTTTACTGTGTCTTTGGTGGTAGTGCTTCTGAGTTAGTAAATCTGACTTATTAGGACACGTAGTACTATCTTGTGTAAGTGTTGTTCATAATATACAACTGTCTCGTAATATATACAACAGTTTGTCGGTCTGCAAGGAAATTATAATAAATGCCCATTTACGTGACTGCGAAATGATTTTCTTTGATGGCTTCCTCAGTCACAACTGGTCCAAGTGGAAATACCTCACTTACTTTTATTTTTTACTATCTGGAAAGGACGCGCTTCGCTTGCTCTTTTTTTCTATTTGGTTCCTACAGGGTGTTTCAAAAATGACCGGTATATTTGAAACGGCAATAAAAACTAAACGAGCAGCGATAGAAATACACCGTTTGTTGCAATATGCTTGGGACAACAGTACATTTTCAGGCGGACAAACTTTCGAAATTACAGTAGTTACAATTTTCAACAACAGATGGCGCTGCAAGTGATGTGAAAGATATAGAAGACAGCGCAGTCTGTGGGTGCACCATTCTGTACGTCGTCTTTCTGCTGTAAGCGTGTGCTGTTAACAACGTGCAAGTGTGCTGTGGACAACATGGTTTATTCCTTAGAACAGAGGATTTTTCTGGTGTTGAAATTCCACCGCCTGGAACACAGTGTTGTTGCAACAAGACGAAGTTTTCAACGGAGGTTTAATGTAACCAAAGGACCGAAAAGCGATACAATAAAGGATCTGTTTGAAAAATTTCAACGGACTGGAAACGTGACGGATGAACGTGCTGGAAAGGTAGGGCGACCGCGTACGGCAACCACAGAGGGCAACGCGCAGCTAGTGCAGCAGGTGATCCAACAGCGGCCTCGGGTTTCCGTTCGCCGTGTTGCAGCTGCGGTCCAAATGACGCCAACGTCCACGTATCGTCTCATGCGCCAGAGTTTACACCTCTATCCATACAAAATTCAAACGCGGTAACCCCTCAGCGCCGCTACCATTGCTGCACGAGAGACATTCGCTAACGATATAGTGCACAGGATTGATGACGGCGATATGCATGTGGGCAGCATTTGGTTTACTGACGAAGCTTATATTTACCTGGACGGCTTCGTCAATAAACAGAACTGGCGCATATAGGGAACCGAAAAGCCCCATGTTGCAGTCCCATCGTCCCTGCATCCTCAAAAAGTACTGGTCTGGGCCGCCATGTCTTCCAAAGGAATCATTGGCCCATTTTTCAGATCCGAAACGATTACTGCATCACGCTATCTGGACATTCTTCGTGAATTTGTGGCGGTACAAACTGCCTTAGACGACACTGCGAACACCTCGTGGTTTATGCAAGATGGTGCCCGGCCACATCGCACGGCCGACGTCTTTAATTTCCTGAATGAATATTTCGATGATCGTGTGATTGCTTTGGGCTGTTCGAAACATACAGGAGGCGGCGTGGATTGGCCTCCCTATTCGCCAGACATGAACCCCTGTGACTTCTTTCTGTGGGGACACTTGAAAGACCAGGTGTACCGCCAGAATCCAGAAACAATTGAACAGCTGAAGCAGTACATCTCATCTGCATGTGAAGCCATTCCGCCAGACACGTTGTCAAAGGTTTCGGGTAATTTCATTCAGAGACTACGCCATATTATTGCTACGCATGGTGGATATGTGGAAAATATCGTACTACAGAGTTTCCCAGACCGCAGCGCCATCTGTTGTTGAAAATTGTAACTACTGTACTTTCGAAAGTTTGTCTGCCTGAAAATGTACTGTTGTCCCAAGCATATTGCAACAAACGGTGTATTTCTATCGCTGCTCGTTTAGTTTTTATTGCCGTTTCAAATATACCGGTCATTTTTGAAACACCCTGTACACTGGGCATCGTGTGGAAGTAATCATCTCATTTGTACAGAATCTGGGTTATTCAAAGCGTGTTCTTATAAACTACGTCTGGTGCATTGTTTTCGGATGCAAAGACGAATTAATTTTATTGTTGTCCAACAGTCGTGTAAAAACACGGTTCTCTTAATTTCACTAATCAACATTGCAATGTTTGCACTTGTACATTATTGACAGTCCAACTCTTAGCTAATCATATCTGAAAATGAGGCATTTTGATGGTGAATGGTAAGTTAAATGCAATGAGTGGAATTCAGGGTATGAATACTGACTTAAATTTTTCTTCCTAGAATAATATTTACATTTACGTAACGTTTAGAAACTTTGTTTGTAGGGGATAGCGGGAATATTGAATAAATTTAGCAATTCTGTAGGGACGTTTACTCTTTCGTCTTGATGTATCATTGTATCGATGGATTTAAATGGTTCAAATGGCTCTGAGCACTATGGGACTCAACTGCTGTGGTCATAAGTCCCCTAGAACTTAGAACTACTTAAACCTAACTAACCTAAGGACAGCACACAACACCCAGCCATCACAAGGCAGAGAAGAAAATCCCTGACCCCGCCGGGAATCGAACCCGGGAACCCGGGCGTGGGAAGCGAGAACGCTACCGCACGACCACGAGATGCGGGCGATGGATTTAAATACTTTTTTTTCTCCTAGTAACATATTCTGTATTCGTGATTTGATTTTTTAGCTACATCATTTTTTGTTGCTAATGTTACGGAAGTCTCGAATTTTTTGCCTCGAAAAATGTATAGGTGCGAAAGAGACACAAGGTAGTCCTAGAGATCTCCGCGCTGTGCCGGCGAACACTTCAAGCACTCTCATCTTCACAGCCGTCACTACACAACACTGTACTGCACAACGAGGCAATCAAGAACAGGAACGGGAGTAAAACCAGCGACTGGCAGTGGGTGGTTCGGAGGTATCGTAAACTCCATTTGCACTTTTTTATTCCCAGTTTTACAGGTATATAGAATTTGGAACTTCCGTAATATTTATCTGACCTTCCTCAATTTACAAGCTATAATGTATATGTCTCCCCGTTACAAGTTACTAGCTGAGCACACGGTGCAACGTCCCCTTAGAAGAATTAATGAATTACTGTGCTGGTAAACACCTAACGTTATTTGAATTTCAAACAGCTGAGCAAAACTGAACGTTCTCAGACATTTCTCTCTTTACTTATTCTGATTATCACTAAACTGACACACAATATTTTTAGCAACGCAATTTGACTTTCAATAACCCCCACAAAAGAATAGCCCTGACTAACAATAACCTGTACCTTTCATGAATCACTTACCTCACAAAAATCTTCGTTACTCGAACTACTGTAATACAGCGAGCGCCAATACTGCCAGCTAAATAAAAGATTCTTGAAGCCCCCCCCCCCCCCCCCCCATGAACCACGGACCTTGGCGTTGGTGGGGAGACTTGCGTGCCTCAACGATACAGATAGCCGTAGGTGCAACCACAACGGAGAGGTATCTGTTGAGAGGCCAGACAAACGTGTGGTTCCTGAAGAGGGGCAGCAGCCTTTTCAGTAGTTGCAGGGGCAACAGTCTCGATGATTGACTGATCTCGCCTTGTAACACTAACCAAAACAACCTTGCTGTTCTGGAACTGCGAACGGCTGAAAGCAAGGGGAAACTACAGCTGTAATTTTTCCCGAGGGCATGCAGCTTTACTGTATGATTAAATTATGATGGCGTCCTCTTGGGTAAAATATTCCGGAGGTAAAATAGTCCCCCATTCGGATCTCCGGGCGGGGACTACTCAGGAGGACGTTGTTATCAGGAGAAAGAAAACTGGCGTTCTACGGATCGGAGGGTGGAATGTCAGATCCCTTAATCGGGCAGGTAGGTTAGAAAATTTAAAAAGGGAAATGGATAGGTTAAAGTTAGATGTAGTGGGAATTAGTGAAGTTCGGTGGCAGGAGGAACAAGAGTTTTGGTTAGGTGAATACAGGGTTATAAATACAAAATCAAGTAGGGGTAATGCCGGAGTAGGTTTAATAATGAATAAAAAAATAGGAGAACGGGTAAGCTACTACAAACAGCATAGTGAACGCATTATTGTGGCCAAGATAGACACGAAGCCCACACCTACTACAGTAGTACAAGTTTATATGCCAACTAGCTCTGCAGATGACGAAGAAATTGATGAAATTTATGAGGAGATAAAAGAAATTATTCAAATAGTGAAGGGAGACGAAAATTTAATAGTCATGGGTGACTGGAATTCAAGTGTAGGAAAAGGGAGAGAAGGAAACATAGTAGGTGAATATGGATTGGGGCTAAGAAATGAAAGAGGAAGCCGTCTGCAGAATTTTGCGCAGAGCATAACTTAATCATAGCTAACACTTGGTTTAAGAATCATGAAAGAAGGTTGTACACATGGAAGAACCCTGGAGATACTAAAAGGTATGAGATAGATTATATAATGATAAGACAGAGATTTAGGAACCAGGTTTTAAATTGTAAGACATTTCCAGTGGCAGATGTGGACTCTGACCACAATCTATTGGTTATGAACTGTAGATTAAAACTGAAGAAACTGCAAAAAGGTGGGAATTTAAGGAGATGGGACCTGAAAGAACCAGAGGTTGTACAGAGTTTCAGGGAGAGCATAAGGGAACAACTGACAGGAATGGGGGAAAGAAATACAGTAGAAGAAGAATGGGTAACTTTGAGGGATGAAATAGTGAAGGCAGCAGAGGATCAAATAGGTAAAAAGACGAGGGCTAGTAGAACCCCTTGGGTAACAGAAGAAATATTGAATTTTAATCGAAGTAAGGAGAAAATATAAAAATGCAGTAAATGAAACAGGCAAAAAGGAATACAAACGTCTAAAAAATGAGATCGACAGGAAGTGCAAAATGGCTAAGCAGGGATGGCTAGAGGACAAATGTAAGGATGTAGAGGCTTATCTCACTAGGGGTAAGATAGATAGTGCGTATAGGAAAATTAAAGAGACCTTTGGAGAAAGGAGAACCACTTGCATGAATATCAAGAGCTTTGATGGAAACCCAGTTCTAAGCAAAGAAAGGAAAGCAGAAAGGTGGAAGGAGTATTTAGAGGGTCTATACAAGGGCGATGTACTTGAGGACAATATTATGGAAATGGAAGAGGATGTAGAAGAAGATGAAATGGGAGATATTATAGTTTGACAGAGCACTTAAAGACCTGAGTGGAAACAAGGCCCCCGGAGTAGACAACATCCCATTAGAACTACTGACAGTCTTGGGAGAGCAAGTCCTGATAAAACTCTACCATCTGGTGAGCAAGATGTATGAGACTCAAGACTTCAAGAAGAATATAATAATTCTAATTCCAAAGAAAGCAGGAGTTGACAGATGTGAAAATTACCGAACTATCAGTTTAATAAGTCACAGCCGCAAAATACTAACGCGAATTCTTTACAGACGAATGGAAAAACTGATAGAAGCTGACCTCGGGGAAGATCAGTTTGGATTCCGTAGAAATGTTGAAACACGTGAGGCAATACTGACCCTACGACTTATCTTAGAAGAAAGATTAAGGAAAGGCAAACCTACGTTTCTAGCATTTGTAGACTTAGAGAAAGCTTTTGACAATGTTTATTGAAATACTCTCTTTCAAATTCTGAAGGTAGCAGGGGTAAAATACAGGGAGCGAAAGGCTATTTACAATTTGTACAGAAACCAGATGGCAGTTATAAGAGTCGAGGGGCATGAAAAGGGAAGCAGTGGTTGGGAAGCGAGTAAGGCAGGGTTGTAGCCTCTCCCCGATGTTATTCAATCTGTATATTGAGCAAGCAATAAAGGAAACAAAAGAAAAATTCGGAGTAGGAATTAAAATCCATGGAGAAGAAATAAAAACTTTGAGGTTCGCCGATGACATTGTAATTCTGTCAGAGACAGCAAAGGACTTGGAAGAGCAGTTGAACGGAATGGCCAGTGTCTTGAAAGGAGGATATAAGATGAACATCAACAAAAGCAAAACTAGGATAATGGAATGTAGTCGAATTAAGTCGGGTGATGCTGAGGGAATTAGATTAGGAAATGAGACACTTAAAGTAGTAAAGGAGTTTTGGTATTTGGGGAGCAAAATAACTGACAATGATCGAAGTGTAGAGGATATAAAATGTAGACTGGCAATGGCAAAGAAAGCGTTTCTGAAGAAGAAAAATTTGTTAACATCGAGTGTAGATTTAAGTGTCAGGAAGTCGTTTCTGAAAGTATTTGTATGGATTGTAGCCATGTATGGAAGTGAAACGTGGACGATAAATAGGTTAGACAAGAAGAGAATAGAAGCTTTCGAAATGTGGTGCTACAGAAGAATTCTGAAGGTTAGGTGGGTAGATCACATAACTTATGAGGATTGGGGAGAAGAGGAGCTTGTGGCACAGCTTGACTAGAAGAAGGGATCGGTTGGTAGGACATGTTCTGAGACATCGAGGGATCACCAATTTAGTATTGGAGGGCAGCGTGGAGGGTAAAAATCGCAGAGGAAGACCAAGAGATGAATACACTAAGCAGATTCAGAAGGATGTAGGCTGCAGTAGGTACTGGGAGATGAAGAATCTTGCACAGGATAGAGTAGCATGGAGAGCTGCATCAAACCAGTCTCAGGACTGAAGACCACAACAACAACAACTACTGAAGGCAGTAACTACTGATAGGCATAGTTAGCAAATGATAGATTTTGATAGAGAACAGCCGGCGTCGGTGGTCTCGCGGTTCTAGGTGCGCAGTCCGGAACCGTGCGACTGCTACGGTCGCAGGTTCGAATCCTGCCTCGGGCATGGATGTGTGTGATGGCCTTAGGTTAGTTAGGTTTAAGTAGTTCTAAGTTCTAGGGGACTGATGACGCAGCAGTTGAGTCCTATAGTGCTCACAAGGGAACCTCCCCATCGCACCCCCCTCAGATTTAGTTATAAGTTGGCACAGTGGATAGGCCTTGAAAAACGGAACACAGATCAATCGAGAAAACAGGAAGAAGTTGTGTGGAACTGTGAAAAAATAAGCAAAATATACAAACTGAGTAGTCCATGCGGAAGATAAGCAATATCAAGGATACTATGAGCTCAGGAACGCCGTGGTCCCGTGGTTAGCGTGAGTACCTGCGGAACAAGAGGTCCTTGGTTGAAGTCTTTCCTCTACGGAAATATTTACATTCTTTATTTTCGCAAAGTTATGATCTGTCCGTTCGTTCATTGACGTCTCTGTTCACTGTAATAAGTTTAGTGTCTGTGTTTTAGCGACCGCATCGCAAAACCGTGCGATTAGTAGACGAAAGGACGTGCCTCTCCAATGGGAACCGAAAACATTTGATCGCAAGGTCATAGGTCAACCGATTCCTCCACAGGAAAATACGTCTGATATATTCTATACGACACTGGTGACGGCATGTGCGTCACACGACAGGAATATGTTATCGACCCACCTAACTTGTACACTTAGCGAATGGGTAAAAAGATTCTTCTACCTTGCCCGATTTAGGTTTTCTTGTGGATGTGATAATCACTCCCAAAAAAGTGATAAAAACGTAAGAGTTTGTCACATAAATTGAATATAAAAAATTAAACTTTTCACTCGAGGGAAGACTTGAATCTAGGACCTCTCGTTCCGTAGTTGCTCTCACTAACCACTCCAGACCAGTCCAGCAACAAAGCAGGTGGCTTACAAAACACTCGTTCGACCTATACTTGAGTACTGCTCATCAGTGTGGGATCCGTACCAGATCGGGTTGACGGAGGAGATAGAGAAGATCCAAAGAAGAGCGGCGCGTTTCGTCACAGGGTTATTTGGTAACCGTGATAGCGTTACGGAGATGTTTAATAAACTCAAGTGGCAGACTCTGCAAGAGAGGCGCTCTGCATCGCGGTGTAGCTTGCTCGCCAGGTTTCGAGAGGGTGCGTTTCTGGATGAGGTATCGAGTATATTGCTTCCCCCTACTTATACCTCCCGAGGAGATCACGAATGTAAAATTAGAGAGATTAGAGCGCGCACGGAGGCTTTCAGACAGTCGTTCTTCCCGCGAACCATACGCGACTGGAACAGGAAAGGGAGGTAATGACAGTGGCACGTGGGGTGCCCTCCGCCACACACCGTTGGGTGGCTTGCGGAGTATGAATGTAGATGTAGATGTAGATGTAGACCACAGCGCACCTTCACTCCCACCGTCCTTGTTGTTGCCTATCTTCGCATGGATTACTCAGTTTGTACATTTTACTAATTTTTTTCATAGTTCCACATAACTTCTTCCTGTTTTCTCGATTGATCTGTGCTCAGTTTTTCAAAGCCTATCCACTGTGCCAACTTATAACTAAATCTGAGGGGGGTTTGATGGGGAGGTTCCCTTGTCAGAGCCATTTGAACCATTTTTGATAGAGAACAAACAATGTATTTGCCTTAATAGTGTTAAAAAGTCGTAATATATATATATGGCAGGGGCAGGGGGAAAAGCAAATGAGCATAGGATAGAATATATATATATATATATATATATATATATATATATATATATATATATATATATATATATATTCATGATGTCCAATATTACAAATTTACTCTTTCTGATCCACCACTGGTGGCGGCTCACCTCCAACTGCGCAACGCTACGTGCTGTTCACATCCAACTGCCCAACACTACAATAGCGACTATTTCAACAACGCCAACCAGTTACAGACTGTACACAACACAACAAATGCTTTTTATATAGAGCGCTACGTGGCGTTACCAACATAAAAACCTAAACAGCCTACTTGCAACGGGATTGACAGGGTATGTATTTATTTGGACTTTGGAAGCAGATCTCCTTTCCCCTTCTCTCTGTCGATTCCCCCCCTCCCAGTCCTCCCTTCCGCTGCCTATCTTCTAGTCCCTTCTGTCTTTGCCCATTTCCTCCTCGTCCACTGTCGATCACCTCTTTCTATCCTATGCCCATCTGCTTTTCCCCCTGCCCCTGTCCATTTCTTCCTCTTTCCTTTGTCTGCCCATATCTCCTCCCTTCTCTCTGTGTTGTACAGTGATATAACTTTCTTCGTACATTCAGCGGTGTATGTGGACAGTGTCTACTAAACGTGTTGCGAATTGAGTTACTAGCAAAGACGTAATAAATTTAAACGTCATGACGCCATGCCTGACGCGACAGTTTTTCTGCCTAAGTAGCGAAGATCTAGTAAGTGATAAACGTTTTTCCTTTCATCATTTTGTGGGAGTTGTCAGCGCGAAAAAGATTCGTCAGTGTTCGAAATTATGTGTAAAGTTTGTTGCAAGTCCCTAAGGTCCCTCGTTCTCAAATACTAGATAGCGTACATACTCTTCAGTAAGTATCTTCCTAAAGTAGCCTATGCTCTTCCTCAGGATCAAACTATCTCATTAACAAATTTTATCTAGATCGTTTCAGCGGGTTAATAATAATAAACTTAAACTTCATGCATTATGCGGCTCTTTTTTACAGTACTCAATGTTTATGATATCGTATCTCTTGTTCTATGTGTCCTACAATGATAAATTTGTGTACGTACATTCAGCGACATATGTGGTACTGTGGACGAAACATGATGCGAATGGAGGTAGTGAAAAGTAAGTAACAATTTTAAACGTCATCCAAGATTCGGTAGTTCTTCAGGAATCTCAGTGTTTATTGCGTCATATCTCTTAATATATGTATCATACAATCATATAATTTTGTAGGTACATTCAGCGGCATATGTGGATAGTGTTAGAAAAATTTGTTGCGAATAGACTTAGTAGCAAAGAAGTAATAAATTCAAACGTTATGCACAATGTCGTAGTTTTTCACGAATCCAAGTGTTTATGACGTCATATCTCCTAAACTATGTGGGGCACGATGATATCATTTTGAAGGTGTATTTATCAGCATATGTCAATATTGTATGCGAAATGTATTTCGAAGAGAGTTCTTCACGCATCTCATTGTTTGTGACGTCATATCTCCTGAACCGTGATCGATAGGTGGTTCTTGCCCCCACAGCGATTGTTGCCTGAGGGTAAGGAATATGAGCGGCGTGGTTGGTTGAAATCTGTTCTGTAGTTTAGGAGTAGATGTAGAACATACAGACATTCACACGTTCACATACACATACCATTTTTATGATATGGATAGATGTCGCTGCAGCCGCAGCTTAGATCATTACTGCTGGTTTATAGAAATCATATAGGACACATCAAAGTCCCATTCGGCTTGCCAAGGTAAAATTTTTTGTATTAATTTAATTGTGTAATGTATTAATGATGGCTAGGTTTCGTGGTGTGGAATGAGCTATGTGAAAACTGCAGCAACCAACCACCTTGTCTGACTGCTGTATTTCTTCAAGCAAGTAAGCGAGTAAGACTGCACGTTGCTCTTGCTGCCGTCGCCTGCTGGAGCCCTAGGAGAAATTTCCGGAACAGAAGAGTTTCCAGGAACCGAGAGCAGAGGAATGCGGACTCAAAACCGCCGAGTGTGCTGGCCGACAGGTGGTTACGCCCCCGCCCCGTCAAGGTAGGGACAGGTTTTTGCGGCCCCCGTGACCACGTGCGCTGGAGACGAGAAATGACAGCCCGGGAAACCGACAGCGGAAATTTCACGACTCCCCAGCGACCGCACAGATTGCATCCCGGTTTGTCCGCAAGGACACGGAAGACGCTCGCACGTGCTGTGGTTTACCGCAAATAGGGATCCGTGCGAATATCACGTGGACTTTGTGGACAATATTTTAGTAGCTGGTGGGAATAGCCGATGAGAAGAAGGCCCGGATTTGGGACAAAAGACAACTCTTCTTCTGACATCTGATTGTCTCGAAAGGCGGAAACGCTGAAACAGTTTGGACAATGTGTTACACATGGGTCCGTCCACTTGGCTACTGCAACGTGTGGTACGAACCTCGAGAACCGTGAGAGTAGATGTGCCGACTTGCTGGGTGTGTGGAGGAGGGCAAGTCGTGGGCCTTCCGGGGTGGAGAAGCAGCTGCTGTTAAACAGTGTTTCTGATTCTTGGTGTTGGAAGCTGGTAATCCACACTTAACTGATAGGCATAGTCAGCAAATGAAAGATTTTGATAGAGAACAAACAATGTATTTACCTTAATAGTGTTCAAAAGTCATTATATATATATATATATATATATATATATATATATATATATATATATATATATATATATATATATATAAGTTCAAATGGCTCTGAGCACTATGGGACTTAACATCTGAGTTCATCAGTCCCCTAGAAGTTAGAACTACTTAAACCTAACCTAAGGACATTACACACATCCATCCCGAGGCAGGATTCGAACCTGCGACTGTAGCGATCGCGCGGTACCAGACTGAAGCTCCTAGAACCGCGCGGCCACCCCGGCCGGCTATATACCAGTTCATGATATCCAGTATTACAAATTTACTCTTTCTGGCGGACACACGTCGAGATCGTCTGCTCTCAAAACTCTGCTATCTCTCTTCGCACATCCACCTCTGCTGGCGGCTCACCTCCAACTGCGCAACGCTATGCGCTGTTCACATCCATCTGCCCAACAGTACAATAGCGAATATTCCAACAATGCAAACCAGCCACAGACTGCACACAGTACAGTCAGTGATTTTCATACAGAGCGCTACGTGACGTTACCAACATAAAAACCTAAACAGCCTACTTACAACACTTATCAAATTACGTGATTAAACTTTCATTCCATTAGTAACTGACGTCGATCTTCAATACCAACATATGAGGCGTGAGTCGCACAGTCAAAAATTTCACCATTTTGTTCGATGCGGTATGGCCTGTGACCTTGCAGCAGTAGTAAAACCTGTTCCCGTCAGATCACCGAAGTTAAGCGCTGTTGGGCTTGGCTAGCCCTGGGATGGGTCACCGTCCAGGTACGCCAAATGCTGTCGGTAAGCGAGATGCACTCAGCCTTTGTGAAGCCAATTGAGGAGCTATTTGACTGAGAAGTAGCGGCATGGTCACGAAAACTTATAACGGCCGGGAGAGCGGTGTGCTGACCACATGCCGCCGCCCCATATCCGCATCCGGTGATGCCTAGGGGCTGAGGATGACACGGCGGTCGGTCGGTATTTTTTCGGTTTGGTATGAAAGACAGCATCAGAATGTAATCTCGAGAAAATTCTTGTCATGTCTGAAACACATTCTGCGACAGTTCATGAAGAGTGTTGGTTGGAGGCTGGTGTGAAAGTATGTGTCTTCTCATTGCATCCCAGACGTGTCCTATGGGTGACGAATCAGGTGTATCCTGCAGATCAGTCAAGGATCTGTTCACTCCTCAAGTCATCTGAAGTGTGAACTGTACTTATATTCTTGCCGTATCAAACTGTAATGTTCCATTTGAGGCATTGGCCATGAAGGGCGTGACAACAGGATTTCCCGTTCTTGCCACATATTGGCGAGCATACAACCATTCTCCACGGATTACCAAGTAAATACTGTGGTCATATTCAAATAATATTCAATAGCTCTTCACACCAGAATTCCACAAGTTGGAGAGTGATGGATCTCTTCGATCCCTCCTTCCTGTGACCTTCGAGCGGGTCATCTACGGAGACGTTTGTGTCGATCTGGGGACTGCAGATGCAAATATGACACATCGCTGAAAAGAACGCCCATCAATGTCGCTGTTGTCTTTGGGTCATACTACCTGTAATCTTTGCTCGTTGTTCACTCGCAGTAATATGTCTTCGTCACAGACAGTCGAAAACACTATGAACTTCTCGTGATGTAGTCTTTACAGAAAAACGTCAGCAGCTCGTGGTCTCGTGTTTGACGTTGCTTACTCTCGATCACGCGGCTCCTGGTTCGATTCCCAGGATTTTCTCCTTTCTGGACTCTCTCTCTCTCTCTCTCTCTCTCTCTGTGTGTGTGTGTTGATCTCATCACGATTTTATCATTATCGATATGCAAGTTGCCAAAGTGAAGTTAAATAAAAAATCTTGCTCCAGGTGATCTCCAGGCCACAAATTCCTCAAGCACATTTCACTTTTGTCTATTGTTTGTGTTTTATTTTGGAACGGCTTCACACACTTTCGTTGTGAGTCCATCTCATGATCCTTCCTTCTGCAGTCGTTTCATGACAGCGAACAGCTTAGGCGATCTGGTAGTATGTGGCTGCCAAGCCCCACAAACCAAAATCAGAACTATCGAAGAGTCCGAAAAATTGCCGTTAGCTGGACGTGCTCGCCCTCTGGGCGTGTTGTGTTACTATCTACGCCTGAAAAGAACTAATGACACTTTACACACCCTATAACTATCACGTACTTAAGCCATCTTTTATTTGCAGGAGGACAAAATTTTAATCGACATATTTCACAGGCATGGGATAGATGTTAATGGTGTAACGCCATCCATTAGAGCCTTAAATCGTGGGTGGTATTTAACGCATGAGCCTAATATGGCAAGTGTTATTTAAAACTAATAAAGTGCACTTGTTTCCGTGAAAACCGTGTGTTTTGGAATGGCTCTTGAATTACCTATCTTTTAACGATTTACCGGATTTCTCTGTGCGGAAATTAAAAAAAAAATATTCATAACAATGTTTATTATACATCAATAACCCATTAGCTACCTTGTTATTGAGTCCTACAATTTACTACAAAGTCGCTTGCAGATAAATATACAGTAGTGTTTAATTAATTCTTAAGGGCAAGCTAGCTACATTATTTACTCTACAGGGAAGTATGAGTTTACTACTATTCTACTGCACTAGACTACAGCAGCGTTACAAGTATGGCAGCATAGGTATGAACCTACTTTTGTGGCCGTGTCCACCGAGCTAACCCCAGTGGGCATGCCCCTGGCACTGGGGTGGCCCTAGAAACCGTACTATCGCTTCAGGATCCTAAGTTACTGGGTTCAAGAAATCTATTTCTACTAATCTATATCTGTGACTAATTATCTTAATAACCTAGTGCAATGTCCTTCATCGGTTTAAGACACACATCCCTCCTAGTTTGTGAAGTGGAGGATTCCGACTGCAACCGTGATCGGCCAGTCCGCGTCACGGCGGTATAGGGTAGGTGCGTATTTACTTCTTTTGGCAATTCTCTACTTTCACAGATTATCCCTCATATATTTCGTTGTTATCTTCGTGGAAAGCTCGTTAGGCAAGCTGTTGAGGATCTCAAAGGTATTGTGCTGTCTGAATAGGTGATAAATGTCATGATTTGGTAGTTGTCGCCGCAAGTCGGCCGCCACATGATCATGCATGGCGCACCACGTGGGTCAGTGAGCCCTCCAAAGCTCCACAGTCACACGAAGGCACTGCCCGCTTCCCGAATCGACGGATAGGGCCCATGTCCTGTGAGGAAGTGCAACAGACCTCTGCTAGGTTCAAAATACTTAAGTTTCTGTCGTTCCGAAATGCTTGGTGGAAACTGACGTCCTGCGACCCATCCCGTCAGTCTCCCAGGTCTCTCTCGCCACTATTGCTCCCCTCTTGTCTGAAAGAAAATTTTGTCCCCTACCTGAATCCCCATAACCTCTGCCGTCTTTTCAATGTTCCCCCTCTTTACCTAGCATCAGGCTGCCTGCTCCAGTATTTTAATGGCAAGAGGGCAGAGCTCCATTATAATTAGCAGGGCCACTCCTGGACTTGTTCTGTATGCCCTAGTTGACCTCTTCAGCATATTCCGTTGCACTCTCCGCACAACCCTCGTGAGGCTGTGTGTCCCAACTCCAGAGCCGTAACCCACGGTCGAGGTGTGGATACTGTTGTGATATAGGTGGATTGGACTGACCGGAAGGTGAAATCGTTTCGAATTGCAGTAAGATTGTTCAGTACCTCCATTCATCTTTGAGTTGTCAGATGGCTGGAACTATGTCCCTTACATGAAGTCATTAAAGACCACCTAACTCACGTTGAGCGAACAGTAGGGCTGAACAAAATGAGTGACAAGGCGCAATGCATCTTGTAGAGGGTATAGTATGGACGTATTGGAATAATTAATGTCAGGTAATGTTTTTAAGGTAATCCACATGACTTGAAAACTTTGTGGAAACGAGTCGATTTACTGGACGCTTGTTTACCCCAGAGAAGTATTTAGAGTTGACCATGGCCGGCAGGGGAACGGCGAAGGGAAGCGACAATAGGTAGCTTAGGGCGGCTCAAGCTCTGAGAAAGCGGTAATGGTGCGTGGCCTCCAGCCGCCTTAAGATGAGTGACAGTGAGTGGGTGGTTGACCCCGACTCCATGCTGGTGTACTGGGAAGCAGATGGAGAACTTGTACGCCTATTGATATATGTCCGTCATCCCGTTTTCAGGGAAACATGCGAGAAAGCCACGCAAAGCTGCGGTGGAGCGGTCAACAGAGGTCAAAATATGTGTGTTCGTGACTACAGAAACTACACGCTGAATTCACGGTCCACAGAGTCTGAAGTAATTCAGGTGAAGAGTGACAGAATGAAATACGCCGGCCTCCGATGGGAACGTAGTACCAAGGAATTTGAAGTACTCTCCTGGGAGTCAGAATTCCGGAAAACTTGATGTTTGTGCAGACGCAAACCTTGATGGGTGGCCTGGCAGGAGTTAAATAGCAGAAGTTGAGAGGAAGGGAAATTTTGTGGGAATTTGTTCCCAGAGCAGGCATTGGTTGGCGCTGGGAAGTGATGCATAATTAACGCGACTTGCGCTGAAATTGGCATAAGTGATTTTGCTGGAGGGGAAACCGAGGCAAAGAGCAGACTGGCAGAAGTCTCAGTGTGGTCTTCCATTCCCAGCTTGCCTAGAGTGCGGACATGGCGTTCTTTACTCAGCTTGCCTGAGAAAGAGTGAGCATCTCTGCAGTTTAGGACTTAGCAAATGGAACGATTGAGCTTAGAGATAGAAAGTTTTGGTTCAGCTATCTAGTGAGCAAGATAGCTAGGAGTGAATAGACGAGCGCAGCCTTGCAGCTCCACGAGGTCGGTCGACGTCCACACAATGACGCCTCTCTGCCACGCTGTATTCGGTGATATTGCGCCAGCTGTGGTCACTGATTAATTTGTTGGATCATTTCGGCAAAGTTTCCACGAGGGTTTCATGGGCTGTGTATTGTAGAATTCTTCTCGCACTTCGCATTACGCCTGGGTCAGTCGATAGGAATTACTTTTGAATTATCGAGCTTTACTCCACGCAAACGCAATTTATTACCACTGCCTGGTGGGAGAGTCATGTACTGTGATGATTGAAGGTCGTGAGTTAAAACAAATTTGTGCTAATCGACTGCATCTGTTTTCAATCAAGTAGTTGAAATCCCAAGTCACTTTCTTAATTAATTTTATGTTCGACATTTGCATCTATGTTTAATAGCTGAATATAACATCAATGTGCACCCCTTTTTAATTAAAAGTGATCAATTCGGAATAAATTAATGTCAACACTGCCACCGCAGTTCAATCAGGAGTCACAGGGCCATATTACTTTTTTGCGTTATCCGATATTGCGGCAGTTTTGCACTCTCTGTTGATCTGTTAGTCAATTAGTGATGGGTGGGGTGTTACAGAGTTACGGTCTCGTCGATGGTGACGCCCAGATGTAACCGAAGAACTGGTGAGCCATCGTAACAAGGATCTCGCACGATCTATTTTTGGCTCCAGATCCTCGCGGCTACGGCCACTTACCAGCAGGAGGGAGTCATCTGTGTAGGCTATCGCCTCTAGCACGTCATCACTGCGTTTTAATCCGTGCAGTAGAGGTTCCATATTCATATTCCAAACTAGTGGCCCCAGGACAGAGCTCTGTGGACACCCCATGGTTATTCTTTTACAACCCGTCCGCTAGTGGACGATAGCTAGACCTTCCTTCTCTGGCAATAGCTCCTTAGACAGCCATATAGCGGCCCTGGGCACTCCTTGTCCCGCAAGCAGGAGAAGAGCGAAGTCCACCACTGATGGTGAAAGGCGCCACTGATGTTTACCATGATGCTGAAAATATGCTTATGCGGAGGTGGGCCACAGAGCTTCGCCGCCATGGCAGTAGCGTCAGACGCCGATCGCCCAGGCCGAAAGCCGAACTGTCTGTCGCTCACCCCGCACAGCACTCTGTGTGCTGCCAGTCTGTCAGCTAACAGCTTTTGAAAAAGTTTTCGAGTACATTTAACGGACAAGTGGCCTGTACGATTTTTCCAGCGTTGGATCCTTGTCAGTGCCTTTCATTCTAATTACTACATTTGCCTTGTTCTAGACGGTCGAGAATTTGTGTAGTCTTAGGTTTTCATTATACAGCCTTGTTAGAGGCGCAACTAGCTGTGAGGCGAGGAACTGAACTATCTATCTCCGCTATGGTGTCATCTGGCCATGGGGCTTTACCTCTCTTTAAGGATTTTATTTTCCCGGCTACTTCAGTTTCTGAGAATAGGCATACAACGGCGTCGTTAACGAATTCTGTTTGATGTTCTTCTCTGATGCGACGTTGCTCATCAGTATTTACCTCCGCATCATCGTCAGGCGACAAGGACCAGAGGAGAATGTCAGCAGTTTCCCGCCAAGACTCCATCATCCGGTGCCCGTCCCTGACGGTGGACAACACTATGGGTGATTTAATTTTTTCTCTTACTAATTTGTAAGGAACGCTCCAGGGATCAACTGCCAGATGGTCCAGCACATACCACTCCCAGCTGCGGAGTCTAACACCGGTATGCCTGCGACAGCTTATGCCAGAACAGTGTTCACTTGTGGCAGCTTCGTTAGGCACTGACCAGTTCTTAACGTTGTCTGCAACTCCAGGTGGTACCAAACTGACGCCAGTGTTAGTACCTCCGCCCCCACCGCCATTGTAGGTGGGGGGATTTCCTGGCTTGTTAGCCACCACACGTTACAAGGCAATGATTGCTTACTCTGTCGTGCCTCCATTGGCATCCCGATTGCCACTAAACCAGAGTGGGGACTTCTCATTAATGTCCGCCACCACAATGACGTTCCGCCTTCGCAACGCCGTAATGACGCTATTGACGTGGTGTAACTACGCTTCAAAGTCGTCTCCGAACTGTAAGTACATATTGACTTCATAGAGCGTTTCCTACAGAACACTGAATCTCTACGACGTAGCAGTGGCTATTTGACAATTGTTAAATGATCGTTGGTAAAAATTAGCGCAGATTTTAGTCCATTACCAAAGCTTATAACATGCCATGTGCCCGCCGTGAAAGCGAAATGTCCAGTAAGGGAGTATGGCTCTGGCAGACAGAACACATCCAGTCTCCTCTCCTCCACCACTTTACACAGCTCTTGCGTTACTAATTTATTATTATATGTGTTTAGTTGCCCTACCCTTACGTCCGTATTATGGAAAGTGTGGACGTTACAGTCAGGCCACGTCTTCTTCGAATCGAGCGCTATGGTACCAAAGGCTAATACTGACTGTGCGCAAGTCTCCTCCAGGTCGAAGGTCTGATTTTGTATTTTACGAGGGCAGTTCAATAAGTAATGCAACAATTTTTTTTTCTGAAACAGGGGTTGTTTTATTCAGCATTGAAATACACCAGGTTATTCCCCAATCTTTTAGCTACACAACACTATTTTTCAACGTAATCTCCATTCAATGCTACGGCCTTACGCCACCTTGAAATGAGGGCCTGTATGCCTGCACGGTACCATTCCACTGATCGATGTCGGAGCCAACGTCGTACTGCATCAATAACTTCATCATCCGCGTAGTGCCTCCCACGGACTGCGTCCTTCATTGGGCCAAACATATGGAAATCCGACGGTGCGAGATCGGGGCTGTAGGGTGCATGAGGAAGAACAGTCCACTGAAGTTTTGTGAGCTCCTCTCGGGTGCGAAGACTTGTGTGAGGTCTTGCGTTGTCTTGAAGAAGGAGAAGTTCGTTCAGATTTTTGTGCCTACTAACACGCTGAAGTCGTTTCTTCCGTTTCTGAAGAGTAGCACAATACACTTCAGAGTTGATCGTTTGACCATAGGGAAGGACATCGAACAGAATAACCCCTTCAGCGTCCCAGAAGACTGTAACCATGACTTTACCGGCTGAGGGTATGGCTTTAAACTTTTTCTTGGTAGGGGAGTGGGTGTGGCGCCACTCCATTGATTGCCGTTTTGTTTCAGGTTCGAAGTGATGAACCCATGTTTCATCGCCTGTCACCCTCAGCCACATGACGAGCAAGCAATTCCGCACAGATGGTTCTCCTTTGCTCTTTATGGTGTTCGGTTAGACAACGAGGGACCCAGCGGGAACAAACCTTTGAATATCCCAACTGGTGAACAATTGTGACAGCACTACCAACAGAGATGTCAAGTTGAGCACTGAGTTGTTTGATGGTGATCCATCGATCATCTCGAACGAGTGTGTTCGCACGCTCCGCCATTGCAGGAGTCACAGCTGTGCACGGCCGGCCCGCACGCGGGAGATCAGACAGTCTTGCTTGACCTTGCGGCGATGATGACACACGCTTTGCCCAACGACTCACCGTGCTTTTGTCCACTGCCAGATCACCGTAGACATTCTGCAAGCGCCTATGAATATCTGAGATGCCCTGGTTTTCCGCCAAAAGAAACTCGATCTCTGCCCGTTGTTTGCAACACACATCCGTTACAGAAGCCATTTTAACAGCTCCGTACAGCGCTGCCACCTGTCAGAAGTCAATGAAACTATACCAGACGAAGCGGGAATGTTTGAAAATATTCCACAAGAAATTTCCGGTTTTTTCAACCAAAATTGGCCGAGAAAAAAAATGTGTTGCATTACATATTGAACTGCCCTCATAAGTAACTTCTTAAGAAGGTCCCGTAAAGCCCCAAAGTCAGTGGGGAGATTAATCAAGCTGTATTCTGTCTACAGCTTCCATTGCCGAGAAGATGACTTTTCTTCCGTATTTGTGACCTACCCGGACCACATGTCGCCAAGCAGTGGCCAGGAAAGCCGGCTCCTCCAGTCGGGCGAGTTTTATAGCAAATTCTATGTTGGGATATACCCTTACAGGGTCAGTTAACACCCCTCTGATAAGGGGTGGGGGGTGGGGGTAACTTGTACTGATCAGGGTAGTGCTACTAATCGTAGTATCCTGTAGTTGACCGTTTTGCGCTTCACTACCTTGCTTTACCACTGGTCGGCGTACCACCGCAGGAAGCCCTTATGCCATTCCCGATCATTTGCCAGCCTTTATACCTGACTACGGGAGGAGAAATTTCCAGATAGAATTTGAGGCTCGGTTTGGATACCGACATCAAAAAAATGGTTCAAATGGCTCTGAGCACTATCGGACTTAACTTCTGAGGTCATCAGTCCCCTAGAACGTAGAAATACTTAAAGCTCACTAACCTAAGAACATCACACACATCCATGCCCGAGGCAGGATTCGAACCTGCGACCGTAGCGGTCGCGCGGTTCCAGATTGAAGCGCCTTGAACCACTCGGCCACCCCGGCCGGCCAAAGATACCGACATCCACGGTTCCTGTTCTCAGTGGAGATTCTCAGCAGAAGTTGCAGGCGACCTGTTGCCGGTGTGTTGTTCGCTGGTAATGGAGACTGGTGTACAGCGCAGTTGTCAAACCTCTCGATCCTTCTGACGCAAGGGACCAAACTGCTGAGGTCATCCATTCCTAGACTTACACACTACTTAACCTGTCCTAAACTAACTTATGCTAAGAACAACATACACACGCATGCCTGAGCCGCACGGGATTAGCCGAGCGGTCTGGGCGCTGCAGTCATGGACTGTGCGGCTGGTCCCGGCGGAGGTTCGAGTCCTCCTTCGGGCATGGGTGTGTATGTTTGTCCTTAGAATAATTTAGGTTAAGTAGTGTGTAAGCTTAGGGACTGATGATCTTAGCAGTTAAGTCCAATAAGATTTCACACACACACGCATGCCCAGGGAGGACTCGAACCTCCGGCGATAGGGCCGCGCAGTCCGTGACATGGCGCCTCAAACAGCGCGGCCACTCCGCGGCCACTTCTGAAATCAGTTTCGTTGCTACACGTAATTATTGGTTCAAATGGTTCAAATGGCTCTGAGCACTATGGGACTTAACTTCTATGGTCATCAGTCCCCTATAACTTAGAACTACTTAAACCTAACTAACCTAAGGACATCACACAACACCCTGTCATCACGAGGCACAGAAAATACCTGACCCCGCCGGGAATCGAACCCGGGAACCCGGGCTTGGGAACGTAATTATTCATTGACGTTGAAGTAGTGAGGATTATAGTGATATTTAAAGTAAATGTGTATCAGTACCCGGGTCTGACAGTAAATGATCCCAGGCTAATCTGCGGTGCCGTGCGTCGCACGTTTCTGTCACGCGTGTCGCTCTTCGGTCGGGGAAAGCAGCACTCGGCGTTTCGGGCTTTACGGTCGTTCAACGCCGAAGTTATCAGCGGCTACGGCATTTTCGAGACCTAGGCGACGGAACGTACCAGTACAAACATTTCTCGTGGCGGTTGTTGTCGCAATCCATTATGTCCACGTTTCCGCTTCCACTGGCAGTGCTGAGTAAAACCGCAAAGCAAACGTTGTGCAAGCGTGTCGAGGAAATGACTGGAACCTCCTGGGCACCTTGCAGCACAAACAGGAGGCGTCCGTTCTTCTTGTTGTAGCGCTTACTCGCCGAGAATAACAATATGAGCCGTGAAATCAGCTCGTGACAGCAACCGGGCCCTACCCGCCGCCACGAGCGTGTAGTACTGTGTCCCAGGCAGCGATTAAGCGCCGTGCGCTTCGCTCTCCTTCACCTCCCGTAACATTCTAGTAGCGGCCGTTTTATAGCGCTTGTCGATCTTCCTTTATTATTATTACCTCTGAAGCTATCGCGGTTAGTATTTCAACATGGAAGACGGACTTTCAATACGTCTATTGTCCTATGTAACGTTCTGAGACGGGTGTTACGATTAATCAAGGAAAACCCCCAGTTGGGAAACGGGGCCAAAATTAGTTGGTTACTGTCGAGTTGCAAATTTACAATTTCTTTATTGATTACTTCAACCATTAAAAGTCATTTCTTTACTACTTGACCAAGAACAGATCCAAAAAAGCTAGCAGGTATGAGGGCATTTTCAAAACAATTTAATTTACAGTTAACGGCCAAGCCATTTTACTTAAAACCGACTTTGATAAAACATTGATTACAAATCAAAATTTTCCAAGTAATGAAATTAAAAACTTTATTTTACCGTTAATAGCCAAGCCATTTTACTTAAAACACACTTTGATATAGCATTAATAACAAAATTAAAACTTTCCAAGTAATGTAACAAAAAAAAACATCAATTTGCATACAATTTCGCTACCGAACATGTAGGGAGCCAACTTCTTTTAAACTTTGGCACAACAAGATATTAAATTACAAGGGCTCGCTAACAGGGAGGCAGAACTAGCGTTTTCAAAGGATGCCAACTAGATTAAAACAATCAAAGTACGGATACAGTCATTCACATTTTACAATAACTAACAATTTTAAAGTCACGTAATTTTAAAAACCCACCAAAGAAAGGCAAACTTAACCTTTTAAACAGTGTCCAAAAACAATCAGAGTAAAATACAGCCATTTAACATTTTACAATAACTAAAAACTTTAATAACATGTCCTGCCACCAAAATGTCCTGGGATGGAAATAATTAACCGAGGCCACAATTGCCTCCCGAAGGATGCTCAGGCTTGAAGCGGACTAACAGACCCACAACGCCTCACATTCAGCAATCACATCACATCAATCTCACGCGAGGCCAGGGGAGGAGGAGGAATCAAATCAGGAACCATAATCCCTGCCCAAAAATAAACTTCCTCCCAGGCAGTATTAATAAGAAGCCAAAAGATCACTGTCTATAATTACACCGGCGACAGGGACAGGAAATCCGAACGTAGGAGGCCACAAGGCAGAAAAAATGTAATCTAAAACAATAATCACTGCCCAAAAATACACTTCCTACCGGGCAGTACTAATAAGAAGCGGAAAAGATCACTGTCTGTAAATACACCGGCGACAGGGACAGGAAACCCGAACGCAGGAGGCCACAAGGCAGAAAAGACGCTGGTTGCACAAACCAAAATGCTTCAGTTAACATCCAAACCTTTAACCAACTTAACTTGCAGTTTATCAGAGAAACAGCAGGCGAACTCCGATGTAAAGGTTCCTCACACCCGACCGTGTACACGTCGCCAGCGTACCCAACTGGGCACAGTCACGCAGCCACGCGCTCTGTCACCGGAGCCCTCGTCTTCTCTGCACCCACGGCGGCGAAATACCACTCCTCAGGTTAGGCGAGTTACTAGTCCATCATTCCCGCCTCCAGACGGACATCCGTTGCCCCTCCCACCAAGTAGTGACTCGGAACCACAGCCGTGGTCCCCGGGTGCTCACAGCCAGAGCTTACAGCCTTCTCCCGTGAACTCGTCCCACTCGTCACGCCCCGCCAGGATAGACCACGCGGCCTCTCGGAACAACCGCCAACTCTCCACCGCCGCGCCACACCGCGAGCTCATCGTACGACATTCTCTGATTCCCGATTTTAAAAACTGACCGACCGACTCGTCACCGCTAGTCAACCAACCAGCCGTCCCCTCAAAGATCTTATTCCCTCACACAAGGCTAACAGGAAGCAACGACTCGAAGATCGATAAGACCAGACACCCCGCCAGAGGGGAATCTCAACAGAATCGTACGCAGCATAACGATAAATGTGAAAGAATCAATTAACGATGGAATGGAAGGACGCAGAACAATCTTTGCAGCGCGATATATGTTGAGAGCCGACACACGGCTCACGTTCCTTTAAAAATATGACTGATTCTTTACCTTGGGTGGATAACTGTTAACTTTAGCAAATATTTCAGAGACACAGCTCGTGTGATAGGCACTTGAACTGGCTACAAAATGGTTCAAATGGCTCTGAGCACTATGGGACTTAACATCTATGGTCATCAGTCCCCTATAACTTGTTAAACCTAACTAACCTAAGAACAGCACACAACACCCATTCATCACGAGGCAGAGAAAATCCCAGACCCCGCCGGGAATCGAAACCGGTAACCCGGGCGTGGGAATCGAGAACGCTACCGCACGACCACGAGCTGCGGACGAAGTTGCTACAGTTACGCTGTGAAGTGTTATACGATTAGTAGGGTTGCCATAATTTTAATTGCTCGATACAGTGAACATTACAAGTTAGTGACGTGTTAGCATATCTTTGGAAGAAACGCGCCTAAGTAAACTTAGGAGGTGCCCCATAGCTTCTATTCTGTTGCAGCAACGCTCACGGGATAAGTAGTTAAGACGGTGTTCACATTGTGGAGATACAATACGTGATACCCTACGTTGTAATAAAGGGAATCACGCAACGCCGAGCATCGCTTATTCACGCACTACGGTGATACGATATGCAATGCGACTCGACAGGCAACAAGCAACAAGACAGTACGAATGCCGTTTCTTTTTGAGTTTCAATGGCATACACGAGTTCTGCTGCAGAGGACGTTACCATTATTTAAAGCCCAAAATACTGAAAAAGAAAAGGAACTACCGGGTGCATCTGTACACTGTTGTAAACAGCGAACATAGTTTTAATAAAATTTTCTCGGTCTTCCAGCCCCGTCAGGTGGTTAAAATCCCACGAGCTTTCGACCGAGCTCTGCCCGGTCCTTGTCAAGTGGTAAGATTGACTACTGTCGCCGTGGCCGCCTAGTTATATAGCCGCACTGCTGGTTGTGACGTCACTGGCGCTCTGTTCCTCTCCATATATGGTAATGGTTTCATGCCGCGTCCGTCGCGCCCGTTTTAACATCGCGATAGCCGGGTCCCAGGCTGTGCTGAGCTGCAAAACGCCGTCCTTGCTGGTGTTTTCAGAGGTTTTTATTTCAATAGCTTCTTTAATGACGCTATCAGAAAAGCCCTTCGTCTTCATAACGACAGATGTTTCGTCGAATAGAATTCGGTGTCCATTTTCTAAGGCGTGTTCTGCTACGGCTGATTTTTCTGAATAGCGTAGGCGTAAGCACCTCTCGTGTTCCGTCCGGCGTTGCTCCACAGTGCGCACTAATTGTCCGACGTAGTAACAGCCACACTGACATGGTATCTTGTACACTACAGGCGTTCTAGGCCCTAGATCTACCTTCACAGGCCTCATGATCTGACGAATTTTTGCTGGAAGCCTGAACACCGATGAAATGTTACATCTCTTCAGGATCCAGCTAAACTTTACCGACACTGTACCACAGAAAGGCAAAAACACAAGTTTCTTGCTTTCTTCTTCGTTGGTGTTCTCTTATCTGTTGGTGTGTTTCTTGCGTGTCACACCAGATATAGCCTGTGACACCTGTCCGTGGCTGTACCCGTTTCCCGGAAGACTTTTCGGAGGTGGCTCAGTTCTAGTGGCAGACTTTCTGCGTCTCAGACGACTGTAGCACGATGGACGAGGGTATTCATAACGACACGTTTTTGTGCCGGATGGTGGTGCCTAAAAGCGTGCAGATACCGATCTGTGTGTGTCGGTTTCCTGTAGACGCTGTGGCTGAGGTGCCCATTTGTTTTCCGTCGAACGAGGACGTCAAGGGCAAGTGGGCAAGTTTGTCTGTGGTTTCTCGAGAGGCCTCTGAATACTGAAAATTCCACGTATTCTACAGAATGAGTTCAGACGATTACCAATTTTTGGAGCAACGAGTATCGATTACTCTGAAAAAGGCACTTGCAGTTTCACCAGCTCATTAGAATAAGGTAAGCTGGTGGAAGTGTGTGAATGAGGTTAAGAATGCCAGTGCAAAAATTTTATTTTTGTAACACCACTTAATATGATACTTTATTCAACATCAAGCTTTCGAAATGAGGTGCTACAGAAGAATGCTGAAGATTATATGGGTCGGTCTCGTAACCAGCGAGAAGGTACTGAACAAAATTGGGGAGACAGGGAATTTGTGCCACAACTTGACCAAAAGAAGGGATCGGTTGATAAGACACATTCGGAGATGAAGAGACTCGCACAAGGGGCTGCATCAGACCACAACAACAGCAACAACAACATTCAATATGGTACATACGCACATCAAAAAAGGTTTTGCATCACCCCTGTTCACAGAACTCCCGAAGACAGACGTTGACTGTGGATATTGTATCACAGACACTGTTCAAAGATGTCACTAAACCCGCCCAAAGATGTAAACAACCATGCATGGGAAGCACCTATTAGACGGAGGGCGTCCGACAGCCGATCATTTCCAGTCATTCTGTAACACCCCACCTGTCACTTACCTGGTTTTGGTGTGTGTTCACCCCAACTAATTGACTAACAGATCAACAGAGAGTGCAAAACTGCCGCAATATCGTATAACGCAAAAAAGTAATATGGCCCTGTGACTCCTGATTGAACTGCGGTGGCAGTGTTGACATTAATTTATTCAGAATTGTTCACTTTTAATTAAAAAATTGGTGCACATTGATGTTATATTCAGCTATTGAACACCAGATACAAATGTCGAACATAAAATTAATTAAGAAAGTGACCTGGGATTTCAACTACTTGATTGAAAACAGATGCAGTCGATTAGCACAAATTTATTTTAACTCTCGACCTTCAATCATCACATTACAAGACTCTCCTATCAGGCAGTGGTAATAAATTGCTTTTGCGTGGAGTAAAGCGCGATAACTCAAAAGTAATTCCTATCGACTGACCCAGGCGTAATGCGAAGTGCGAGAAGAATTCTACAATACACAGCCCATGAAACCCTTGTAGAAACTTTGCCGACGTGATCCAACAAATTAATCAGTGGCCAGAGAGGGCGCAATATCACCGAATACAGCGTGGCGGGGCGTCGTCGTTGTGTGCACGTCGGCCGACCTCATGGTGCTGCAAGGCTGCGCTCGTCTATTCACTCCTAGCTATCTTCCTCAGTACATAGCTGATCCAAAACTTTCCATCTCCAAGCTCAATCGTTCCATATGCTAAGTCCTAAACTGCAGAGATGCTCACTCTTTCTCAGGCAAGCTGAGTAAAGAACGCCACGTCCGCACTCTAGGCAAGCTGGGAATGGAAGACCACACTGAGACTTCTGCCAGTCCGCTCTTTGCCTCGGTTTCCCCTCCAGCAAAATCACTTACGCCAATTTCAGCACAAGTTGTGTTAATTATGCGTCGCTCCCCAGCGCCGACCAATGCCTGCTCTGGGAAGTGAACAAATTCTCACAAAATTTCCCTTCCTCTCAACTTCTTCTATTTAGCTCCCCCCAGGCCACCCATCAAGGTTAGCGTCTGCACAAACACCAAGTTTTCCGTAATTCTGACTCCCAGGAGAGTACTTCAAATTCCTTGGTCCTACGTTCCCATCGGAGGCCGGTGTATTTCATGCTGTCGCTCTTCACCTGATTTACTTCAGGCTCTGTGGACCGTGAATTCAGCGTGTATTTGCTGTAGTCACAAACACGCATATTTTGACCTCAGTTGTCCGCTCCACCGTAGCTTTGAGCGGCTTTGTTGCATGTTTCACAGAAAACGGGACGACGGACATTTATCAACAGGCGTACAAGTTCTCCGTCTGTTTCCCGGTACACCAGCATGGAGTCGGGGTCAACCACCCACTCACTGTCACTCATCTTAAGGCGGCTGGAGGCCGCACACCGTTACCGCTTTCTCAGAGCTTAAGCCACACTAAGCTGCCTATTGTCGCTTCCCTCAGCCGCTCCCCCGCTGGTCCACGTCTACTCTAAATACTTCCCTGGGGTAAACTAGCGTCTAGTAAATCGACTCGTTTCCACAAAGTTTTCATGTCGTGTGAATTACTTTAAAACCATCACCCGACATTAATTATTCCACTATGTCCATACTATACCCTCTACAAGATGCATTGTGCCTCGTCAGTCATTTTTGTTCAGCCCTACTGTTCGCTCAACGTGAGTTAGGTGATCTTTTATGACTTCATGTAAGGGGCATAGTTCTTGCCATCTTACAAATCAGGAAAGAGGTACATGGTTCGTGTTGTCTGTAGTTCAACCATGCCTAGACACTCAATACCGTGATTCGATCGAGTCCGCATTGTTACTTTGGACCAGGAAGGGTTCTCAACAAGGGAAGTGACCAGGCGTTGTAGTGAATCAAAGCGATGTTGTTCGGAAATGAAGGAGATACAGAGAGACAGAAACTGTCGATGACATGCTTCGCTCAGGCCGCCCAAGGGCCACTATTGCAGTGGATGATCGCTACCTAAGGATTATGGCTTGGAGGAACCCTGATAGCAACGACACCATGTGAATAATACTTTTCGTGAGGGCACAGGACGTCGTGTAATATGCTGCATGATGCGCAACTTCACTCCCGACGTCCATGGCGACGTCCATCTTTGCAACCACGACACGCTGCAGCGCGGTCCAGTCAGGATTGGCATCACGTTCTCTTCAATGCCTTCAACCAGACAATCGTCAGAGACGTGTTTGGAGGCAATCCGGTCAGGCTGAACGCCTTAGACACTCTGTCGAGCGAGTGTAGCAAGATCGACGTTCTCTGCTGTTTTGGGGTGGCATTACGTGGGGCCGACGTACGCCGCTGGTGGTCATGGAAAGCGCCGTAACGGCTGTACGATACGTAAATGCCATCCTCATACCTATAGTGCAACTATATCCGCAGCATATTGGCGAGGCATTCGTCTTCATGGACGATAATTCGCGCCCCCATCGTGCACATCTTGTGAATGACTTCCTTCAGGATAACGACATTGCTCGACTAGAATGGCCAGCATGTTCTCCAGTCATGAACCCTATCGTACATGCCTGGGATAGACTGAAAAGGGCTGTTTGTGGGCGACGTGACCCACCAACCACTCTCAGGGATCCACACCGAATCGCCTTTGAGGAGTGGGACAATCTGGACCAACAATGCCTTGATGAACTTGTGGATAGTATGCCACGACGAGTACAGGCATGGATCATTGCAAGAGGACCTGCTGCTGGGTATTAGAGGTATCGGTGTGTACAGAAATCTGGACCACCAGCTCTGAAGGTCTCACTGTATGGTAGCACAACACGCAATGTGCGGTTTTCATGAGCAATGAAAAGAGCAGAACTGATGTTTATGTTGATCTCTATTCCAGTTTTCTGTACAGGTTTCGGAACTTTCTGAACCGACGTGATGCAAAACCTTTTTTATGTGTATATACACTCCTGGAAATGGAAAAAAGAACACATTGACACCGGTGTGTCAGACCCACCATACTTGCTCCGGACACTGCGAGAGGGCTGTACAAGCAATGATCACACGCACGGCACAGCGGACACACCAGGAACCGCGGTGTTGGCCGTCGAATGGCGCTAGCTGCGCAGCATTTGTGCACCGCCGCCGTCAGTGTCAGCCAGTTTGCCGTGGCATACGGAGCTCCATCGCAGTATTTAACACTGGTAGCATGCCGCGACAGCGTGGACGTGAACCGTATGTGCAGTTGACGGACTTTGAGCGAGGGCGTATAGTGGGCATGCGGGAGGCCGGGTGGACGTACCGCCGAATTGCTCAACACGTGGGGCGTGAGGTCTCCACAGTACATCGATGTTGTCGCCAGTGGTCGGCGGAAGGTGCACGTGCCCGTCGACCTGGGATCGGACCGCAGCGACGCACGGATGCACGCCAAGACCGTAGGATCCTACGCAGTGCCGTAGGGGACCGCACCGCCACTTCCCAGCAAATTAGGGACACTGTTGCTCCTGGGGTATCGGCGAGGACCATTCGCAACCGTCTCCATGAAGCTGGGCTACGGTCCCGCACACCGTTAGGCCGTCTTCCGCTCACGCCCCAACATCGTGCAGCCCGCCTCCAGTGGTGTCGCGACAGGCGTGAATGGAGGGACGAATGGAGACGTGTCGTCTTCAGCGATGAGAGTCGCTTCTGCCTTGGTGCCAATGATGGTCGTATGCGTGTTTGGCGCCGTGCAGGTGAGCGCCACAATCAGGACTGCATACGACCGAGGCACACAGGGCCAACACCCGGCATCATGGTGTGGGCAGCGATCTCCTACACTGGCCGTACACCACTGGTGATCGTCGAGGGGACACTGAATAGTGCACGGTACATCCAAACCGTCATCGAACCCATCGTTCTACCATTCCTAGACCGGCAAGGGAACTTGCTGTTCCAACAGGACAATGCACGTCCGCATGTATCCCGTGCCACCCAACGTGCTCTAGAAGGTGTAAGTCAACTACCCTGGCCAGCAAGATCTCCGGATCTGTCCCCCATTGAGCATGTTTGGGACTGGATGAAGCGTCGTCTCACGCGGTCTGCACGTCCAGCACGAACGCTGGTCCAACTGAGGCGCCAGGTGGAAATGGCATGGCAAGCCGTTCCACAGGACTACATCCAGCATCTCTACGATCGTCTCCATGGGAGAATAGCAGCCTGCATTGCTGCGAAAGGTGGATATACACTGTACTAGTGCCGACATTGTGCATGCTCTGTTGCCTGTGTCTAGGTGCCTGTGGTTCTGTCAGTGTGATCATGTGATGTATCTGTCCCCAGGAATGTGTCAATAAAGTTTTCCCTTCCTGGGACAATGAATTCATGGTGTTCTTATTTCAATTTCCAGGAGTGTATAAATAATAATTATAAATTCATAAACCTGGGATAGTAGTTCTGCAACTGTTTAACTTCGTGAAGTAGTTTATGAATCAGCTTCAGGTGTACTCGAAAGAAACATTGCTGGTTTTGAATTGGGATCAGTCACCATCGATAGTGTAGACTTGAGTGGTGAACTCTGTGTAGGAGTAGACAACGTATCTAAAGACATGAAAGAAGCATATGATGGTAATCCCGATACGTCCTTCGCGGCTTCTTCCATCTAACATGAGTTAAGCATTCAGATCTCTTTTACACTTGTCAGAAAGTTTTACTGAAATCAGAGAGGGTAGCCTGAAAGATCATCCATCCAGAATCATCAGCTGATCTTTTCATTTCAGTAAGTTTTAATTTCCAGTTTCGGATTGTGTCGGCAGGGTACGACAAAGAGAAACACGATGCAGCTCTGCCCTCCGAATAGCAGGCAGGCCACAGAAGACGGTGATAGCGTCATAGGTGGAGCGTAGCTGACAACCTCGTTGTGGACAACATCCAATAGGTCTTGCGTATTTTCTCGAGTAGGGGAAGAGGTTCCACTCTACTTCCACCGTTAAAAACAATTTAGATATGTTAGGTATATTTCATACCCAACAACCTGTGACCCAAATCCCACCAATCGTAGCGGCCGGGGTGGCCGAGCGGCTCTAGGCGCTACCGTCTGGAACCGCGCGACTGCTACGGTCGCAGGTTCGACTCCTGCCTCGGGCATGGATGTGTGTGCTGTCGTTAGGTTAGTTGAATTTAAGTAGTTCTAAGTTCTAAGGGACTGATGACCTCAGAAGTTAAGTCCCATAGTGCTCAGAGCCATTTTTGAACCACCAATCGTAAACTGGCCAGTGACTACATTCTTCACAGCATAGTTTTCAAAATATGCCCGCTTCGTAACTATTTGCGAAGTATCACTTGTGGACAATAACGAAAAGAATACCAGTTCATTATCAATCTGTGATGTGCTCTAAAATGTAAAACAATCATTTTTTTACTATATAGCTTCCTCGAAGTGGAATGAGAGAGAGTGCGCAGCGGAGAATACGAGCGAATCCCGAAACAGTTGTTTTAAATTTTTTACGCGAAAAATAAAAGTTTCACTGAGAAACTAACTACAGAGTTGGTTGTAGATTTGCTTCATATACATAAAACGACGAGTCGGCCGGAGATCTAAGGGCACCGGTTATTTAATATTGGCTCCTGTTGCGACTGCACACGAGATTGGATACCTCCCAATTTACATTGGTCAAGGGGCGTCAAAATGGTGTAATGGAACGTCGAATCGGATTGTGCAAATATAATAAAAGCAAAAGAGACGGCTGCAGGTGTTTCAATTTTCATTTCAAATGGTGCAAATGGCTCTGAGCACTATGGGACTTAACTTCTAAGGTCATCAGTCCCCTAGAACTTAGAACTACTTTAACCTAACTAACCTAAGGACATCACACACATCCATGCCCAAGGCAGGATTCGAACCTGCGGCCGTAGCGGCCGCGCGGTTCCAGACTGTAGCGCCTTTAACCGCTTGGCCACCACGGCCGGCAATTTTCATTTCATCTCACATGACAAGTCACATAGCGAGGGCATGCCATTATTGTCCTGCCACCTGCCAATTCTCAGGTCTCGTAGTGAAGGCAAAGCATCACTGGCCTGCCGCAGAAAATTTCATGTTGTGAGGTCATTGTTAATATTGGTCGGTCATTCGACGGCTGACAGGTCTGGAACTTAGGGTGCAGTTTCATAGGCCTACCGTAGAAGACGCCTCGTACTGCAAACCTGTTATACAGGGTGAAAAGTATTTAAACCGACAAACTCTGGAAGGTTGTTGGAGACATCAAAACAAATATTTTTCCCTAATGTCATTTTTTCCTATGAGGAGTATTTAAACCGGTGGAGGCCGTATTACGCTCTTCAGTTGTTACAGGCCGTATTACGATCTTCAGTTGTTAGAGGGCGTATTACGCTCTTCAGTTGTAGGCAACTGCTGTCCACCAATGTAGTAGTGCACTGTCTGTGTTTACTAATGGGGCGATACACCTGGAGTGAGTACACTGATATGGTTGGTGCGTACTACGTAGCGCACCACAACGGACGAGCTGCACAGCGGGTTTATCAACAACAATATCCTAATCGCCGTATCCCGCATCATACGACCTTTGCCGCTGTGTACCAACGACTGCGTGAGACCGGGTCATTTAGCAAATTACCTGGACAGGGACGCCGTCGCACGGTAAGAACGGTGCAATTTAAGGAAGCTGTCTTGTAGCATGTGGAGCGGAATCCTTCAATCAGCACTCGTGCAATTCCGCGTAACATGGGGACGAATCACACGAATGTAAGAACAGTCCTTCGAGGGCAATTGTTACGTCCATTTCACTTACAGCGTGTCCACAACCTGGAACCAGTTGATTATACACCCAGAGCACAGTTTTCGCAGTGGTACCTAGAACAGTGTGAAAAGCATCCTACATTTTCATCCTGTGTATTGTTTACAGATGAAGCAACGTTCGGGCGTGATGGAGTCTTCAACATGCACAATTCGCATGTTTGGAGTGAGGATAACCCACATGCCACAGTTACTAGCGCTCATCAAGTGCGGTTCTTCGTTAATGTGTGGGTCGGTGTTGTTGGGGACTGTTTAATTAGGCAGTATCTGCTACCTAGGCCATTAAATGTCAGGCACTATTACAATTTTCTCGCCGCTCCACATGCTGCAAGACAGCTTCCTTAAATTGCAGCGTTCTTACCGTGCGACGGCGTCCCTTTGCAGGTAATGGCAGTCCCCAGTTACGATAACTTGAACCAGCCAGGTGATGGCATATTCCTGGTTTACAGGGTGAAAAGTATTTAAACCGACAAAGTCTGGGAGGTTGAGGTTGTAGGGGAATTGCTGGAAGACGTCCCGTTCCCCACAAGACGATGCATGTGGTTCCAACATGACGGAGGACAGGCACATTTCAGTCGTCGTGTGCGTCGATTCCTGGACAGACGGTTCCAAGAAATGACGATTGGCAGACGTGGTCCTGTACCATGGCCTGCTCGATCCCCAGATATGTCCCCTCTGGACTTTTTTGTGTGGGGAGAGATGTGCAACCTTGTTTACGCAACTCCTGTTGCATCAGAAGAGGATCTGGTTGCCCGGATAGTAGCAGCAGCAGGAACAATTCAGGATACTCCTGGGGTTTTTGCCCGTGTCAGACAGAACATGATCCGATGGTGTAACCTTTGTTTACGTGTCATCGGAGGCATTTTTGAAAATCTACTGTAATTGAAATTGGGTTGTGTTAATGTGTTGTCTCTTGGGCATAAAAAATGGAAAAGTGTTTGTTGATTTAATTAATTTGCACCCAGAGAAATCTTATTTTACTGGTTTAAATACTTCTCATAGGAAAAACCTACAACCTCCCAGAATTTGTCGGTTTAAATACTTCTCACCCTGTAAACCAGGCATATGTCATCACCTGGCTGGTTCAAGTTATCCTAACTGGGGACTGCCATTACTGATGTACCTGATGACAGGTATTATAGTGAGACCACACTATCAAGGTCCTATTAAAAACGCAGATCCGGTAGTGGGAGAACATTACTGTTGTGCGATCAAATACCATGCCAGGTAGTAAGGGCACACCCGTACACAGAGCGTGAATACGCTCAGCAGTGGCTGCCACCGTACCCTGCAGCCCCGACCCCGATGAGCTGGGGGTACGGCACGGCGCGGGCCGAGGCAAGCGGCGGCTGCGGTCCTGCGTTCAGCGCGTTCCCAGGCCGCAGTCTGCAGGCGCGCTGCGAGCGCCGTTAAGCCGACGCGACGACCGCAAAGGTTAGCGCGGTGTTTCACGGCTCTATCCGATGCGGCGTGAAGTCGCGCAGGTAATGATTCCGCGGCAAGAGGCCGGCCTGGCGCGGAGCGTGGAAATCCGGGGAAAGCACTGGAAAAGGGCGCGGGCGCCGCGGTGCCGTCAAAAGGCGAAAGTACGGTGCGCCGTCCCTCGCTGCCGGCGCTCATTTCCTCGACGGAGAATGCCCGGAATTGGAAGCCGCCGTTTTCCATTTTTGTGGAATCCGTGTCTCACGAAGTGACTGCCGGTAGAGGAGAACAAATATCTCGAGGCAGCGCCTGCAACATATAAAGACTCCCACGTAGAAACGCCGTGATATAGAGAGGGAGAAAGATAGAGGAAGAGATAGATAGATAGAGAGAGGAGGGGGGGGAGGAAGGGGGAGAGAGAGAGAGAGAGACAGACAGACAGACAGACAGAGAGAGCGAGAAAGAGAGAGAAATTTAGAGAGAGAGGGAGAACATGCGGACAGTCATAGGAACGGAGAGGGGCAGACGGACATTAGGAGTTGAGGGTAGAGGCAGGAGAAGAAAGAAAGATAATTATGAGAAGAGTAAAGAGGACAATAGGAGGGAGGACGGATGGAGTGAGAGAAGGAGAGACAGAGAGAGAAAGAGAGAGAGAGAGACAGAGAGAGAGAGAGAGAGAAAGAAGAAGAAGAACAAGAAGAGAGATAAAGCAATCCAGTTAGGAAGGTGTTGGGGTAAATCGGTAAAACTGAAGGAAGGCCTAAGCAGGGCTTACGAAAAGTACCAGCATTTTCTTTCACTTTACAAAATGATTACAAACTCCATGTGAACCGTCTTTGGCACACACACACACACACACACACACACACACACACACACGTGCACATTACACAGTTAATTTCAAAATACTTCATGTAATGACAGAAAAACGAGATCGAGGGCCCTCGTAAGTGCTTTGAGTGGAACGAAAGTTCCTTTACGTAAAGACTGAATATGATAAAATTAACAAATAACACAATTTTTATCGCAGCTTCATAGCTTCCGCAAGGAGTCCATAATTGAAATTATTTCACTGCTATTACACAAACAGGGAACATGTAGTAACAGAAAAAAAACAGCTTTGGAGAGAAACCTTCAGCATTAGTGTAATTAAGACAATGCAAAAAAAAAAAAATGGTTCAAATGGCTCTGAGCACTATGGCACTTAACTTTTGAGGTCATCAGTCCCCTCGAACTTAGAACTACTTAAACCTAACTAACCTAAGGACCACACATCCATGTCCGAGGCAGGATTCGAACCTTCCACCGCAACGGTAGCGTGGTTCCAGACTGTGGCGTCTAGAACCGCTCGGCCACTCCGGCCGGCAAGACAATGCAATGATGGACGCCATGATTCAGGACCTGTAATCTCACATGTTATAGTGAATGAAGAAGCACCGACTGTTACTTGTTATACTGAACGAAGAAACGCGGTCTGCATTTTATGAAGTCCTTGTTGCTGCCATTTCCTTCGCTGTCACTAACTAACGCTTTTACATTCAAAACGGGTAAATAATAAGAATTACAAACCTCTATAGTCACTTCTACTCTAAAATCATTCATTAGCATTTAGACTCACATGGGTAGTATACTATCTGTATAGTCCACAAATGGTTCAAATGGCTCTGAGCACTATGGGACTTAACATCTGAGGTCATTAGTCCCCTAGAACTTAGAACTAAAACCTAACTAACCTAAGGACATCACAAACATCCATCCCCGAGGCAAGATTCGAACCTGCGACCGTAGCGGTCACGCGGTTCCGGACTGAAGCGCCTAGAACCGCTCGACCACCGCGGCCGGCTGTATAGTCCACAGCTACGCCTGCTAACTCTTGTATACTCTCTTGTTTATGCTCAGCTTCTGCACCAGATGAAACAGACACGATAGCTTAGAATTATAGTGTATGCTGCCTTCCTAATCAACGTCGTCTTCATTCTCTTACTACGCTTAGAGATTGTTACTGAGAGACGAGTTCGCTGATATTGTCACTGTAAAATCTTTGACACTGTTGAAGGAGGCACAACCGCACCTCTGCCTAACACTGTCAAAATAAAGTCCTCGAATGGGTTCTCTAAGTTTTGTGGAGAGATAAAAATCGGATGGGGTCAAATCGAAACTGCACTATGTGATCAAAAGTATCCGTACATCTGGCTGAAGATGACTTACAAGATCATGGTGACTTCCATCGGTAATGCTGGAATTCAATATGGTGTTGGCCCAGCCTTAGCCTTGATGACAGTTTCCACTTTCGCAGGCATACGTTCAATCAGGTGTTGGAAGATTTCTTGGGGAATGGCAGCCCATTCCTCACGTAGTGCTGCACTGAGGAGAGGTATCGATGTCGGTAGGTGAGGCGTGGCACGAAGTCAGAGTTCCAAAACATTCCAAAAGTGTTCTGTAGGATTCAGGTAAGGACTCTGTGCAGGCTAGTCCATTACAGGGATGTTATTATCGTGTAACCACTCCACCATAGGCCGTGCAGTATGAACAGTGCTCGTGTTGAAAGATGCAGTCGTCGTCCCCGAATTGGTTTTCAACAGTGGGAAGCAAGAACCTGCTTAAAACATCAATGTAAGCCTATGCTGTGATAGTGCCACGCAAAACAACAAAGGTGTGCAAGCCCCCTCCATGAAAAACACGACCGCACGATAGCACCACCGCCTCCGAATTTTACTGCTGGCACTACACACGCTGGCAGATGACGTTCACCGGGCATTCGCCATACCCACACCCTACCATCGGATCGCCACATTTTGTACCGTGATTCGTCACTCCACACGACGTTTTTCCACTGTTCAATCGTTCACTATTTACGGTACTTACACCAAGCGAGGCGTCGTTTGGTATTTACCGGCATGATGTGTGGCTTATGAGCAGCCGCTCGACCATGAAATCCAAGCTTTTTAAAATCTCCCACCTAACTGTCATTGTACTTACAGTGGATCCTGATGCAGTCTGGAATTCTTGTGTGATGGTCTGGATAGGTGTCTGCCTATTACACATTACGACCCTCTTCATGTGTCGGCGGTCTCTGCCAGTCAACAGACGCGGTCGGTCTGTACGCTTTTGTGCTGTCCGTGTCCCTTCACGTCTCCACTTCACTACCACATCGGAAACAATGGGCATAGGGATGTTTAGGACTGTGGAAATCTCGCGTATAGACGTGTGATACAAATGACACCCAATGACCTGACCACATTCGAAGCCCGTGAGTTCCGCGGCTCGCCCCACTCTGCTCTCTCACGATGTCTACTGACTACTGAGTTCGCTGGTATGGAGTACCTGCCAGTAGGGGCAGTACTATGCAGCTAATACGAAAAACGTATGTTTTTGGGGGTGTCCGGATTCTTTTGATCCCACAGTGTATATGGAGGACAATCGATGTGAACACAAGGTGTCAGATTATTACATATGTCGCAGCGCTCGTCTTTGTTCTTCCATTGTCATGCTGCTGGAGAAGGCGCTCCATATCTGGAGGAACTCTTCGAAACTCGATTTAGCACGCTCTTTCTCACGCAGCGACTCAGTAACGTTATACAATTCGGAGCCCTCTAGGCACAGAGGGCTGCAAATATGTAGACATGAAGAAAAAAGATGTAGGACCTTATTGACGTTCGTTTTATTTAAAAAGCTTTGATAGTAAAATTTTATAGGCATTACTTTTCAGTTCGCTCCCATATTTTGGGCCTACCTACGTGTTTAAGGTATTACGTATGACACCAATATGCACGTACTAACAAGTCCCTAATTCGCTCTGTCCGTCTTAATGAAAAGCAAATGCTTGAAAATAAATATACAAGTCGAAACGACTGTTGAAGTTGATGTGTAGTACTTACGAACTGGTGACTTACTGCCAGACTTCTGGAAGAAAATCACCCACACAGTAACGAAGATGTTAAGGATAGGTAAATGGAAGAGCTATAGTAGAATCAAGAATATCAGTTCAAACAGCCAAGTTCGTGACAAGAATAATACATAGAGAAATAAATAATGATGTTGAAGGTATGGGAAAGGTAAAGACATCAGAAAGGCTGTTCTAGCGTTGAACTTCGAAGTTGAACCATAACTTAAGTAAAATCAAGGCACTTTCGAGGGATCTGTCTACGTAGAAAAAGCCCTGTACACTTTAAAATGGCGCAAAATGTTTGAAAAACCCAGAATAGTAGTTAAAAGCTTAAGCTACAGGCAAATGCGGATGATGTAGGCTACAATATGTACAAGAACCAAGAGGAAACTTTGAAATGGAAGATCAATAACGAAATAATAGGAATAAAACGGGCGTAAAAGAAGAATACAGCCTTCCTCCAGGAAGGTTCAATCTCTACATCGAAGAAGCAGTGACGGATGTAAAAGAAATTTTCAGAAGTGGGATTAAAATTCAGGGCAAAAGGTAAACAATGATAACATTCGTTGATATCACTAGTATCTTCACTGAAAGTGAGGAACAGTTCCAGGACCTGTTGAGTGATAATACTGAATAGCCTGACAAGGACAGAATATAGATTAGGAGGAATCCAAACAAAAACTAAAAAAATGAAGAGCAACTAAAATGACACAAGTGATAAGCTTAACACCAATACCGGCCACTACGAGGTAGATTCAGTGAAGACATTCTGTAACACTGGAAACAATCTGCGCGTGATGGACGAAGCAAGAACGACACAGGAAGCAGACGAGCACAATCAAAAGGGCAATCTTTACTAAAATGAGTCTTCTAGCGTCAAACATCGACCTTAATTTGAGGAAGCAGTTTCTGGAAATGTACTTTTTGGGCACAGTAATTTATTGAAGGGAATGATGAACTGCGGGAAACCGGAAAAAGAAGAGAATCGAAGAGTTTGAGACGCAATTCTTTAGAAGTGTGTTGACTATTAAGTGGACTGATAAGGTAAAAAATTAAGAAATTTTCCGCAAAATCAGCGGGAAAGGAATGCGAGACAAGACATTGGGAAGACGAAGTGATAGAGTTACAGGATGTGTGTTAAGACATTGGGAATAATTTCTATGGTACTCGAGGGAGCTGTAGAAAATGAAAACAGTAAAAGAAAATGAACCTGGAATACGTACTGTAAGTAATTCAGGACGTTGTGTGTGATTACTGGACAGAGATGAACAGGTAGGCGCTTGAGGGGAATTCATGGCGAGCTGCATCAAACCAGTCAGAAGAATTAAACCCCTCCCCTCCACAAAAAAGCCGAAGCTACTAGTGTTTATGATGTGACCAATAAGAGCTCTAAATGTTTCATCTAGGTCCAAAAAATGGTTCAAATGGCTCTGAGCACTATGGGACTCAACTCCCCTAGAACTTAGAACTAGTTAAACCTAACTAACCTAAGGACATCACAGACATCCATGCCCGAGGCAGGATTCGAACCTGCGACCGTAGCGGTCTTGCGGATCCAGACTGCAGCGCCTTTAACCGCACGGCCACTTCGGCCGGCTTTCATCTAGGTAGCATAAACACAAATCACCAATTTTACGGAGTGCAAACGGGACATGATTACTTAAATATTTTGGCTGAGAACATTCTACCCACAGTCAAGGATAATCGCTGAGTGATTAGAACTATTTGTCACGAAAAGAAGCAATCACAGGCTCTGTCACAACTGAGCCAGTATCTACTTAGACTGCCGCGGTCGGTGGGAGTCTGATTAGAATGTTTCTGGGTAGACTGCCGCCTCGTCTTTTACGCCCCAAGAAAGAACGCTGCAACATGAACGAAACGGGAATATTATCTTTCTAAGTAATTTAAAAGATAACGTGGTTGTACACAGAGAAAAATTTAAATAAAACTGAGACAACAACTCTCTGTAATATGTTTCTCTGTAGCAATATTCAAAATCTGTTACCAAAACGGGTCACAACGTCCGAAATTTCACTCGACATCGAAATTAGTCGACGTTTTATTCGGCATAGCTCTGCAAGTAAATTTACCCTTTCAAATCTTAAGCCCATTTAAGGATATAATTCCCCTCATGCACCATAAGTCCGACGCCCAACTCTGAATGTAGAAAGACCAGAAAGCTGTGAAATAGAACGCCCTTAACGCTGTGGCCCGATGGCTAGAATCCTCTGCTTACAATGCAAACGAACTAAAGCTCATTTACTGCGAGCAAAACTGCACAATCTTCCTGCAACGCACTGTCATCAGAAGTGTTACTGCCCAGCAACAGGATTCATATAAGCAGTGTGTTATGCCGTGTGAGGCAATAGGTATTAAAATCACAACGTACAAAGATTTAGCTGTTGCAATCTGTTCTTTAATAACGGCCGTTGTCTACAAGGGTAAAAGCTGCCTAGAAACCAAATTGATAACGAAGTTTTATCAGATTGAACATAAAAGCTACGAACGACCTGTATATCTTTAAGTATACCTTACGAAACTGTCATTCCGCCTCCGGAAGATGTTTCACCCAACGCGAAATTCTAAAAGTTTTTGCAACAGTTGTGCATATCAGAGGTTGGTTTCTGTTAGATGACAATATGCTACGGTGCTACGGTGCGTGTATTTTGTAGTCCGATTAACATTCGATATTTTTTAGTTTGATGTAAATGCAGCTTTAACTTTTGTGAGTGGACCGATGTACTCCCTTAAAGGTTTTCAACGTTTTGTGACAAGAGGAAATGGACTGTATATTCACAGCAAAACGTATATTGAAACTGTTGCTACGTGTAGTAAATGTAGTTCTATGGGCTTCTAAGTTCGCAAAAAGTCCTTGTATGTCGATGAATAAAAATCGTTTTCTAATAGTAACCATGTAGCAAAACACTGACACCTTCACATAATATCACTTAGTGAGACCTGCATTTCAATTAGTGCGACCTTTCTAAATGTTTTAGGGCTTCGCGTTAAGTACACCATCCGGCATATCAATTTTGGTTTATGTATTCTTAGCGAAAATTTACTGACAAAAATGAGTTATTAAACAAAGTGACGATTGTTTAAGGGACTTCAATGTTCAACACTTGTCTAGAATTTTCCGTCTCTTGAAAACCCGAAGAGTTGGTTGGGAACCCTTACGGTGAATGTAAGATATGTCTTAGCATTGTATGTAACTAAAAAAGGTGATTATCCCTTCAACTGGGTGACAAAACAAACGTAAAACATGGTGCTTTGCAAAGAAATTCAACTTTATTCACAGATAGTTTTAAATAGAGCAGAATTTCTCACTTATTAACGCTCAAATCACGTAAGCAGTATTAAATCTTTTAATACTTAAGTGACAATTTTTTCTCGTTAGTTCATGTATTTCGCAATAATATTGAATTAAAGTTTCCCTACAAATGCTTGTGTTGATGTCTGTTATTATTTCGGTATTTTAGCCTGTTGCTAAGTAGTCCTTTCCGTTTGAAAACGCATTACTGAATATTGCATAGATGGAGTTAATTAGCATGAGAATTATTTCAAACGATGCTGTTGTTACTGATAGGTTACGCCAGATTAATCGACTGCGTAAATTGATCATCTGTCAAGATGTTGACAACAGTTAATTTTCGAGAACAGTTTAAAAAAGTGTGCCAGTATTACGACAAATGGTGTGACCGGCTGATCTCAGTTGTCCCAGTCAGGATTGCAGAGATTCAAGGTTTGTCGGCAGCTGTTTAAAACTGCTTACTTCCTTTGTCAGAGGGATGTTAGCTCTGACTGCTAATAAGCGAAAACGCGCTGCTATTACAATACCGTTTGTTATATATAGTGTCAATTTTAATGTTTGGGGTCTGCTTCTGTTATCTGATTCAACTGTTGGGTGAAACACTTCTAAAGTTGGAGCTGGTCCGGTTGACTGCCACGTCTATGAAACCTAATGTTTTCAAAAATCACAATATTTTGTTACTATCTATATATTATGATTCCATTTTTTTATCAATGGCAGTGCTACGTGTCAATGAGGAAGCACGTTTTGACTGATTGTTATCTTCGCAATTCTTCTCGTATATCATAACCATCATTCCATTTTCACAGCAGGGGCCGCGGGATTGAGTTAAATACTTACGACGATCAGTGTTCGTGTTATGGTATTAGCGTTATTTGAGGACACATATTTATGAAGAACTTTAAATAAAAAAATTATATTACAAATTCATAGTTAAAAATATCTTTCAACCAATGCACTCTATCTTATTTAAGTTGCTTGGACTACTAGCGTCTCTTTTCACACGACGGGTCAAAAGCTACTGTCTTTACTACATAAGGCAAAGATTGTTCGTAATCACCAATCATATCTTGAAAAAATCCACCCAAACCATGGATCTTGTTGCTAAGACCACAGCTTGTACACTGCTTAAAACATACAACTCTGACATACACTCCTGGAAATGGAAAAAAGAACACATTGACACCGGTGTGTCAGACCCACCATACTTGCTCCGGACACTGCGAGAGGGCTGTACAAGCAATGATCACACGCACGGCACAGCGGACACACCAGGAACCGCGGTGTTGGCCGTCGAATGGCGCTAGCTGTGCAGCATTTGTGCACCGCCGCCGTCAGTGTCAGCCAGTTTGCCGTGGCATACGGAGCTCCATCGCAGTCTTTAACACTGGTAGCATGCCGCGACAGCGAGGACGTGAACCGTATGTGCAGTTGACGGACTTTGAGCGAGGGCGTATAGTGGGCATGCGGGAGGCCGGGTGGACGTACCGCCGAATTGCTCAACACATGGGGCGTGAGGTCTCCACAGTACATCGATGTTGTCGCCAGTGGTCGGCGGAAGGTGCACGTGCCCGTCGACCTGGGACCGGACCGCAGCGACGCACGGATGCACGCCAAGACCGTAGGATCCTACGCAGTGCCGTAGGGGACCGCACCGCCACTTCCCAGCAAATTAGGGACACTGTTGCTCCTGGGGTATCGGCGAGGACCATTCGCAACCGTCTCCATGAAGCTGGGCTACGGTCCCGCACACCGTTAGGCCGTCTTCCGCTCACGCCCCAACATCGTGCAGCCCGCCTCCAGTGGTGTCGCGACAGGCGTGAATGGGGGGACGAATGGAGACGTGTCGTCTTCAGCGATGAGAGTCGCTTCTGCCTTGGTGCCAATGATGGTCGTATGCGTGTTTGGCGCCGTGCAGGTGAGCGCCACAATCAGGACTGCATACGACCGAGGCACACAGGGCCAACACCCGGCATCATGGTGTGGGGAGCGATCTCCTACACTGGCCGTACACCACTGGTGATCGTCGAGGGGACATTGAATAGTGCACGGTACATCCAAACCGTCATCGAACCCATCGTTCTACCATTCCTAGACCGGCAAGGGAACTTGCTGTTCCAACAGGACAATGCACGTCCGCATGTATCCCGTGCCACCCAACGTGCTCTAGAAGGTGTAAGTCAACTACCCTGGCCAGCAAGATCTCCGGATCTGTCCCCCATTGAGCATGTTTGGGACTGGATGAAACGTCGTCTCACGCGGTCTGCACGTCCAGCACGAACGCTGGTCCAACTGAGGCGCCAGGTAGAAATGGCATGGCAAGCCGTTCCACAGGACTACATCCAGCATCTCTACGATCGTCTCCATGGGAGAATAGCAGCCTGGATTGCTGCGAAAGGTGGATATACACTGTACTAGTGCCGACATTGTGCATGCTCTGTTGCCTGTGTCTATGTGCCTGTGGTTCTGTCAGTGTGATCATGTGATGTATCTGACCCCAGGAATGTGTCAATAAAGTTTCCCCTTCCTGGGACAATGAATTCACGGTGTTCTTATTTCAATTTCCAGGAGTGTAAAATACAATTGTCTAACACATTCAATAAAAAATTATGAAAATTGTTTCACACCATGTATAATAAAACCACAGAAGTTAGCTTACTTCTGTGTGGATGTCCACCACCTGAGTATCTTGATGTGCCATATAAATATAGTAAAATATAGTAAAAATAAAAAGTCTACGCTGTACAAAATAAAGAAGTATGAGCTGTGCTGCGGCTTGCGTTGGTGCTGTTTGTAGGTTTCTGTCCCCTGTTGGAGGCCAGACCGTATCGTTTTATTTGACATGGTTGCGGTTGTTTGTCTTCTTCTCGTGTTGACTGGCGCCACGGTTTCGCAAGCGTTGCCTGTCCGCTAGTGGTAGCAGCGGTGGTTATTGGTATGTAGTAACTGTGTCCCTATCTTTGGGGCGACGTCGTGGTTCTTCCGGGTCATGTCAGTGCGCAGTTCGACTGGGGACTCAGGAAGAGCCAGGTCCGCACAGTGCGAGAACACCCCGGGACCGCTGGTGGCGCGCATGGACTGCCGGATCGAAGACCTGTGCTCACGAGGGTGCACGACCTCGTCGTAAACCGGATCCTGCAAGCTTTAAGTTGAGTGCATTTGGATTAAAGTAGAGAAACCTCCAACACTGCGAGGTCTTGAGATTCTCCAATGACAGCCGGACGGAGTGGCCGAGCGGTTCTAGGCGCTACAGTCTGGAACCGCGCGACCGCCCCAGTTGCAGGTTCGAATCCTGCCTCGGGCATGGATGTGTGTGATATCCTTAGGTTAATTAGGTTTACGTAATTCTAAGTTCTAGGGGACTGATCACCTCAGAATTTAAGTCCCATAGTGCTCAGAGCCAGTGATGGTTCAAATGGCTCTGAGCACTATGGGACTCAACTGCTGTGGTCATTAGTCCCCTAGAACTTAGAACTACTTAAACCTAACTAACCTAAGGACATCACAAACATCCATGCCCGAGGCAGGATTCGAACCTGCGACCGTAGCAGTCGCACGGTTCCGGACTGCGCGCCTAGAACCGCGAGACCACCGCGGCCGTCAGAGCCAGTGACTTGGGTTCGTGTTGCTGCTCATAGTGTTGCCGAGGCGAAGAGCAGCGAGTGGAAGGCGGATCTGATTAGCTTGCCTGGACTTCTAATTACTATTTATTGTGTTCAGTTTGTTACTATTTGTTAATTTCAACCAGCGGTATTTTTCCTTGCCTCGTGGCCGCTAACGTCCCAGTTACCTGCCCTGGGGATTAGGGTATGTAACGGCAATGTACGTTTCCTCGCCTTGCCGCTGCTGTCCTATGAGGCGTGTAGTTTTGACAGCTTTCTTGTTTGTAGGTTGGTTGGCAATTCTTATACTCTGGTGGTAGTGATTCTTTTCTCATTTCGGGCGCTCTAAGCACTGTATTCTGCAGGTGAAGGCCAGACTGCTGGTTCCGGCTTTGGCGTATTTTTATATCTTTTCATTTGGTTTATTGGACGTCAGGTAGCCTCAGCAAGATTATCATTAGTCATTCGTTAGACTGCCACTAGTCTGAGGTACAATCTTGTGAAGTGAATGCAACTCTTGGCTGCCTATCTCATCGCTCGCGAAAGTGTTTCTTGCCAGACCTACACAGAGGTCGATTCCTGCTGCACCGTCTGTGACTGGTGTTTTATTATTATATTTGCTGTTTTATTGTATGTTTCTAAATTTTTTATATAATTTCCGTTCTTGGCGTTACAGCAGGTTTAAATGATAGTGCTACCAAGTTTACTATTATTTTGTCTCAACTGTTTGGTGATCAGTTGCTTGTCCTTTTAAATTAACCTTTGCTGTTGCATTTGCTGTTTCACTGTATGTTTTTTAATTTTTTTATATAATTGTTATTCTTGGCGTTTCCCCTCACGAACCATGGACCTTGCCGTTGGTGGGGAGGCTTGCGTGCCTCAGCGATACAGATAGCCGTACCGTAGGTGCAACCACAACGGAGGGGTATCTGTTGAGAGGCCAGACAAACGTGTGGTTCCTGAAGAGGGGCAGCAGCCTTTTCAGTAGTTGCAAGGGCAACAGTCTGGATGATTGTCTGATCTGGCCTTGTGACACTAACCAAAACGGTCTTGCTGTGCTGGTACTGCGAACGGCTGAAAGCAAGGGGAAACTACAGCCGTAATTTTTCCCGAGGGCATGCAGCTTTACTGTATGGTTAAATGATGATGGCGTCCTCTTGGGTAAAATATTCCGGAGGTAAAATAGTCCTCCATTCGGATCTCCGGGCGGGGACTACTCAGGAGGACGTCGTTATCAGGAGAAAGAAAACTGACGTTCTACGGATCGGAGCGTGGAATGTCAGATCCCTTAATCGGGCAGGTAGGTTAGAAAATTTAAAAAGCGAAATGGATAGGTTAAAGTTAGATATAGTTGGAATTAGTGAAGTTGGGTGGCAGGAGGAACAAGACTTTTGGTCAGGCGAATACAGGGTTATAAATACAAAATCAAAACGGGGGAATGCAGGAGTAGGTTTAATAATGAATAAAAAAATAGGAGTGCGGGTAAGCTACTACAAACAGCATAGTGAACGCATTATTGTGGCCAAGATAGACACAAAGCCCATGCCTACTGCAGTAGTACAAGTTTATATGCCAACTAGCTCTGCAGATGATGAAGAAATTGAAGAAATGTATTATGAAATAAAAGAAATTATTCAGATAGTGAAGGGAGACGAAAATTTAATAGTCATGGGTGACTGGAATTCGGTAGTAGGAAAAGGAAGAGAGGGAATCGTAGTAGGTGAATATGGATTGAGGGGAAGAAATGAAAGAGCAAGCCGTCTGGTAGAATTTTGCACAGAGCACAACTTAATGATAGCTAACACTTGGTTCAAGAATCATAAAAGAAGTTTGTATACATGGAAGAAGCCTGGAGATACTGACAGGTTTCAAATAGATTATATAATGGTAAGACAGAGATTTAGGAACCAGGTTTTAAATTGTAACACGTTTCCAGGGGCAGATGTGGACTCTGACCACAATCTATTGGTTATGAACTGTAGTTTAAAACTGAAGAAACTGCAAAAAGGTGGGAATTTAAGGAGATGGGACCAGGATAAACTGAAAGAACCAGAGGTTGTAGAGAGTTTCAGAGAGAGCATAAGGGAACAATTGACAGGAATGGGGGAAAGAAATACAGCAGAAGAAGAATGGGTAGCTTTGAGGGATGAAATAGTGAAGGCAGCAGAGGATAAAGTAGGTAAAAAGACGAGGGCTAGTAGAAATCCTTGGGTAACAGAAGAAGTATTGAACTTCATTGATCAAAGGAGAAAATATAAAAATGCAGTAAATGAAGCAGGCAAAAAGGAATACAAACGTCTCAAAAATGAGATCGACAGGAAGTGCAAAATGGCTAAGCAGGGATGGCTAGAGGACAAATGTAAGGATGTAGAGGCTTGTCTCACCAGGGGTAAGATAGATACTGCCTACAGGAAAATTAAAGAGACCTTTGGAGAAAATAGAACCACTTGTATGAATATCAAGAGCACAGATGGAAACCTAGTTCTAAGCAAAGAAGGGAAAGCAGAAAGGTAGAAGGAGTATATAGAGGGTCTATACAAGGGCGATGTACTTGAGGACAATATTATGGAAATGGAAGAGGATGTAGATGAAGATGAAATGGGAGATATGATACTGCGTGAAGAGTTTGACAGAGCACTGAGAGGCCAGCCAGGGTGGCCGAGCGGTTCTAGGCGCTACAGTCTGGAACCGCGCGACCGCTATGGTCGCTGGTTCGAACCCTGCCTCGGGCATGGATGTTTGTGATGTCCTTATGTTAGTTAGGTTTAAGTAGTTCTAAGTTCTAGGGGACTGATGACCTCAGAAGTTAAGTCCCATAGTGCTCAGAGCCATTTGAACCATTTAGAGCACTGAGAGACCTGAGTCGAAACAAGGCCGCGGGAGTAGACAACATTCCATTAGAACTACTGACAGCCTTGGCAGAGCCAGTCCTGACTAAACTCTACCATCTGGTGAGCAAGATATATGAGACAGGCGAAATACCCTCAGACTTCAAGAAGAATATAATAATTCCAATCCCAAAGAATGCAGGTGTTGACAGATGTGAAAATTACCGCACTATCAGTTTAATAAATCACGGCTGCAAAATACTGACACGAATTCTTTACAGACGAATGGAGAAACTAGTAGAAGCCGACCTCGGGGAAGATCAGTTTGGATTCCATAGAAATACAGGAACACGTGAGGCAATATTGACCTTACGACTTACCTTAGAAGCTAGATTAAGGAAAGGCAAACCTACGTTTCTAGTATTTGTAGACGTAGAGAAATCTTTTGACAATGTCGACTGGAAAACTCTCTTTCAAATTCTGAAGGTTGCAGGGGTAAAATACAGGGAGCGAAAGGCTATTTACAACTTGTACAGAAACCAGATGGCAGTTATAAGAGTCGAGGGACATGAAAGGGAAGCAGTGATTGGGAAGGGAGTGAGACAGGGTTGTAGCCTCTCCCCGATGTTATTCAATCCGTATATTGAGCAAGCAGTGAAGGAAACAAAAGAAAAATTCGGAGTAGGTATTAAAATCCATGGAGAAGAAATGAAAACTTTGAGGATCACCGATGACATTGTAATTCTGTCAGAGACAGCAAAGGACATGGAAGAGCAGTTGAACGGAATGGATAGTGTCTTGAAAGGAGGATATAAGATGAACATCAACAAAAGTAAAACGAGGATAATGGAATGTAGTCGAATTAAGTCGGGTGATGCTGAGGGAATTAGTTTATGAAATGAGACACTTAAAGTAGTAAAGCAGTTTTGCTATTTGGGGAGCAAAATAACTGATGATGGTCGAAGTAGAGAGGATATAAAATGTAGACTGGCAATGGGAAGGAAAGCGTTTCTGAAGAAGAAAAATTTGTTAACATCGAGTATAGATTTAAATGTCAGGAAGTCGTTTCTGAAAGTATTTGTATGGAGTGTAGCCATGTATGGAAGTGAAACATGGACAATAAATAGTTTGGACAAGAAGAGAATAGAAGCTCTTGAAATGTGGTGCTACAGAAGAATGCTGAAGATTAGATGGGTAGATCAGATAACTAATGAGGAGGTATTGAATAGAATTGAGGAGAAGAGAAATTTGTGGTACAACTTGACTAGTAGAAGGGATCGGTTGGTAGGACAAGTTCTGAGGCATCAAGGGATCACCAATTTAGTATTGGAGGGTAGCGTGGAGGGTAAAAATCGTAGTGGGAGACCAAGAGATGAATACACTAAGCAGATTCAGAAGGATTTGGGTTGCAGTTGTTACTGGGAGATGAAGCAGCTTGCACAGGATAGAGTAGCATGGAGAGCTGCATCAAACCAGTCTCAGGACTGAAGACAACAACAACAACTACAACAACATTCTTGGTGTTACAGCCGGTTTAAATGGTTATGGTACCAAGTTTACCATAATTTTGTCTCACCTGTTTGGTGATCAGTTGCCTGTCTTTTTAAATTAACCTTTTCTATTGCATTGCTGTTTTACAGTGTGTTCCTTGAATTTTTTTATAATTGCCGTTCTTGGCGTTAAAGGCCTTCAGCTGTGACTGTGGTTTCTTGGCTTAAAATTCTAACTGGGATCACATTGGCTTGTTTTTAAAACATTATTTTCTGTGTCTGTATTTTATGCTCATTCGGTAAATTGTAACGCACTGAAAGCACTATTAATTACACAGTTGTTTATTCCTTCATTAATAACGTGTGATATCTTTATTTATTGCGGAATCTGGAATTACCGTTTTAAAATGAATGTGTGCAATTGCAAAAAGGAACGAATAGTAACGGCCCCGTCCACAATCATAACCGAATCCTGCTTCCTTGACTACCAGGTTTCAAAGGACTTTTACATACTGTTCCGAAATCACACATTTCAAGCAATAATTTGTGATAATCTATAGCTTAAAAGCGTAAGTCGAATAACAGTATTTTTTGCAGCTGATTACGTGTTTATTTACATAATCAGACTTTTTTACATGATTTTAATAAGTTGTGTATAATTAATTATTCTGCCTAATAGTACCAACACACTAACATTAGTTACCTTCATTTGCACAGTGACAGAGATGCGATTCATAGCTACTTCATTTTTCGCTCTCGCATTGCTGAGAATTTTATTCCACGATGATATGTTTGCAATATGCTGCAGGGATTAATACAAGAGAGTAAGGAATAAATATATGTTTGACTGCAATTCTAAAATAAAATGTTATTGGGGATACAGTATTCGAATGGAAGACTACTAGAATCAATTTTGCTCTTATTTCTGAGATTTCCGATTCACATCTGCTGTTTATAATAACAGATTCGCCGATAAACATTTTTAAAAAAATAAAATGAAATTATTTGACATTTTTGTGTGTTAAAAAAAGTTGCTCTTATAAATCTGAAACAGCAGCAGCGTGTCACCTTCAGTTACCGAATTCATGCGTTTCTGGATGTTAACGGTGGGGAAACAACCAAGTTTAATGTCGTGTAGCTATCGAGCTCATTAACAGCGTGCACATGGCTGATGATACGTCACGTCGGTTTTTTGCGAAGTATGCGAATATCTTGAGAAGTCTGTGCCACCTTAAAGACTGTATTTTCTTGCTACAAGTGTCTCAGAAAAACAGATGAGCGGGAGCAAGATTTCACATCGGCAGTACACCGAGCAGGGTTCTTTTTTTTATAGAGGTTTTACAGCAGAACAAAGAACGGAAAGGACTATTATATTCTTTTTTTGCGTAAAGTGTGAGCAGTGTCCTGTCGAGAAGTAATGATGTACATTGTCACCATATTGTATAACGTCTACTGAAACTTGTCCTTATTATATTTACGTGTAAAACTTATGGACGAAAGTAATTTCCGCGTAATGTGTCACTGCCAACTAACATACCTCGACGGAACTTGCACCATACATAGAACCAACTGTTACAATACAGCATAGTATAGTATACTATAGTACAGTACAGTGCAGAAGATAAGTGAAATAAGTACGCAATGAGGCGAGCAGAAATGACACTATTTAAGGAGTTCTTGTGGTACTGCATTCCATTCTTCCACCACCACGGTTAGCTACTGCTTGGTTGTCGGTGCACGTGTACGCACTGCTGTACGCACCTCCAACGCATTCCACACGTGCCCGGAAGGATTTAAGTCTGCTGAAATGACAGGCAAGTCCGATCGCCGAATGTCCTCTCCTTCCAAGAGCTGCTCCACCAGCGCAATTCGATGCGGACGCGTATTGTCATCGATAAAAATGAACTCAGTGTCAAATGCACCCCTGAAAAAACACATAAAGGAGCACAGCATTACGATGAGGTTGAACGGCGAGTGAACTTTATTCAACAATTTGGAGATCAGTATGCACATGCAGTATGATGATTCTCCACACTCCGTAACACTTGGACTACTAAAACGATCATCTACAACGCTGGACGTCCCCTGATATGGCGAGAGGTGAGAACACGTTATGGACCCAGGGAAAGTGTCGTGTCGGTGGAGGACCAGGTATTATCTTGCGGGAAAGCATGATGTTGGACGGGTGTGCTGATCTACCAATATTTGGGCGCCCTGCTCTCACCGATTAACGCTGCTGTGACGCTGTATTCCCGCCACATGTGCGTCTTTTCAGGGGTGCGTTCAGCCTTGACTTCATTTTCAGGGACGACAATAGGCGACCGTAATTATTGTCTTTGAACAAAAGAGTGTACTGTACTGTAGCAGTTCTTTCTATGTATGGTCCAATTTACATCGAACTATGTTACTTGCCAGAGACACGTTATGTGGAGGCAATTATCGTCCTTTCATATGAATCACTACGGTGATGGATGAATGGCCAGATAAGGACCTACACTGTAGTTTGCTGTAGTGAGTAGCAATGGTTGCGACATGCGTAATTGTTAACGTCGGTTACTCTCCACGGCAGGAAGACGTCGAGGTGCTTTTCGAGGTGGCACGTTTCTTGGACGCTCAAAATTCAGGCTTCTACAAGCAAGGTCACCGCCACAAAACTTAACTCGTTCACGTGTGATTATCATGATAGTAGCTACTTCCTCTATACATCTTAGATGCCCCTATAGTCATGTCTTTTATCACCGTAGGCAATTACTCTGGATATCCGTACTTATCGAAAATGTGATCATCTGATCTCCCATATCGTATAGTCGCACACAAAACAAATTCCTTCTCACTGTGCGTCAATAACACAAGAAATTTAATTGCATGTCTTAATCAGTCTTCTGTTTCAGTGTAGGAGGAAGGGCAGCACCGGTTTTTAAATTTGTAATGTGTTTGTTGCAGACCTATTTCAGCTACCGATTAGCTGTCTTCAGTGCTACATGAATAAAAGAACATAATGAGAATCTAGCATTAAAATATAAATTAAGAAATGGTTCAAATGGCTCTAAGCACTATGGGAATTAACATCTGAGGTCATCAGTCCCCTAGACTTAGAACTACTTAAGTCTAACTAACCTACGGACATCACTCACAGCCATGTCCGATGCAGGATTCGAACCTGCGACCGTGGCAGCAGCGCGGTTCCGGACTGAAGCGGCCAGAACCGCTCGGCCCCAGTGGCCGGCTATAAATTAAAACCAGATCACAAATGCACCGTAAATTTACATACCAGTCGTATCCAAACCATCATGACTCATGGTAAATAAAATGACACATGGTACCACTTGCCACTACAGATAACAAACTGTTAAACAGAGCTTGCTGCTTACATTTCCATGTAGCTAACCTCTGTACGTGACGTCCATAGTAACTAGAATCCTCCTTATTACTGTCTTATCTGCATTCCACTTTTTTTAATTATTAAAAAAAATGTAATAGCCTTATATAAGGCTAAATATTGAAATACATTCAGTACTTCTGTTAAAAACAGAAGAAGAATCCACGTGAAGGAGGAGCAAATTGAAACACTACTGACATTAATATTAAGAAACAAATTATAGATTGTCTACTCACATCGCACGATGCGTGCCTAATTTCATCTTGACTTACATTATGAATAGTAACTTATATGTTTGTCAAGTATGAACAAGTATTACAATCTCAAGGAAGTCCTTCCTGCAAATTCACTTATAAAAACTTATCACTGTTTGTTATTGAATCGTATGTAACTTTGTTTGGTGTTTGTGGTAATAATTATGCGTGCACTGTCAATGGGTACTGAGAAATAGCTTGGTGTGCAAGCTGTGAATTTTGTTCTCACATAATGACCAGTCGCACCGCACTACATAGGCCCATACTAGCGAGGTGTCATGTGTCCATCTTCGGGCCTGGAAGCCCTTCATTTTTGTTTACTAGCTGGCTTCGTAAAGCCCCTAAAATTGGGTATTTCTTATTGCCACCTACTCATTCACCAATGTGGCATCGGGTGACATTTGATAAAATACTTCTTATTTTTTCAAGAAGATGCAATCTCCTCTATGCAGCAACTTCAGTTGCGACATCAATGAAGAGTCAACAGGATGGGCAGGAAACTGATTTTTCAACTCCATCCTTCCTCTCTAATGCCACATGCTCACGAAATCTAATCTCAAGCCCTCTCCCAGTTTGTTTTACGTAAAAGGCACTGTAATTTGTGTATTCCTGTTCATAGAGAAATTTAGTTTTATGTATATTATCAGCTAACTCATGACCAAGTTTACTTTCAGTAAAAAAAGAAGCGATATATATTTTTTTAAAGGATAGCTGCCGTCTTCGTACTCATAGTATGTTTGCTATGAATCTGTTACGCAAACCCTCTGGTGTTAAATTCTTTGTCGAAAAAATGCAGGTTCTTTGCTGTATAACAACGTTATGTGTGACTGATGTGCAGTGAAAATCGACGCGAATTTCAGCGACTTAATGCAGCAAAATACTGCTCCTCTTTCACAGTAAGTCCCTTTCATATCATTAAACCATCTGGTATTTCACGTCTATTACTTATGTGGTTAATTCACTTAATTATTAACTGTGCGTCAAAACGTCAGCTATCGTCCACGTAACATGCTTTTGCGCGATATCGCCAGTACCCACCACGAAGAACAGCCATGCAGAAGACGCCTTTCATCTAATGATGATAATGATTAACCGTCGAACGCGTAGTGGATGAAACAAAAAGTTGTGAAAGATGCAGAGTTATGTATCCATATATTTTTTTTCTTCCACAAATGCTCGCTGTCACGGTGCGACTTCGACACCTGTAAAAGTCTTACAACTGATCCTTATCCTCACCTAACTGCCTGACCTCACGTGATTATAGGCAGTGAGCCACGATCACCATTCCCATTTTAACAGGAAGAGATAGTATTTATTCTCTGCTTACACATGTTTGTAGCAGAGTGTAAAGCATTTTATAATATTCGATCGTAGTTCCTGTTAACCCTAGGATGCATATACAGGGCCTCCGAGGCCCAAGTATGTCTTCATTTTTTTAAAAAAAATTCTGTAATGTTTTGTAAATTTCAAACTTCTTTCCAGTACTCTTTCACTAACACTGTGACAATGCTCCTATCAAGTCTCAACGAGATACCTTTTTAAGTTTTTTGTATAATTCGTTTACCCATACACTGTGAGTGCATAAGCAGGGCTTCAGAAGCCCTCACACATTTATAAATGTTCTTTAGCCTATATCGTCTTCAACATTTGTCTGGGAGCAGTTATTAATTCAACAATAACTTTAGTGGTATTTCCAGCAACAGGAGTGCCAACAGCAGCAGTAATAGTATAATTAAAAAATAATACACACTACTTTCACATATTGGCGATGTCGGTGTATTATTGATCTTTTTGCTATCAAATGTTTCATTATTGCGTAGTATTGTTATCCTGTGCTGCTCTTGTCAGCCTCATTGTTACTGTAGTTTGTTTGTTGTTGTAATGCCCATATTGTTACGAGTATGACTCGTTTAGTGCTGCACAAGCTGCTGTTCGAGAGACACGCCTTTTGTTATGGCTTCGACACGCAAACCAAGAGTCAGTACGTGCAAATGCAGCTAATTTTGAAAGTGTTGTGGCTCAGTGGTTTGAAGAAGATGATTCTTGTGAGGAAGGAAATATTTTTGAAGATGCAAGTAGTGAAGAATCAGCCAATGGACCTGCAGATGTGAATATTGAGGCAGATGACAGTCCTTCCGATAATATTACTTCATCAGAGTCTGAAAATGAAGAACCACCACAAAAAGGTATAGAAGACCACACATACATTAGTCGGAATGGAACGATTTGGAAATTAGATCCCTCTGTAACTTTTCGTACGCCTGTCCATAATATCGTAAAGAAGGCACCTGGTCCAGCCCGTGGTTTCCTGTTTCAGGAAAAAGAAGATGCCATTATTCTCCATACAATGAACGAAGGAAATGTGCTGTGACATGCATTAAGTGTAAAACCAACATTTGTAAGGAACCTAGTGGCGTTCTTTGTGCTTCTTGTTTGTCACATGTTGAAAACTAAGAAAAATGCAATTTTATGTGAACAATGAATAATAACTTTTTGTCAAAATATTGCCTATATACATAATATTGTGAATAATGAGTATGTTTTAATTGAAGAAATTGGTTGTAATAAATGTTATAAAATGTAAACTGCAACTAATAAATGAATTAATAAAATTATTTGTATATGTTGTATGTAAATGGATGTAACTAATAAAAATTCACTCTTAGAGTTTTTTTAAAAAATTAATAAAATATTAATCAGGCCCACCACATCCTGTTACTGTATCTTAGGAATCTTTCAATATGACAATAAATTTGACAGAAATAGATTTAACTCCAAAGAATGATTATATGAAAAGAGGAAAATTTTAAATTAGGGCAGGGCCTTGGAGGCCCTGCATATGCATTCATGTGTATTGTCGGCACCATGCATCCTAGGGTTAAACACATTTTTTAAGTACTATCAACAAAAAAGTGCAATTTAATGGTCTGGGGCTGGTTAATCTTAAAGTGTATCCTATCGGAGCTACATTTCGGTACTTCGAAGGAGACTCATTTTGGCAGTTGTCTTATTGTTGGCACCTCGTCTTTTTAAACATGTGTACGTATCACAAGCAACGATCGATTAGAAGTAATAGTCTTCATCATGTTACGTTTTTTTCCCCCCTTACCATGGCACCGTCCAAATTTCACAGTTTGATTCTGAGAGAACATTTTTTATTCAAATGTAATTTCTCAAGTAAGTCGACTCCAGTACAAACGTAGGTGTTGCGACATCCTGTCCGCAGCCCGTGGTCGTGCGGTAGCGTTCTCGCTTCCCACGCCCGGGTTCCCGGGTTCGATTCCCGGCGGGGTCAGGGATTTTCTCTGCCTCGTGATGACTGGGTGTTGTGTGCTGTCCTTAGGTTAGTTAGGTTTACGTAGTTCTAAGTTCTAGAGGACTGATGGCCATAGATGTTAAGTCCCATAGTGCGCAGAGCCATTGCGATATCCTCAGTTGTTAAAGGCTGTTATTCGCGACGCCAAACCCTGCTGAGTCGAGGGACGAGGGACATCACCAGCACCGCGGGCCAGTTGCCGAGCATATGGATGCGCTACAACTGAGGGTTGACCATCACAGCCAGCCGACGATCTGCAACTGACATACCCGACCAGTGCAGCACTGAAACACTGGGTGAACTCTACAGGTCGTACAGGTTTCCTCAACTGAGGGAGGAGGAAAGAGTCTCTCTCTGCAGTTTCAGGAGAATGGGGAAAATCTGACAGCCCAAAGAAGCGGAACGAGTGACTGTGTCTTGTGCAGTTAGAACTGGACAGAAACACCAATCTGGACAACTTCCCCCCACGGTTCGTCTTGAGAGATTCTCGTCAACTTGTCAATAGATTTCGACAGTATATCCTGTGACAGTTTCTCAGTTACGGGCATAATCGTAAGACCACACCATGGCAGCTCACTTCACCACGTTACTCCTGTTGGCAACTGCACTCGATTCGAATTCTGCGGTGTGGCCTAGCGGTTCTAGGCGCTTCAGTCTGGAACCGCGCGACCGCACCGGTCGCAGGTTCGAATTCTGCCTCGGGCATGGATGTGTGTAATGGCCTTAGTTAGGTTTAAGTAGTTCTAGGTTCTAGGAGACTGATGACCTCAGATTGTAAGGCCCATAGTGCCCAGAGCCATTTGAACCATTTTTTCGAATTCTGTAATATTCATTTCGTCTTTTTTGGTGAAAGTATTTCGAAAAATTTTGTTTAATAAGTGAGCATTAGTGGTTCTGTTATCGATAAATTACCACTGGTATTGGGTAGCCAAGGTATTGATTGTGTCTTGCCGCTGGTGTAGTGAACATAGGGCCAGTGTCTCTTTGGATTTTCTATCAGATTTGTAGACAAAGTTAAAAGTGTCTCGCACTGAACAGAAGAGGGTAGCTAAAGAGACAGAGTATTACCACTATACGTTTTAGGGCAACTACGAAAATTGTCGAACGAGGTTCAGCACCCTCCTCTCGTCACTGATGACGGAGCCACTTGCTTCGAAAGCTCGAGTGTGTCAGTGACTCGCAGCACTGGCTGTGGTTTAGAGGTGAGGGCCAGTGTGCACCCTCCGACACCTGTAGCGGAGCTGCGACCCCGCAGAGGCAGGAGGCAGGAGGCAGCGGGGCTGACGCAGCGATCGCGCTTTGTCCCCGGCGCGGCGCGGCGCATTCCAGTTTTTATCGGCGCGCCGCGGCTCCTCATTAATCACTCCGGCCGGCGACTGACAGCGTAATGGCGCCCCGGCCAAAACAAAACGCGCCCGCCGGCCTTCTGACGTCATTAATAACCCCGCCGTCCCCCGAAAGAGAAGCGCCCGGCCCCGGGCCGCCCCCGCCTTGCCGCGCCGTGCCGCGGACCAGCGTCGCAACACAACAAAGGTGTTCGCCTCAATTGTTTATCTGGGTCCTCAATCACATGTTCCGTCTTATTAATGTGTGGCGCCGACCTTGAGGTCCGGCGCGCAGCACGTGTGTGACGGTGGGGGAGGAGGAGGAGGAGCAGAAGAGGGCCCACGTGGCTAGGCCGCTCGGCTGCTCGGCTGCTGCCGCTGGCGCGGCGGCGCATTCTTCGCCAAATGAACTGCGGCGCTGCCTCTGGTGGGACCACGGAAGGCGGCAGCCGGCGCAAAAAGAATGCGCGAGGGGGCGAGGGAGGCGCGGCGAAAATGAGAAACGACCGCTACGGCCGCTGCTCCTTCTGCTGGCTGCCTCCCAGTCACGGCCATGGACTCGAACGAGCCCACGTTTCTCCCAGGCTCTCCGCTAATGCGTGTTCGCCACCTGTTACAGGGAGATTCTAAGCAGGATACGGAAGAGGGATGGTTCGTCAACTGTAATTATTATCTAATGTTATTTATAATCCGTCTTGATTGCAAAATTTTTTAAATTATTTATTATTTTATTAACCGGTTTCGGTTCATCCAGAACCATCTTCAGATCTGTAACGATAATGATACTAATTTACTATTTCACGAAATCAAATCTTTTTCATCCTATCTAATCAACATCAAATGTACAAGGACGTACCTGATATTTCAGTTACAGGAGTAACCCGTCCAAATCCAGCAACTTTCACATGCTGCGTCACATAAAATTGGTTGGCAGACTGCACGTCATTTATATTAATTATAACACTATTACCGACAGGTGGCGTCTGGTACATTTGTTACATTCCATTTGCACATATTGTATTCTACAGATTTTAATTAAGTATTTTTGGAGATAAATGTTAATCAAAAAATCTACTGCATACAATATGTGCAAATGGAATGTAACAAATGTACTAGACGCCACCTGTCGGCAATAGTGTTATAATTGATATAAATGACGTGCATTTTGCCAACCAATTATATGTGTCGCAGCATGTGAAAGTTGCTGGATTTGGACGGGTTACTCCTGTAACTGAAATATCAAGTACGTTCTGGTACATTTGATGTTGATTAGATAGGATGAAAAAGATTTGCTTTCGTGAAATAGTAAATTACTATCATTATCGTTACAGATCTGAAGATGGTTCTGGATGAACCGAAACCGATCACATGAATAAAAAAAAATTGCAATCAAGACGGATTATAAATAACATTATACAATCATTGATTGCTGCTATCCCATCAGACATTATGTCTGTTTCTGCGTAATTATTATCTATTTTCCGCTATCGCCTAGGTTCAGCCTTTATGCTAACACAATGTGCAAGGTATGACAAAAATTTATTCAAATCATTTTTGTCTAGAACAGTTTTGAACTATCGGTTTGTCACATAAATATAAAAGTTTTACTTTATTGTAATTCTTATTTAGGAAAAATGTTTTCTATCACAATCGTTACAATTCTGCTGTTTACCTGTGGGGTCCTTTCCACATGTCTCGTATAGAGAGCCTGACAAAAATTCAGGCAATTAACATTAGTAGTTTTTATTACAAATTTACACCAAGTGTCGCAAGCGATGGGCGACATGCAAACAGTTATGTACTTCCAGAATGAAATTTTCACTCTGCAGCGGAGTGTTTGCTCATATGAAACTTCCTGGCTGATTAAAACTGTGTGCCGGACCGAGACACGAACTCGGGACCTTTGCCTTTCACGAGTAAGTGCTCTATCAACTGAGCTACATGACTCAAGCCCCATCCTCACAGCTTTTTATCTGCCAGTACCTCGTCTCCTACCTTCCGAACTTTACAGAATCTCTCCTGCGAACAGTGGCCGGCCGGGGTGACCGAGCGGTTCTAGGCGCTGCAGTCTGGAGCTGCGCGACCGCTACGGTCGCAGGTTCGAATCCTGCCTCGGGCATGTATGTGTGTGATGTCCTGAGGTTAGTTAGGTTTAAGTAGTTCTGTAGGGGACTGCTGACCTCAGACGTTAAGTCCCATAGTGCTCAGAGCCATTTGAATTTTGAACCCTCACAGTGATAAATAATTAGTCTCTGCTTAATGCGGCCTCAGTTTGCAATAATAAACAATAAACTGCTCTGCCTCACTGCACATACTATTACATACCTGTACGCTACAAATGCAAGCAACTAGTTACACAGCACCCACAGGTTTCCGTGGTGTCACCGCCAGACACCACACTTGCTAGGTGGTAGCCTTTAAATCGGCCGCGGTCCGTTAGTATACGTCGGACCCGCGTGTCGACACTATCAGTGATTGCAGACCGATCGCCTCCACACGGCAGGTCTAGTCTAGAGGGACTCCCTAGCACTCGCCCCAGTTGTACAGCCGACTTTGCTAGCTATGGTTCACTGTCTACATACGCTCTAATTTGCCGAGACGACAGTTTAGCATAGCCTTCAGCTACGTCCTTTGCTACGACCTAGCAAGGCGCCAAATTCAGTAATTAGAATGAATTCTGAACAGATAATATTGTGAATCATGTACTGTCAAGAGCGACGTTGATCATTAATGGATTAAAGTTAAGTATCAAACTAATTACGTCCGCTTTCTGCATTCTAATTCCTTGTCATGTTCCAGACCTCACGTCAGTATAGTCCTTACCTCCTCACGCCAGCCTGCGTGAGCTAAAATGCGTGTATTTCGGCATCCACTAGTAACACGGTGTTGGCTCTTCTGCCAACACAACAGTTTCCATGTAGCAAGTTTTTTAGAAGTGGCTACATTCAGTGCACAATTTGCACTTATAACACAGGAAGCCAACTAAATCACAGTGCCACTAGGATACCAGCACTAGCTGCGAAGCTGCGCGGTCTTGGGCGTCTTGTGACGGTTCGCTCGGCTGCCCCCGTCTGAGTTTCGAGTCCTCCTGCGGGCATGGGTGTTTGTGTTGTCCTTAGCATAAGTTAGTTTAACTTAGATTAAGTAGTGATTAAGATTAGGGACGGATGACCTCAGCAGTTTGATCCTATAAGATCTTACCACAAATTTCCTTACCACTAGCTGCGAAAGCACTATGGTATTGCTGCTTTTGACGTGCAGAAGCCGGTCCTTCACGTCCATTGTAGCTGCTGCGCATTCATATGGGAAGCACAGACTGTTGTCCATAGAACATCCGCTTCTTGAAGCACTAGGAATTGTCTCCAGCCAGAGCTGCCTTCTTCGTGTCACTCCAGCAGCTGACCAGTTTCAACAAACCGCTCCGTGCCACACACTGCTCCCACCGCGGCGACGGAGATGGCCTCACAAGATGCTGCTGCTTCCAGGTTCTCCAGCTGACTGCCCACCGTGCTGTCCCCAGATCGGCAATGTCAGCACTCGCATCTATCGTACCCTGCCTCTAGTGGCACGAGACCAGCGCTCGACACCAAAAGACCTTCTGACGACAGAGAAATCGACCGTGCTTAACTTTTCAGTAGCATTTGTGCAACATTGAACTTCATTGCATCTCAGCACTATGTATGAATAAAGAAACGAGACCAACATCTCAAGTTGGTGATGTTAGTACTAGTCGGACAACGGGCCTAGTTGTCTGGTAGTAAAGCGCTTTCTTAGATACTGAAAGGTGTCGGGATCGAATCCTGGTTGAACAACGGGATATTTCAGTTTCACCACCCACTGAGCAAGGATCGTTTCAAAGAAGTGACCACGTATCTGTGTTTAGTGTTTCTGCTGTTCCTACTGTTGCAGTAGGAGCCTTTTGGTCAATACTCTGCGAATTAACGAAGTGCGTTACCTCATGGTTTGTGCTTCAGCTCAGACTGCTGATTAGAATTTCGTGGATGCTGCACACGTACCGTCTCCAAATCCGAATATAATGGCCTGTTTTACCGCTCATGCCGCTTCCCGGTGCATCACACTTGTGTCGCATTTGCCTTAAAGTAACAAGTTATTGTGATGAAGTTTGTAGAATTACATTCTTCTCCTGTTTACTTATTTTTATGTGTTACTATTGAAGTCTTGTTTTAATTCACAGACGGGACTGACATTTATATAGAAATTTAAGTATCGCGCTATTTTATGGAAGATTTTTATGAATCATTAATCACTAGTGCCCGCCAATAAAAACTTTCCGGCACAGCCAGGAGGAAGTTCCCTAGCCAATCGCTCGGTACTATTTACGCGCACGATTCGATTCTGTCCCGTGTGTCGACACGCGGATTCGCTCCGGTTCGGCGCTAAGGGCGTAATAACTAAATTTAATTAACGGTTGGCGGTTGAACTTACTCGAGTCTACAGGGAGCAAGTGGGCAGGATCCTTTCCAACTTGCTAAATTTCTTCCCTCGGTTTGAGAGGTTTTCTTATTAGAAATTACTCTGCAAACATTACTGTCTTTTACTTACTATTTTTGTTCTTCGTAATGTCCACTGATTGTACAGCACGCGATGGTTCTATAAATGGTACGCAAATTTTGCGATTATCACGACAGTCTCCGGGTATAATTAATTTCGGCGTTTTCGTGCTGCCTGACGCACGCTCCTCTGCCTTTGTCCCTGATCTCAGCTTGTCTAATTGTTAACTCTATTGCACTGATCAGCCAAAACACTATGACTACCTACCTAACATCCGTATGTTCACCTTTGCACGGATAACAGCGGCGGAGCGTCGTGGCATGGAAGCAATGAGGCCCTGGTAGGTCACTGGAGGGATTTGGCGCCACATCAGCACACATAAGTCACCTAATTGCCGTAAATTCCGGGGAGGGAGGCGATGAGCTCTTACGCCACGTTCAGTCACATCCTAGATGTATTCGATCGGGTTCAGATGTGGCGACCTGGGGGCCACTGTGTTCCTCGAACCACACCATCACACTCCTGGCCTTGTGGCATGGCGTATTATCTCGATGAAAAGTGCCATTGCCGTCGGGAAACATGATCGTCATGAAGGGGTGCACGTCGTCTGCGACCAGTATGCGATGTTCCTTGGGTGTCATGGTGCCTTTCACGAGCTCCACTGGACCCACGGATGGCCACATGTATGCTATCCGGAGCATAATGGAGTCGACGCCAGCTGTCTCCGTCCTGAGGTACAGGAGTCAAGCAGCTGTTCCCCTGGAAGACGAAAGGTTGGCCCCCTCCCATCTGCATGATGAAGAAGGTATTGGGATTCATCAGGCCGTGCAACGCTCTTCCGTTGCGCCACATCCAGTGCCCGACTGTGACGTGCCCATTTCAGCCGTAGTTGCCGATGTCGTGGTGTTAACATTGGAAAACGCATGTGTCATCGACTGCGGAAGCCCATCGTTAGGAGTGTTTGGTGCTATGTGTGATCAGACACACTTGTACTCGGCGCAGCATTAAAGTCTAATGTCAGTTTCGCCACAGTTCGCCGCCTGTCCTGTTTTACCAGTCTGTCCAACCTACGACGTCCGACATCTATAACGAGGGATGGACGCCCAATCTTGGCTTCGCCAGATTTTAGACACTTACCACAGCACTTCTCGAACGTCCGACAAATCATGCAGTCTCCGAAATGCTCGTGCCGAGCCTCCGGGCTATCACAATTTGCCCTCGGTCTGAGTCAGACAGATTGTGCGTCTTCCGCATTCCACACAGGGACAGCGCTCTCACTGATGCTAAATTCACCGTGCGTGAGTCTGACTAGCAGGTTGTCCACGCCAGTTGACGCAGCCATCGGCTTGACGGCCTTATATCTACACTCCTGGAAATGGAAAAAAGAACACATTGACACCGGTGTGTCAGACCCACCATACTTGCTCCGGACACTGCGAGAGGGCTGTACAAGCAATGATCACACGCACGGCACAGCGGACACACCAGGAACCGCGGTGTTGGCCGTCGAATGGCGCTAGCTGCGCAGCATTTGTGCACCGCCGCCGTCAGTGTCAGCCAGTTTGCCGTGGCATACGGAGCTCCATCGCAGTCTTTAACACTGGTAGCATGCCGCGACAGCGTGGACGTGAACCGTATGTGCAGTTGACGGACTTTGAGCGAGGGCGTATAGTGGGCATGCGGGAGGCCGGGTGGACGTACCGCCGAATTGCTCAACACGTGGGGCGTGAGGTCTCCACAGTACATCGATGTTGTCGCCAGTGGTCGGCGGAAGGTGCACGTGCCCGTCGACCTGGGACCGGACCGCAGCGACGCACGGATGCACGCCAAGACCGTAGGATCCTACGCAGTGCCGTAGGGGACCGCACCGCCACTTCCCAGCAAATTAGGGACACTGTTGCTCCTGGGGTATCGGCGAGGACCATTCTCAACCGTCTCCATGAAGCTGGGCTACGGTCCCGCACACCGTTAGGCCGTCTTCCGCTCACGCCCCAACATCGTGCAGCCCGCCTCCAATGGTGTCGCGACAGGCGTGAATGGAGGGACGAATGGAGACGTGTCGTCTTCAGCGATGAGAGTCGCTTCTGCCTTGGTGCCAATGATGGTCGTATGCGTGTTTGGCGCCGTGCAGGTGAGCGCCACAATCAGGACTGCATACGACCGAGGCACACAGGGCCAACACCCGGCATCATGGTGTGGGGAGCGATCTCCTACACTGGCCGTACACCACTGGTGATCGTCGAGGGGACACTGAATAGTGCACGGTACATCCAAACCGTCATCGAACCCATCGTTCTACCATTCCTAGACCGGCAAGGGAACTCGCTGTTCCAACAGGACAATGCACGTCCGCATGTATCCCGTGCCACTCAACGTGCTCTAGAAGGTGTAAGTCAACTATCCTGGCCAGCAAGATCTCCGGATCTGTCCCCCATTGAGCATGTTTGGGACTGGATGAAGCGTCGTCTCACGCGGTCTGCACGTCCAGCACGAACGCTGGTCCAACTGAGGCGCCAGGTGGAAATGGCATGGCAAGCCGTTCCACAGGACTACATCCAGCATCTCTACGATCGTCTCCATGGGAGAATAGCAGCCTGCATTGCTGCGAAAGGTGGATATACACTGTACTAGTGCCGACATTGTGCATGCTCTGTTGCCTGTGTCTATGTGCCTGTGGTTTTGTCAGTGTGATCATGTGATGTATCTGACCCCAGGAATGTGTCAATAAAGTTTCCCCTTCCTGGGACAATGAATTCACGGTGTTCTTATTTCAATTTCCGGGCGTGTATTTCTGGTCGGTCGTCATAATGTTGTGGCTGATCAATGTATGTTCTAGAGCCCGAAAGCCAATATCCCGAGTCGTTCGATTGCCCTGAGTTAGATCTATCAGCGGCGAACACTGTGGATCAATTATCAATTACCTTATATTCTGTTTCAAAATGGAATTGAACAGGTTACTCTAATGTTATTATATCCCAGGTCTTCCGGACTCCCTGGTCAAATCATTGAATCTCGGCTCTTGATATTATTAAAAGTTGTTAATTTTGCCAATTCAGTTTCATGTTTCAACAAGTAAATGAAATGTACTATCTGTCTTAAACTGTTTAGTTATATTACTTTGACGTTTCAATCCTGCAAATTTTTTAACTGTTCTATTCAAGTTTCATACCTTGATGTGTGTTTGATTAAATGTTGTTAGATTTTAATAAATGTTGTTCTGAAACATGTCAGTTCCCCAGTCTCCCAATATGCAAGCAACCGGACGCGGAATCTGGCGTCACAGGATTACAGGCTGGTTAGGACACGCAAGCCACCAAAGTGTTAACCAATTGAAAGACATCCACAGAAGCGTTGCTCCACATAGAATTATTATTGTAGCTTGTTGCCAGTGGTACGAATGGTTCAAATGTCTCTGAACACTATGGCATTTAACGTCTGAGGTCATCGGTCCCCTAGAACTTAGAACTACGTAAACCTAACTAACCTAAGGACATCTCACACATCCATGCCCGAGGCAGGGTTCGAACCTGCGACCGTGGCAGCAGCGCGGTTCCAGACTGAAGCGCCTAGAAGCGCTCGGCCACCCCGGCCGACTGTGGTACGACAGCAGGTTTTTTTTCTGTTGACTCGCAATGGGAAATTTTTTTGTTTCAGCTACTACTTTCAAAGTGTTTTTATAAACATTTTAGGCATGTATAGTTGTCATAAGTTTTGTGTTTACCCGCCATATGCTAACTGGTGGACAGACTGGAGGCTTGTGTGCATGCACGTCAACTAATTCTTGAAAGGGGAATAACAACAGAAACTAGCCGTTAGTTCAAAATTGACAGTAATTATAAGGTGGGAAATGTTGCCTTTTCAGATATGTTATTCCCTCCATGTCCTCTTTACACTCCTCCTACAGTCCGTACTGAATATAAATGGTTGTCATGGTGTGGAAATTAAAATGTTGAGACTTGCTAACGATGTAGGTGTCACTACGGAGAAATTAACAAAAGTGTGAAAAGAAGTATAGCATTATAATGAAAACAAAGAACGCCGAAAATGCAGTATGCAACTGCCACCATCTCTCTCAGAAACGATAGAGGCGATGATGTGCCGCTCACAGAACTACACTCGTGTTCAGAAAAAAGCAGACCACGTCGAACGAGTAGAGATAGGGCGCTCATATTTACAGGACATGTACATTAATATGTACTGCAGAAATGATTAGCACTGTAGTCACCTCGATGCGGCACGTGTCCTATTGCCTAGTAGGAACAAAGGTCGCCATGGGCCCTGATAACGTGTGCCATGAGTGTTGGCATCGACGCGTATAAGGCGCGAATGGCGTCCTGTGGTATAGCCATACATTCTGCGCTCACCTGATTCCAGAGTTCATCTGTGATAGATGGCATTGGGTCACGTCACTGCACCTATCTTTCCACCATATCCCACACATTTTCGATTGGTGGCAACTCTGGTCATCTGGCGAGTCAGGGCAAAAGGCTGACATCCCATTACACCAAGAACGCACGTGTTCGTGCTGCAATGTGTGGTCGTGCATTCTACTGCTGACAAGGGAACCTCCCCATCGCACCCCCCTCAGATTTAGTTATAAGTTGGCACAGTGGATAGGCCTTGATAAACTGAACACAGATAAATTGAGAAAACAGGAAGAAGTTGTGTTGGAACTGTGAAAAAATAAGCAAAATATACAAACCGAGTAGTCCATGGGCAACATAGGCAACATCGTGGAGACCGGCAGCTCAGGAGCGCCGTGGTCCCGTGGTAGCGTGAGCAGCTGCAGAAGGAAAAGTCCTTGGTTCAAGTCTACCCTCGAGCGAAATTTTACTTCCTTTATTTTTGCATTGTTATTATCTGTCCGTTCGTTCATTGACGTCTCTGTTCACTGTAATAAGTTTAGTGTCTGTGTTTTGCGACCGCACCGCAAAACCGTGCGATTAGTAGACGAAAGGACGTGCCTCTCCAATGGGAACCGAAAACATTTGATCGCAAGGTCATAGGTAAACCGATTCCTCCACAGGAAAACACATCTGATATATTCTATACGACACTGGTGACGGCATGTGCGTCACATGACAGGAATATGTTGTCGACCAACCTAACTTGTACACTTGGCGAATTGGTAAAAAGATTCTTCTACCTTGCCCGATTTACGTTTTCTTGTGAATGTGATAATCACTTCCAAAAAAAGTGATGAAAACATAAGAGTTTGTCACATAAACTGAAAATAAAAAATTAAACTTTTCTCTCTATGGAAGATTTGAACCAAGGTCCTTTCGTTCCGCAGCTGCTAACGTTACCACGAGACCACGACGCTCCTGCGCTTCTACAGTCCTTGATGTTGCCCATCTTTCCATAAACTACTCAGTTTGTATATTTTGCTTGTTTTTTCACAGTTCCACACAACTTCTTCCTGTTTTCTCAATTGATCTGTGTTCAGTTTTTCAAGACCTATCCACTGTGCCAACTTATAACTAAATCTGAGGGGGGTGCGATGGGGAGGTTCCCTTGTGAGAAATGGAGTCCAGGGTGTTGTGCAGAAAGGCTATGGGTAAGGGTCGCAGGGTGTCGTCCACGTAGGTCACGCTTGTCACAGTGCGCTGCACACGCACCATCTGTGATTCGTTGTTGTGCCGAACAGCACCCCACACCATAAGACCTTGAGTTGGCGCTGTATGTCTTGTGCGAATGCAGTCACTGTGAAGCCGCTTCCATGTGTGCAGCGAACCAAAATTCAAACAAACAGAAGCTGTATTCGTCCTAAAACACTATCTGATGTCATTACTGCCCCCAGTGACGTCGTTCCATACACCATTGCCGTCTCGCATGTTTCTGTACATTCGCCAAACGTAGGCGGAGGAGTGGATGACGCGCACGTAACCAATGCCGTAATAAACAGCGACGAACTGTCGCCCATGATAATGTACGATGTTCCACCGTAGCGCCAGAGCTGAGGAGGACGTAGATCTATCCTGCAAAGCCATTCGGATGAGGTGTCGATCTTCTCGTAGGGTAGTCTGGATGTTGCGATCTGACGCACTTCGTCGTATTCCACGGCTTTCCGTGAACCGTTTTGCACACACCCGTTGCACTTCGCCCCAAATGAGCAGCAATTTCCCGGATGGATACATCACATTCTCTCACGCTAATAATGCGCCCTCTTTCAAAGACGCTGATTTGACGGTATGGTTCGCGCATACGTCTGCTCAAGTCACACAGATCCATTACTTTCGGTTTATAGCGAACACAAGAGCCGCAGGCACATTTTACCGGTAACTGGTGTTGCGTCGGAATATCGAGTTTGACCCTGAACCCGCGGGCCAACATGGTTCAAGCGCTAAATCTGCAGAACACACTAATCTACATGTCTCGTGGATGTGAACGTCCTATCTCTAGTCGTTAAAGGTGTTCTGTTTTTTTTTTTTCTTTTTCTGGATATGAGTGTAAATAAACTAGGTTTCCGTTGTACACTTGACTGGATCGTCAGGCCGGTTGATCGATTCGAAACAAACCATTATTAGTAGAACCAAAACGCAGTACGTCCCTTTTTCAACTTGAAATATGAAGTTGTTACTCCAAGAAGTGAAGGAAGAATCCATAAGTATGGAACTTTTTTTAGCTACTTAGAAGTGAAATTACGTGAAATGGCAAAGGTCCAGCTGACGTAAAGAGCAAAATTGCACCGGAAAGGCACTCTGTTTCAAGAGAAAGGTGTTGCTTACGCCAAGGACCATCAGTGCGGAGACCAAGGAAAGAGCTTTATTGAGAGCTTTGGGTGGAGCGCGGCGGAGTGTGGGTCGGAAAACTGAAGAGGGAAAATAAGGGCGTGGAGATGAAGAATTTCTGTCAACCATTCTCCTGATTGAGAATTATGAAGAATACTTACTATAAAGTGACTTCCAAGTGTTTATTCAAAAGAAAAATTATTATTAAGTTACTTGCGCAAGATCAGATGCAACTGTGAGTAAAGTAATATAAGAAGTTTTTTCAGTTTGTTATTCTAGCACACACCAGGTAACGCATCTTTTGGAACCACATTGTCAATACAAAACTCAGTGTGTAAGCCATTTCACTTTTAATATTGGTAGTAAGCGTTTCGAGGGCACGACCTTATCGGAAGGTGTTCGCACTAAATTATGGCGAACCTGATGGCCTGATTGGTAGTGATGCTTGCTGACTACGTTTAAGACCGTGTTCGATTTCCGGTTGTTCACGGATTCCCAACGCCGACGCGAGGAGCATTCAGACTCGTGAAGTCAAATGAGAAGCTACTTCAACAAAACCGAGAGCAGTTAGTTGTGAGGGCAAACTGTTGAAGAGCCATACTACTGAAAAGTGCCTATTGCAGTCGCAGAGTATACTAACGAAGACGAAACAGCCCATACAGGGAGAAACAGAGAGAAAGCTAGAAGGAGAGAGGGACACAAAGAGAGGACAAGCTATGTCAGAATCAATCTACCTCTAAGTATATTTACTCAGGGAAAAATTAAACAACATAGTCAGCCCTAAATGTCATGCTACTGTGGACAAGTGTACAGGGTGTCCCAAAAAGTTGTGACAAACGTCGAGGGGCTGTAGATGGTATCTTTAGGAACAAATCGAGGATAGGTACCCGCACCTGGAAATGTCATCCAGTGACGCTTCAGAGCGTCGAGGATATAGGCGCCGGCACCTGCCACTAGACCACCACCTTGGCAGCAAATGTGACTGTAGGCGGAATGTCTCACCATGTTGTTTGATATTTCAGTGATCGCGACTGGTTGCTGCGATCACCAGTGCAGAAGATGGAGTTAGCTGCTGCCTAGAGAGGCCTTGCCTTCCCCAAATGTGATGCTCTGCTGCCTCGGTGGTTCGGATTTCCATTTGCAGTTTATTTTCTCCTGTATATCGAAAAAACGTTGGAGATTTTACAGGGTTGCACCAGGGAGACCAAAGAGAACACTTGCTTCTAGGACGCAATCGATATTGAACTTCGACTTAGACGCGGATGACAGACGCAGAGAGAGATGTTTGCTACACAGTACAGAGGTCGAGCTGCACTTAGAATTCCCAGTCGCTACTGAAGCCTTCTTTCACACTCACACAGCTTAAGGGGGTAAGCATGTGCAGTCAATACAGCCAACGAGGCAAGGGAGACGTGAAGCTGCGTAATTTGCGCCTGGTTTTCATTGCACAAATCTGATACTCACAGTCAGCAATTGGCACCTATCATGCATTTTGACGAAAATATTGGCGTTCTTTCTTGCTTTTCTGAGGATCTTTCTTCAAATTACTAACCTTTTCCACAGTCATTAGCCGTATCCATGATACAGTTTCATATTGTGATTTTATGTATTAACTCACGTGTGCCATGGCCGTAGTTCCTATTTTCAATCTCTTGTCGAATTATTAAATGGTTATATATACAATTGAGTGATTAAATCTTTTTGTTCGCTGTCGTATGGCAATAAACAAAATTGTTATAGGCATTACCAGTTTCCTTTTGATGTTTGATAGCTCCCGTAATTAATGTATCCGTGTGAGATGTGGTACTCATGGTTGGTTCAAATGGCTCTGAGCACTATGGGACTCAACTGCTGTGGTCATCAGTCCCCTAGAACTTAGAACTACTTAAACCTAACTAACCTAAGAACATCACACACATCCATGCCCGAGGCAGGATTCGAATCTGCGACCGTAGCAGTCGCACGGTTCCGGACTGTGCGCCTAGAACCGCGAGACCACCGCGGCCGGCCTGTGGTACTCATATTTCCACGCTTAATTGCGCCACACCTAGTGACACTGTTTCTCCTACATTTGCATGATATCGTGGGGAGCTTCCCATCTCTGTGGGTGACAGGGAGTGGCATCTGCAGCGTACGATAAACAGTCCAACAGAAACATGTCAAAGTGAAGAGAGATGAGTTCGTATTTAGAAGGGAATGAGGCAGAATCGCAGCTTATCACCACAGCTAGTCAACTTGTGTGTCGAAGAACCAATGAAGAAAGTGAATAAGAATTTCGTAACAGAAAGAGTAACAAATACCAATGCAGAATCTGGGAGACGGTGTAGCCGTTAAGAGGGGTAGGACGCCAAACCGGCCGACTTGGAGCACCACAGGACATTTTAATTTCCACTGTCTATACTTTTACAAATAAATTCATAAAACTTTATCAGCATGAGCAGGAAGGATTCAGGATGACACTCATAGCATTGGAAGTTTAAAAAGATAACAAAATAATTTTTATATGTGAAATTTCGTCTTTCTGCACTTACTATTTGCTGCATTTGTTGCTATAGGTACACTTTTCTTCATAAGTAAGACAGTTTCTTCGATGAATTTTGCACAGCACACAAACCATACTTACAGGTGTATGAAACCCTGGAATTTTTCAATTCAATAATTAACTATAAAATTTGAGTTTTTTCTAAATATGAAGTTTAAAATGTAACAGCTCATTCATTTTTTCACAAATTAAATAAATTCTAGAGTTTCGTACACCTGTAAGTATGGTTTGTATGCTGTGCAAAATTAACAGAAAAATCTCTCTTACTTATGAAGGAAAGTGTACCTTTAGCAGCGACTGCAGCCAATAGTAAGTGAAAAAATGATATTTTACATGTAAAAAAATTTATTTCGTTATGTTTTTGACCTTTCACTGCTATGAGTGTGAATCCTGAATCCTTCCTGATCATGCTGACAAATTTTTATGAATTGTTTGTATAAGTATAGACAGTGGAAATTAAAATGTCCTGTGGTGCCTCTCCTGCTCCAAGTCAGCCCGTTTGACGTCCTACCCTCCTTAAAGCCGGATGTAGGGAACACAGAAGATCTGGTGAATGGAATGAACAACATACTTGATAGAATGGGGTTTAAGGATATAAAGACGCAGAAGAAGGTGAAGAAGAGTAGCAGAAAGCAGAAGACAGCCTCAGGGTGGCGCTACGCATAGTAAGTTGTGGTCAGTCATCCTCTAGATGGCGCATATACCAGGAACTAGACATTAAAATACTACGTTGATTCCCCAATAGTTCCGTCTGCTATCAGAGAGCGTTGAAATCTGGATCCACCTGATGAATCCGTCAGAAAGGCCACTGTTGCACATTAATACGCCGAGCGCAATATTTAAGTGGGCACACGCTGACACTCGGCTAGTTATCGCCCAGTTCCACTTGCCTACAGTTGCCGACAGTCAGCGGACAGTTCTCATCCACAGTGGTCAGCTGCCGAACGGTCCCAGACGTAGGGCAGTCGCCACAGAGTGTGGAAGATTAGACAGAGTGACTGTCAAAGTGTTTATCTGTTCAGAGACTGAACTTTCTAGCTGCAGTACAAACAACTTCAGTAAAAGCACTTATTAATAACCATTAGGTTCAGAATTTTGCAGCACAGCAAAGCATTGTCACGAAGCAGATGTTGAATATGTTTTGATGCACGCTACATTGACAAATGTGCGCTCTTGTTTCTCATTGAGACGCCCTGCTAAACCCGCAGGACAGGACAAGTAGTACTAATTGTGGAAGGGGGCCAGAATGAGCGGCTGTCAGTCACACTGCAAACATAACACTTTGTTTAGTTGTCCAAACGTTACAGCGCAACTTCTAAGCTTGACTATCGACAGAAAATGTCTTTAATTCTAAAACCGCTGAAGGCCCATGAATTAAATACAACTGCTATAAATATTTTTTTGAGACAGAACTCTCTAGGCTTTAACCTTAAATAGTATTTAAGGCCAAGCGATGTAAGACTTAACTAGTCATATAGATTAAGTTTTTTTAAAAGCGGCTGACGGCCGATAAATTTAAAACAACATAACTACAATAACCTTCCAATAGGTAGATGGCCCAAGCTTTATGACATATAAGAAACCTTACTCCAAAACGGCTGAAGGACATTGTTTAAAAAGAACTGCAACCAATTTTCCAAGGCAGAAAGCCCAAAGTCTTTAACCTTAAATAGTAGTTAAGCCCAAGTGATCTAAGGCTTGATAAGTAAGAATCCAAAACTTTAAAGCGGCTGAAGGCCCATCATTTTAAGAACAATACAACTACGATGCATTTTCAACAAGCAGAAGGCCCACGGCTTTATCTTGAAAGAATATAATACTTGATAAGTAAGAACCTTAAAACTTAAAACGGATAAGGGCCCATGCTTTTCTTTTTTTTTTCTTTTAAAAAAAACCAATACAACTACATTTAATTTTCAACAGGCAGGAATCCCACAGCCTTAGCTTCCAAAAGGTAATACTTGATAAGTAAGATACTTAATACTCAAAGCGGCTGAAGGCCGATGCTTTGAAACAATACAATAAATTTTCAGAGGCAGGAGGCCCAAGCTTTATCTTCAGACAATGTAAGACTTGCCCAATTTAGGAAAACTTACTTTTAAAACGGCTGAAGGCCTTTGATTTTAAAAACACAATTAAAAACACAATTACAAGCATACAAATTCCAACCATCGGGTATGAGCCATTAGAAATACACAATTAAACGCCAACAAGAAAGGCAGTATAGGCAACGGTGCTCAGAAGTTTCCAGGGGGCTCGGTCTTAACGTTCGCTTAGGTGAGACAAGAAGTCGGCCCAACTATATTCGATCCGCCGGCAGCACAACCAAGAGACCCACCGACAGGACGACTTGCTAACCACCGACCTGTATACGAGAATTCCAGAGCCAAAACGTTACAGACATAGCCACCCACAACCAAAAATACATAAAGCTGTCAAAAACTAAACATCGTGTTGGACAGCGACAAAAGGTGAGGAAAGGACAGTGCCTCAATTTACGTCGGCGACCAGGGCAGGTAACCGGAACACTAACGGCCACAAGGCAGAAGATCCCGCTGGTGCACTTGAATTTCAAACCGACAAATGTGGTGTCACCGCGAGACACCATACTTGCTAGGTGGTAGCCTTTAAATCGGCCGCGGTCCATTAGTATACGTCGGACCCGCGTGTCGCCACTATCAGTGATTGCAGAGCGAGCGCCGCCACACGGCAGGTCTAAAGAGACTCCCTAGCACTCGCCCCAGTTGTACAGCCGACTTTGCTAGCGTTGGTTCACTGTCTACATACGCTCTCATTTGCAGACACGACAGTTTAGCATAGCCTTCAGCTACGTCATTTGCTACGACCTAGCAAGGCACCATATTCAGTTACTATTGATATTGATATTGTGAATCATGTACCGTCAAGAGCGACGTTCATCATTAATGGATTAAAGTTAAGTATCAAACTAATTACCTCCGCTTTCTGAATACTCATTCCTTGTCATGTTCCAGACCTCACGTCAGTATAGTTCTTCCCTCCTCTCGCCAGCATGTGTGAGTTGAAACGCGTGCATTTCGGCCTCCTCTCGTAACACGGTGTTGCCTCTTCTGCCAACACAACAACAAATATAGTTAATTCCACTATAATGCGGCTAAATCTTGACCAACTCGAACACTCGCTGTTGTTCCCAGGAATACCGCCAACTGCAAACCACCAACCAAGGGAACAACGTGAACAGACGTGGCTTCGGTAATAAAACCACCAATCATGTCCTGGGTCGGTGAGCCATGAACCTCGTAGCACTCGGAACAGCCCCCACACACCCTGACACTGTGTAGAGACCGCCAGTGGGCCCAGCCGACTGCGCCGCGTGGAGACTTGCATGCTGATACGCTCCAATCGACCGACTCACTGCCAGTACGCCGACAACATTTAAAACAAGTTGTCATTGGAAATGACACCAACTACACACACAGTTCGACAGATACTTGCACGAAGACTTGAACGACGCTCAGCAGTGGCTGTGCAGTCACGAAGACAACCCATAAACGATCGGCGAGGCAATTCACGTCGTCCAGTAGAACGACTGACCGACGATCCACGAAGACCGTCTCCGGCTCAAGTGATGCATTGCGGCAACTGTCAGGCGAGCCATGGACATCCAGGTCTCACTGCTGCTCCAGCCTGACTGAACTAGTGCCCCATTTCAACTCCACTATCTGGCAGGTCCGAACTGACCTCCTGGCACATTCCAACTTACTCCATGACAGATGACAACTGGGAAGTTATAGCAGTGCAGCAAAGATAACACGTGAGGGCTATATCGATAGGCGCTGCTGCTGCTGCTGCTGCCGCTGACGGGCAGACAGAGCAGCAACTCAGTGACAACAGAAACTGAAACTAACAGAACGAGGTGGCAAGACGAAAATAAACAAGACGTAGAATGAGTGATGGCACGAGCGCCAGCATAGCACGGCTCACTCATGTTTTCGTAATTATTCTGTTTTAGTGATAGTTGCCCTGTGACGTGGTCTAGGTGTGCGTGCCTTAGACCATATTTCTGTAGCTGCTAACTCTGTTCAACACTTACGTTATTGCTGAATTCGACACTTATCTCTGACACAGGGAACGAGTAGTGCAGGAAGTGCAAGAACGCCCGTATCTAGAAACCAAGATTACACAGGTCGAAATAATATAGCTATGAGAAGTGGATTGGCGCAGGCAGGGAATGTTTTCTTCAATACAAGTGCTGAGGAGGAAGTTCCTGAAAGCGTACGATTGGAGCAAAGGTTTGTGAGGAAGTAGAATGATCGGTATTTCAGAGGAGAAGAAATTGGACGCATTTTAAATGTGGTGCAATCGAAGAACGTGGCTACATTTAGACATAAGGTACGAGATCAAGAGATACTGAAAAGAATCAGTGAGGAAAGATCTCTACGGAAGAGCCTTTGCATAGGATTGCAAATGTCAGTACGATGCGTGATATGGCATTCCAGAAAAGTTAAAGTATGGGTCGAAGCAGCACAATATGAGCAAAATAGTAAGGGCAGACAAAACAGATTAGAGGTGATGATGGATGTAGTAGTTATGTTCAGATGAAAAGATTTGCATAAGATTATAAAAAAAAAAAAAAAAAAATGGGACGCATCATTTACCAATGGTGTGGAATAGTCGGCGGGGAAAATTGGGGATAAGTGCGAGGCGACGTGTTGTTTGACACCGTGGCCACACTGGGCCCGAGTAGTAAGACAGGGTGAGGGTGGGACGTGTCGGTGAGAGGGACGCGTGTCGCCCAGGACACGAGACGCGCTGCCGCGCCCGTCCCAGATGCTATCTGCCGGCCGGCCGTCCTGGGGGAGCTACTGTGATGGAAGGACACCTGCCAACCCGGCTGCAGGTCCAGGCCGTGGGTGGTCGCCGCATCTTGACCACGCGCCTATCCTCACACTCTGTAACTGTTACCCCAACTCTGCAACTTGCCCAAAACTAACTTTGCCGCCAGTGAACGAACTCCTCTCATCAGTAGGAGTCTAGCAACGTTAAGCATTTTGCTCTGCAAGAAATACTGCAACCAGTCATAAATTGTTGGTATTTTGTTGAATACAGAATAAGATTTTATTGTACCGTTACTAGTGCCTGGCCTGGCAATTTTTACATTTGTGTCCCAAAATATAATACAGTTTTTGTGATTATGTAATTTACAAAAGATTTTTACGTTGTGTAAAAGCTCTACACACTGTACTTACTTCATGAAAAGCTCTCCTTTACATATTACAACAGAGAGGTCTGATTCTATTTTTCGATCCATACTGATTCATGAACTAAAGTAAATACAAGACGGCGGATACATTTGTTTGCATCGGCATGTGCCAAAGAACATGATATATGTACAGGTACCACATACTTCTGGAGTGCTGAAAAAGATTGGTCGAATTTATATGATAACGACTAGCCGTAGAAGGTGGTGAACCGCTGTTGAAATATCCAACATCAATAGTTGGCGGAGTTAATTTATTTGCCAGAGTTAATTAATTATTTTTCTTGCTGTAGTCTTCAGTTAGAAGACGGGTTTGGTATAGTCCTACCCAGTTCTCTTCACACAGCAAAGTTGTGTTTCATAGGGAAATATAATGGCTAGGGTTTCTCTTTGCTTTCAGTCGTTCGCTGCAGCTGATGCTACAAGGCCACATCGGTCAGTCACCCAAACTGTTGCCGCTGCAAATACTGAAAAAGGCTGCTTCTGTTCTGCTGGAACCATACTTCTGGCCTCTCCACAGACACCCCTGCGATGTGTTTGCACCTCTTGTACGCCCCCTGTATTACAGAGGAGCACAAGCCACCCCACATCAGCAAGGTCTATAGTTCATGCGCGGGGTTTACTATTAGCAGTACATATTTCACCCAAGTGCGACAAATCGGAGACAAACTTCCGTGCATAGCGCTGTTTTCGGAAATGCGGAACCTGTACTTGTCTACCGGGTTCTCGTGTGCCGTCCATCACGGGTTTCACATAGCCCCATTTGGATTTCTATACAGACAGCAGTCCAGTGCTGAAATTTTAAGGAAAAGGGCTTTTGCCAATCAGTTCAGTTTTCACTACTTACAATAACCTTTACTGTCGACATTACGTTGAAGCGTTTGCCAACAGCTCTCTAAATCATAATACTAGAACAATAGATTGTGAATATCTTATCCAGAAGCAAAATCATTGGAAACTCCTTCTAATCCAGCCCCTTTACATTGGTTCGTGCATGTTGGACTGTGACTGGAAGGTTCAACTGTTTGTGATGCAGAAGGCAAATTAAAACATTTATCTGTGTCATCAGCTTTTATTGTCCTTCACTAAGTGTTTCGGCAGCTTACACACTTTTATGCAGATGGACCCCAAGTTTAAGCGAGTGTTTACTTTACTAGATGTAGTCATCCATTTCCTGAAACTCATTGGAAGAAGTATGTGTTTTGTTTTTTTTTTTATCAAAGAGGCACTCTTAACATGTTGGACAAACAGACTTCTTGGTAAGCACGAGAGCATTATGGAGATGTTCAACAAAATGTAGTGGTAGACGTTATAATAGAGGCATTGTGCATTACGGTAAGCTTTACAAAAATGGTTCAAATGGCTCTGAGCACCATGGGACTCAACTTCTGAGGTCATTAGTCCCCTAGAACTAAGAACTAGTTAAACCTAACTAACCTAAGGACGTCACACACATCCATGCCCGAGGCAGGATTCGAACCTGCGATCGTAGCGGTCTCGCGGTTCCAGACTGCAGCGCCTAGAACCGCACGGGGTAAGCTTTACAGTGGAGATTATAAGACCGTATGTTGCAAGAAGAGTCCGATGACGCATTTGTTCCACCTAAATGCGTATAGCGAAATAAACTCGTGAAACTCAGAGAAAATGAGGCTCGTACGAAGGAGGAAAATGACTTAGGAGAGCAGTTAAGAGGAATGGCTAGTATCATGAAAATAGATTATATGATAAACGTGAACAAAAATTATACCATGGCAAAAGAATGAAGTCGAGTAAAATCAGACATTGCTGACGAAACTTGATTAGGAATTCAGAATCTAACATTAAAATATGACTCTTGGTATTTGGCGTGGGAAAAGAAAAACTGATTATCGCCGAACTAGAGAGCACATAAAATGCATACTGGTAACAACAATAAAACAGTTCTCAAAATGAGACATTTGTTAACATCAGTTGTAAATTTAAGTGTTAGAAAGTCTTCTCTGGAGGTATTTGTGTCAGGTGTTGCCTTGTACGGAAGTGAAACATAGACGATAAACAACTCACAGCAGAATAAAATAGAAGGTTTTGATATGTGCTTCTGAAGAAAAATGCAGAAGATTAGATGCGTAAATTGAATAACGAACGAGCATGTATTGGATCGAACTAGGGAGAGAACATATTTGTGGCAGCATATGACTAAAGGAGGGGATCAGTCTAGAGGATGTATCCCGAGACATGTGAGAATCGTCGGTTTGGTACTGGAGGGGGAGTGCGAGGATGTAGAAATTCTAGAGGGAGTCCAAAGATTGAATGCGGTAAAGGGATTCAGAAGGATTTGGGTTGCATCAGCAATGAGGAAGCGGGGAGGCTCCGACAATGTACAGTAGCACGGAGAGCTCCACCAAACCACTTTGGATTGAAGACAACAGCAACATGAAGGTTTATCGACAGGCAACCTTCTCCTTCATCATTCAAAGATGCACTTGGAGCAGGAGAAAGACTGTAGAACTGTAAGTACCTTCCGCGGCACACTGTTGGATAAACAGTTTTTTATGTTGCTGAGCAACAGTCAGACAATAATTTATAAATCACCACACCGCCATTTGACTGTATTGCTGTTTATTCAATTACGACCCAGGTTTCGGTCTTTTATGCCATTTTCAAGTGATTGAGTTTATGTCAATCACTTGAGAACGGCAGAAAAGGTCGAAACCTGGATCGCAATTAATAAACAACAATACAGTCAAATGGCGGTGTGGTGATTTAAAAACACCGTTAGTCGGATTGCGATAGGAGAGTGGCCGGTTGTCTCTGTCTGACTCAGGGCTTAAAACGAGTCTTGCAACGATATTATCACGAACGGTGTCAGTAATACAGCAGAGCACTATAGACAGCGGATGTGGGCCCCCAGATTAGCAGTCTTCGCCGGCAGCGATGCTACTGGGACCTCTGCTGTTCCTGATATACTATATAAATTACCTGGGTGACAATTTGAGCAGTTCTCTTAGGTTGTTCGCAGATGATGCTGTAATTTACCGTCTAGTAAGGTCATCCGAAGACCAGTATCAGTTGCAAAGCGATTTAGAAAAGATTGCTGTATGGTGTGGCAGGTGGCAGTTGACGCTAAATAACGAAAAGTGTGAGGTGATCCACATGAGTTCCAAAAGAAATCCGTTGGAATTCGATTACTCGATAAATGGTACAATTCTCAAGGCTGTCAATTCAACTAAGTACCTGGGTGTTAAAATTGCGAACAACTTCAGTTGGAAAGACCACATGGATAATATTGTGGGGAAGGCCAGCCAAAGGTTGCGTTTCATTGGCAGGACACTTAGAAGATGCAACAAGTCCACTAAAGAGACAGCTTACACTGCACTCGTTCGTCCTCTGTTAGAATATTGCTGCGCGGTGAGGGATCCTTACCAGGTTGGATTGACGGAGGACATCGAAAGGGTGCAAAAAAGGGCAGCTCGTTTTGTTTTTTCACGTAGTAGGGGAGAGAGTGTGGCAGATATGATACGCGAATTGGGATGGAAGTCATTACAGCAAAGCCGGCCGAAGTGGCCGTGCGGTTAAAGGCGCTGCAGTCTGGAACCGCAAGACCGCTACGGTCGCAGGTTCGAATCCTGCCTCGGGCATGGATGTTTGTGATGTCCTTAGGTTAGTTAGGTTTAACTAGTTCTAAGTTCTAGGGGACTAATGACCTCAGCAGTTGAGTCCCATAGTGCTCAGACCCATTTGAACCATTACAGCAAAGACGTTTTTCGTCGCGGCGAGATCTATTTACGAAATTTCAGACACCAACTTTCTCTTCCGAATGCGAAAATATTTTGTTGAGCCCAACCTACATAGGTAGGAATGATCATCAAAATAAAATAAGAGAAATCAAAGCTCGAACAGAAAGGTTTAGGTGTTCGTTTTTCCCGCGCGCTGTTCGGGAGTGGAATGGTAGAGAGATAGTATGATTGTGGTTCGACGAACCCTCTGCCAAGCACTTAAATGTGAATTGCAGAGTAGTCATGTAGATGTAGATGTAGATGTACTACGTCGCGCAGCGGTTCCGACTGTTGTCAGAGGTATACACAGCCCACTTTTATTCTGCTCTTGCTTGGCTGTTAGCCAGGGAGGCAAGCTGCCCCACGTTGCCAGCAGAACGGGCAGTCCGCTCTGCTCTCATCAAAACCAAGCTATGCTCAGTCCGAGCAGGCTAAAGGGTTCTTGCTTCCCGTCTCCCAGCTGTGCTATACTACGCAGCAGCTTCTTCTGTGTGCTTTCATTGTAGTGTTATGAGTAGGGTTCGGAAATTGTTAAAAATACCCGAACGTCACACGACGAAGCTCAATAAAATACGTATTCGTTCTGGGTCATTGCAGGCCTGAAAATATGGACATTATTTGTCCTCTTTTTTCCCTTTTCGGCTTATTTCTGCCTTATTGATTTATTCCGATAAGAACGACTTTCTCTGCAGCTTATTCTTTCGATTAATATTTGCTATTCTCAATTCGAACTATCATCAGGTCACATTTATTACATATTCCCTGTTGTAATGACAACCATTTCGGAAAGTCGAGATCCTTTTTACCGACGAACCCAAAGATGTCTGTAATAGTGCAATAGTGCATAGCCAAGTAAAGTTTATGAGTCTAGTTTCTGTAACTTGAGTGTGTTCCAGCGAAATGTGGGTCCAGTTATACCACTTTTAATTATTTTTTCCAGGGTGTGTACTGTAGGTTCGCTGAATTCATTCTTAATTAGCCAAATGCATTTCTTTTTCTTATTATGTTAATCTACAAAGTACATGCCTAAAAGAAGAAGCTTTTCTTTCATTCTGAGCTTTCTTTGCACTTTGTTGCATACCAGCAGGATGTGGGTTTTAATATCCACACAATGTTTGCTCTAATTTTAGAAAACCTATATACTGCTAAATGGCCTCAAGTGCTTAGCACACCTTTTCACACACTTGTCACCCGCTAAGTCTTCGTCCTCTTTAAAAAAAGAAGTTACGGAGTCAGGGAACTGCTGGTCAATTTCACAAACATGACGCAACATGCTCGAGATTGACCAATGAGCGTTTAGTAACTTTTTACTCAAATTGTATTGCGAGACACCTAGCACTTAAATGAAGATGCTTTACTAATATACGACAACTTTTCCTCTGCTAGACTTGGGCTCTATTTCGTGACTGGTATATACTCCTCATTTCGTAATTTCTCCTGAATCTGCTTTGAGTTTAGCTCATCCGCTCAGGCAGGATGAGCTGCTTTAATGGTTGCGGCGGAGATAGGGGTAGGCGGACTAGAAGCATAATTTGTACACCACTGAATGTTGTAGTAAAGGCCTAGGGTGATTCTATAACTGCACTGAATTGCTCACACGACATGGCACTAACAAGAAGAGGTACGAATATTTTCAGAAATTTCTTCAGAGGTGAATACGCCACACGTGTTTTGTTCACCTCTTCCACAACAATTTTCATTAGACAATTCATTTGTATGAAGAAGTAAAAAGGTAGACTTTCTAGGAATGGTAAGGGATTTTAAAGGCAAATTTCTTTCTTTATGTGTAGGCCAACTTCATTACAACTTTGTAATAAATTTACATTATATGCAGGGTGTTTGTTTTAACTTGAGACAGATAAATAACGAAAGCACGGAAAAAAATGTTACGGGTGGAAAGTTAACGTTAGTAAAAAGGATATTTGTTTGTGCTACAACCGGCTCCCTACTACACCCCTCCTTCATGGGCCGGGTCAACATTGTATTTTCGGCTGGGAACCCTATATTTTCACTGCGTATTCGGATTCTTAAAAGTACCTACGGTTTACTCAAACCATCGTTTCCCACTCGTGGTAGATGGCGCTGTGATCGACAATTGTCAAGTGTGCTTGTTTTAGCGCCTAAGAACCGAAGTACTTGATTCTGCATTTCATTTACAATGTAGATGCAAACAGTTGTAATCTAACGATTGATGTTCAAACTTACCTGAACATTGCAGATGTGACTGTACAGTACAAATAATATGGCTAAACATTGAAATTTATGGCAAATGATCTACTTTAATGGTAACACAGCTTTTGGTCCCCCACGGGGTTTGTTTTTGGTGAGTCTCCAAATCATCGAAGTGCCTGATCTGGGTGTTCGCCATCGAACCCCGTTATGAGGGTGACTGATTTAGATCTGTGTTTCCAACCAACCGCCGTTAAAGTAAAATGTCCATGAAGTGATAGTGACAGGAGCACCTGCCATTTGATTCTCACCGAAATCGAGCACCCCAACAGCGAGAGGCAAGGCGGCTCACCGAAATCAAGCAGCCCGATGGGAATAGCAAACTATTACGTCCGCGCCGTTGTTCCTTCATCACGCCAACAGCAGTTTCTAAACAGGCGTACAAACGGCTAAATATATTATACTGTACAATCAGATTTGCACCACAAAAGTAAATTTCGAACATAGAGGTCAACCGTTACAACACGAAGGTATACATTTACATTGTTAATGAAATGTAGAATCAAATACCTGATTTTTGTCGATTACAGTGCCATCCCTCACGAGCAAAAAGTAGTGCCTGAGTAAACCGTATGTACTTTTTGGCAAATAATCCGAATATGCAGTAAAGAGGGAGATTCCCATCTGGATATGCAAAGTTGACCCCATCCACGCAGTTGCAGGGCACACAGACGTCCCCTTCACGAACATTAACTTTTTACTAAAACATTTCTTTCTTTTCACACGATGCGTCTTTTTCGAGATATTTACTTGTCTAAAGTTAACACAAACACCCTGCATATTAGACTTTCCCTTGAAATACTAAATTCTGTTACGTCATGTAGGTAACCAAATTCAATGTGTAAACCTCATGTGGGGTTAGCATCCATAAATTCCCAGTAAATTTTCTGTAAAGTTTAAACAGTGCCGAAACGATGACATCTCTGTTTCTATATCCAGATTCAACTCTTAATGTCTCAAATTTACGAAATTTTCACTTTTGTTCTGTAGGATGTTCCTTCTACTCGTTCTGTACGAAAAGGGTAAGAAAGAACAAAAAATATCTCATAGTACTTGTGGGTGTCCGGCAATTTGTACAACGAAACTTCTATAAATCCACTAAGAGAGTAGGTTATATCTATTTAACTGGCAGGTATTACTTTTTGTTCAGGTGTAGTTTGACTACTTTGTCAATTTTGTATGTTCCTCTGACACCTACACTCAATGTTTCTAATTAATGCCTCTGTCATACGTATCAGACTTTTCAGTACAATTACTAACGCAGCTTCTGTATAGTACCTGCAGAGGAAGTGGACCTTTTTTTTCTTTAGTATGTTTTCTGAATATGCTTTGTTCTTTAGCATGTTAAATACCTCTTTCCCTTCTGGTGGTATTGGGAACTTGACTTCTACGACAACCGTGTATAAATACAAAAGGAAAAAAAAACAGTCTTGCTTAGTTGCAGTTAAGTGTAACTGTCAAAAATAGCCATGTTCTAGCTGTTTAACTACCATGGTGTATTCCAATAGTAACTTCAAGCTGTCGTTTCTGTGTCATTTAAATTAATGAAGTTTGATTATTAGTCGCACAGTACTGCATCTTTTCTTTGTCACAGCCTTCTCCAGCACCCACAACTGAACCTTTTCCTATCGAACAGGCTTTGCCTTTAACGTTAAGCTTCGGAAATCGTGCAACAAACCTCAAGCATACTTCTACTTTGTGAAAAACCGTATTCTGAGCAACTTATCGTAAAATCTTTTTTCGAAGATATACCACAAGTAAAATAGTTTTCTACGGCAGGCACTTATTTATTTTGTCACTACGCGCTTCGATGGTTCATACCCTCATCTTCAGGTGGAGAGTTGGTGTTAGTGAAGAGCACAGACGACGTTTCACAGCAGTAGGTCAAGGGCAATGTCAGTTATGTCAAGTTTTTTGCCGATAATAAGCACAAGTCTTTCGGTCCAGACTGTATACCGATTCGATTCCTTTCAGAGTATACTGATGCGATAGCTCCATACTTAACAGTCATATACAACCGCTCGCTCGACGAAAAATCCGTATCTAAAGGTAGGAGTAATCCCCTAAATTACAGGCCTACATTATTAATGTCGACTTGCAGTTGGATTTTGAAACATATATTGTGTTCGAACATTATGAATTACTTAGAAGAATCGGTCTATTGACACACAGTCTACACGAATTTAAAAAACATCTTTCTTGTAAAACACAGCTAGCTCTTTACACATAACAAGTGTTGAGTACTATTGACTAGGGACTTCAAACTGATTCCGTATTCCTAGATTTCCAGAATTCTTTTGACACTGTACGACACAAGCGGCTTGTAGTGATACTGCGTGCTCTTGGAATATCGTCTCAGATATGTCACTGGATTTGTGATTTCCTGTCAGAGAGGTCAGAGTTTGTAGTAATTGACGGAAAGTCATCCAGTAAAACAAAAGTGATTTCTGCCGTTCCCCAAGGTAGTGTTATAGGTCCGCTGTTGCTCCTTATCTATATAAACGATTTGGGAGACAATATGAGCAGCCGTCTTGTGTTGTTTGCAAATGACGCTGCCCTTTACTGTCTAATAAAGTCGTCAGAAGAACAAATTGCAAAAAGAATTGGAATATATATTTGTATTGTGTGAAAACTAGAAATTACCCTAAATAATGAAAAGTGTCCCGAGGGGGAACCTGTTCCCCTACCGGGCGCGTCCCCAGGTGGCGGATAGGGGAAAGCTCTACAGATATGTAGGGTAGGTGGGAAATAAAATACCACCCGTGGACCAACACAGGACCAGAAATCCAAAGGCGACTGTCTCACATTGGGCGGTCTTTGGTCAGCATCTGTTCCCCAGGTCAGGGGCGGCTGGGAAAAACCTCCAGGGCTAACAACCGTGGTTGTAAATTTGTGGCTCGAAGAGTCACCCCTTACATAATACTATCAATCATGGAAGAGTGTAATGTGAAATAAATTACCCCAGGTGGACAATCCACCGCACCAAGGTGCGCAAGCAGACTATCGGATTCTGGGGAGTCTGCAGCATTGCACAGAGATGAATCGGGACATGATAAGACATCAAGCAAATTGAAATGTAAAAAAACAAGTTACATAGCTACTTTCAATGTAAACTCTCTTTTAAAAACAGGAAAATTAAAACATCTTACAGATACCCTCAAACATCATAGAATACTCATAACATCACTACAAGAAACTCGATACATAGATGAAAACAATTTTGATTCCGGAGGTTTCAGAATATACAAAGGAAAGGTAGGCAAAAGAATAATGAAAAACACACCCCACCTCGGAACGGGCTTTATAATAGATAAAAGTATTTTAGACTCCATTATCAGCTTTCAATCACAATCGGAAAGACTCTCCACACTCACTTTTAAATCTGCTAATAGAGTATACACAATTGTGAATGCACATGCCCCCATAAATGAAGACAATAGGAAAAATAAGGAAAAGGTGGAACGTTTTTGGGAACAACTAGATGACGCGGTGCAAAAGATCCCAGACAAACACAACATCATACTTACGGGGGACTTCAATGCTCAAGTAGGAAAAGAGAAGAAATACAAAAATATTGTTGGAAACTACCCAGCGCACAATAGAACTAACCAAAATGGAGTCAGATTAGTAGAACTCTGCCAAGCGCATGGCTTGATCCTGAAATCCACAGCCTTTAAGAGACTACCCAGAAAACAGAAGACATGGACCTCACCAAACCCACACTTGGGTGAATTTCAACTTGATCATGTGGCGATAAAATGGAAACACCATACAGAAATACAAAATGTCAAAGTACTCAGAGGAGCAAACTTGGATTCTGATCACTATCTTTCTAAAATAAAACTCAAAATTATCCCCAAAAGGAAAGATAGAAACAGTAAACCCAAAAGCAGAAGATACGATCCAGAAAAGATAATGAATTCGAAGGAGTTTCCCCTCGCGACTCAAGATATAAGGAACCAAAATTGGGATCAAATGAAGGAAAGCCTACTAACCAAAGCTGAACAAATAGCACCTATAACCAAAATCAAAAAACACGCATGGTGGACAGAGGAATATGACAAACTTATTGAGCAAAGAAAGAAAGCATGGCAACAGATGCAATCTCAGAAAAATGAATATAATAAAATTTCCTGAGTGTAAGAAAACTAGTGAGTAAAAACCTCAAAAGAATTAAAAAAGCACAAGAAGATCAACTCCTTTTGCAGATCAACGAAGACTTCAACAAAAACAAGACTAGGAGCTTTTACAGAACTTTTAAACAAAAAATAACCAAGTACAGCCCACCGACACTCCAATTACAAGATAAAAATGGTAATATTGCACACAACAACAGGGATAATTGCAAAATTTTGAGGGAATATTTCAGAAACCTTCTCAACTGTAAAGAACCAATTGAAAAAATGGATTTCAGCAACTCAACTTCAACAAGTCCTAACTCAGAACCACCCACCGTCGAGGAACTACAATCAATCATTTTGAATCTCAAAAACTATAAGGCTTCGGGAGAGAACCAAATTACAGCTGAACTGTGGAAAAATGTCAATAGAAATGCCATAGAATCTCTCCAAAACATATTTGAAGAAATATGGAAAACAGAAAGAATTCCGGATGAATGGAAGATGGCCCTCATTCACCCAATTCATAAGAGGGGATCGAGAACAGACCCCAACAATTACAGAGGGATCTCGCTCCTTGACGTAACATACAAAATACTGTCTAAAGTCCTTTTGAACAGAGCAGAACCCCAGCTAGATTGTCAACTTGGAGAATACGAGGCAGGCTTCAGAAAGGGAAGATCCTGCCCAGAACAAATTCTAAACCTCAAAAATCTTATGGCCTACCAAAAATCGAGAGCAAAAGCGTATGTCATCACATTCATTGACTTTCAAAAGGCGTACGACTCCATAGACAGGGAATCTCTAATCTCCATATTAAAAGAATTGAACCTAGACAATAAAACTACAAACCTAATTAGAGAAACCATCACCAACACATACTCCAAAATTAAATTTATGGGAGAACTCTCAGACCTATTTGAGATAAAAACTGGAGTACGACAAGGTGATGGACTCTCTCCATTGTTATTTAACTGTGCCCTAGAAAAAATAGTAAGAGAATGGAACAAGAAAATCAATAGTGGAATCCGACTAGGAACAAAAAACAAAGGCATCAAGGTTAATTGCCTAGCATTTGCAGATGATATGGCCCTACTAGCTGAAACATGGGAAGAAGCCAGAGAACAGATCCTCGAATTACAGAAACAAGCAGAGAAAATAGGCCTTAAAATTTCTTTTGAAAAAACCAAAATAATCACAAATATAAAAAAGCCAATGAAATATCTTAAAGTAAGAGACCAAAAGATCGAAATTGTTAAAGAATTCAAATATCTTGGTGAATGGATTAGCTGGAACGCCCTTGAGAAAAAAGCAATAGAATTAAGAAGAAACAAAGTTGAACTAGCCTTTCGGCTTACTAAAAATACTTATAATAAAAAGTCCCTCTCATGGAATTCAAAAATAAAACATTACAACACTGTCATTAAACCAGAAGCACTATATGCAGCTGAGACATTATCTATCACTAACCATGGCCCAATTGAAAGGCTAGAGATCAAAGAAAGAAAAATATTGAGAAAAATTTTAGGCCCCAAATTTCATAACGACAAACTAATTCATACCAAAAATGAAACACTCTACAAAACCACAGAAAAACTTTCGGATACAATGAGAAAAAGAAGAATTGAGTTTTATGGGCACATTCTCAGAATGAACCCAAATAGACTTACAAAAAGAATGTTTGACTACTTCAGGAATAAAAACTCCAAACCAAATTGGTTTATCCAAACAGAGAAAGACTTAAGAGAACTACACATCACAGAAAAAATGCTCACAGACAGGACCGCAAAAATGATAAGCAAAGAGGGATTCCAGCTCCAAAATAGGAAGAAAAGAACGATTGTCATCTCTGATGAGGAAAGAAAAGCAAGATCAGAAAGAATGAAGCAGTACTGGGCGAAAAGAAAGGCACAGAACACACAGAAGTGATTGATTCAACGTACCCCAAAGTTGGGTGAAACGAAGAAGAAGAAGAATGAAAAGTGTGAGGTCACCCACATGACTGCTAAAAGGAATCCGTTAAACTTCAGTTGCACGATAAATCAAAGGCTGTAAATTCAGTTGAATAGCTAGGAATTACAATTACGAATAACGTAAATTGGAATGAACATATAGAATAGTTGTGGAGAAGGCAAAACACTTAGAAAATGTAAGAGATCTACAAAAGAGACTGCCTACACTACACTTGTCCGCCCTCTTTTAGAATATTGCTGCGCGGTGTTGTTTCCTTACCAGATAGGATTGATGGAGTACATCGAAAATGTCCAAAGAAGAGCAGCACGTTTTGAATTATCGCAAAATAGGGGACAGAGTGTAACTGAAATGATGCAGGATTTGTGATGGACATCATTATAACAAAGGCGTTTTTCGTTGAGGTGGAATCTTCTCACGAAAATTCAATCATCAGCTTTCTCCTCCGAATACGAAAATATTTTGCTGTCGCCGACCTACATAGGGGGAAACGATCATCATAATAAAATAAGGGATAGCAGAGCTTGCACGGAAAGATTTAGGAGTTCGTTTTTGCCGCAAGAGTTATCGTGAAGGTGGGTCGATGTACCCTCTGCCAGGGACTTAAGTTGATTTTCGGAGTATCCGTGTAGATGTAGATGATGAATATTGTTGTCTAGAAAATGTACTTTTAAAGCTACAAAACAGGAAATTATGACAATAAATTGTACTTACATGGCAGTGGAGTCAAAAAGTCTGCTGAGGTCGAGTGGTTTTAGGAGCTTCAGTCGGGAACCGCGCTGCTGCTCCGGTCGCAGGTTCGAATCCTGCCTCGGGCACGAATGTGTGTGATGTCCTTAGGTTAGTTAGGTTTAAGTATTTCTAAATCTAGGGGACTGGTGACGTCAGATGTTAAGTCCCATAGTGCTCATAGCCATTTGAATCAAGAAGTCTGCACATTGTTACATGCCGTATGTCTCTGTACGTTATGTTTCTATAGTCACTTCAGAGATGTACTAAATATTGCAGATACGCTTGCTCTGATACAAAGATAACTGGGTACAGAGATAATTGAAAGATGCAATAACTGGAGCTCTGTTACTCTACATCACAACATCAGATATTATATGAAGTGGTTATAAACATATGCCCGCATCTCGTGGTCGTGCGGTAGCGTTCTCGCTTCCCACGCCCGGGTTCCCGGGTTCGTTTCCCGGCGGGGTCAGGGATTTTCTCTGCCTCGTGATGGCTGGGTGTTGTGTGATGTCCTTAGGTTAGTTATGTTTAAGTAGTTCTAAGTTCTAGGGGACTGATGACCATAGATGTTAAGTCCCATAGTTCTCAGAGCCATTTGAACCATTTTTTTTTTGTTATAAACATGAAAAAGGATTTCTTTTATTTTGGAAGTATGACTGGTCTGCAACTGAATGTGAATATGCCTACAATTTAGTTATTATGTTAGACAGTTATACATGCATACACCTTTTTCTAGTACAACGTATTTATGTATATATAACAACCTAATATAATAACTGATTTGTGCATGTATCCATATTCTTTTCCATGCGATTCATACTTTTAAAATGAAAAACAAACACGTTTATGTACATAAACATTTAATAGAAGAACTGAATTGTGATGTAGAGTAACGAATAAACGGGCAATAACCGCTACAGCTTTCAGTTATCTTTTTATCTAATAAAAGTAAGCAGACCTGTAATGCGTATAATATATTTAAAGTGACTATGAAAGGATAATGTACAGTGGAGAGGACGTATAACAAGTAGACGTATGCAGACATTTTACGGATCTACTATCCCGTAAAGACAATTTACTGTCACAAATTCATCTTTTTTAACTTTAAAAATGTGTTTTCTAATCAACAATGTTTATCATCAACAAAAGACGCAACATAATCCTCATTGTCAAAGATCTGCTGGCGTCTATGCTCTCCACTAACACTAGCTGTATAACTAAATAACTCCCCACCTGAAGAAGAGTGTGTGAACCATCGAAACGCATAGTGGCAAAATAAATAAGTGACTGACGCTGTAAACTATTTTATTTGTATTTGGCAATAGTCGTTGACCTCTTAACGCCATCCTTTATTAGCGAAATATTTGTTAGCAACCCTTACGCTCGCGTCCTTCGTGCTCACATTTTAACAAATGAGATTCATCTCGAAGGCCCCCAAAGGAGCTGGTACTAAGAATAAGTCCTGTGATTCGTCGTTTAGAGATTATGATGTGATGAGATGGTATGAAAAATATCGTCCCTTATATTATACAGGTTTTTGTCCTCTTTGCAAAACAGTTTTCAAATACACACACGACAGTGTCAGAAAGAGATAAAACTCGAGGAAAAAGGGACTTTACGAAGGAAATGATTGTCATGATTCTAACTCGCTATTTTTATCAGGTTAAAACAAGTTAAAGAATAGGGTTAACAGATTTAAAATACGAGGATAAATGGAAGTAATGTAAATATATTTCTTTCATAGGAACATAAAAACACTTTTTGTGATGTACCGGAAGTCCCTAAAATTTCCGTTGTTCTTACTCTAAACAGAGATCAGGCACATGTTCCTGTGAAGTACAAATTAATTTGAAAGGCCTTACTTCTTGTGAACCCGTCACAGCCTTGGGAAGCGGAAGATACGGAATAGTTAGCTTAAAAATTTTAAAAAGTTGAAAAGAAAGGTTTTCCGTTTAGAACAGTACTGATCCACAAAGCCGGTAATAAAAATTACACGTACCTCGGGGGGAGTTTTGCGGGCGTGCGTGTGTGTGTGTGTGTGTGTGTGTGTGTGTGTGTGTGTGTGTCTGTGTTTGTATGTGTGTGTATTTTACATCGGATTGTGTTCTCATGATTGTCTGTCATTAACAATGTATTTCAAACGAATGTTAATGTACCAAAAGTACCTTACCCTTTTTCGAGTATTCTGTTCTTTCTTTGTTTAACTTGTTGCTTGGTTCACATTTCGCTTTAGAAATTTACATTATGCTTCAGTAGCAAAGTAAAATGAAATCTGTGAATATGAAAATAAAGAATAGTTTTAATGGATGAAAATTCAATGTTGCAGTAAATAGGAACAAATTAAACACGTAGGAAATGGGTGCTTTAAAGTACAGAACGCACAAATATGTTGGTAGGACAATCTCCCTCCTCTTACGTTAGTACCGTATTCGTATAACAAAATATTTGTTTAAATATTATTTATTAAGAGAATGATGACAAACAATGGACCATGGTTCAATCATTGTGTTACAGAATGTTGCTTAGTTGCGAGGATGATGGGATCTGCATTAAGAATTTTAATATTGGATTACGCTCCAGTGGTATGTGTGTATGTGTGATCAAGTACGATGAATATGACTGAACTAATAAATAAATGGGTGGCAGAACTTGTCCAATGCTCACATGGACTACAGCTGATCAGGTTTTTTCAACTAACCAACATTTTTGTGTGTAAGAATTGTACACCGCAGGAGATTTTCTGTCTATGTAGAGAACCAGCAACTACATAATTCATGCATCGACCACTCCGCTAAAGTAAGACGACTCTTTTCTTAAGAAATGTGCAGTATTCATACACCACGATGACTCTGGCACCGAAACATTAACGTAAAGATAATGTCATCGATTTTTATGATTGAGAGTCGCTATAGACACCATTGCATGCGAGTACGCAATGAACGTCCCGGAAACGAAAATTCATTCGAAAGACAAGAGCGTCAATTACGTCTCAAGAAATGAAGTTGTGTCGGGACTCGTTACATTATTTACAAAAATAATAACACTATTTTAAGGAACTTTAAATTATTATTCGTAAAGTCTTGTCTCCACTTGTAATGTGCAGTAATTTATCTATGTACCAATTTCATTTGATTTTCCAGTATTATTGCTTTGTATTCCAGAGTACGTTTCAGGGCACGTGTCCATTCAGATTTAATGCAAAATCCTTCTTAATTTGAATTCATCGTTATCTCAAGAGATTTGAATTTTGTTTAATACTCTACTGTAAGCAATCTTCTTTTTAAATAAAGCCCAATCAGTTTTCTTTTTCAGGAGAACTGAGTTGTTTCAGATAGCTTATAGGATCTGTCCAATCGTTTGACTACTGACTTTAAGGCTTCACTAATTTTTTTTAGAGTTTTCTCAAATTTTCGGTAGTTCTTCTTGGAAAATCTGAAAATGATGTATGGGTGTAATCCATCTGACATAAGAGTTCTGCATTAATTAACTTTTTGAATTGCGTAAATTTTTTGAGAAAGCGAAATTATGTCAGAAGCTTTTATGGAAACTAGAAATATTTTTAGAACTATGGCTGCAGTTAGTTCCTCTGTAAGTTACCTAACTATTATGAGAACAGCATGTTCATGGAACGCTATCATGCTATTTAGTTTAAATGGCCACCATCTGCAGCAAGCACAGAAGTGTTTGTTTTTTAAATAATACCCACCATTTCTTGGTGCAATGTATTTTATTTGTTCCAGATGCGTTTCGCCCTTTAAGTCTTTAAAGTAACAGGTGGAACGCGTCTGGAAGAAATGAAATACATTGCACCAAGAAAAGGCGGTTTTTATTTACAAAACGAGTACTATAATGCTCTCTTGAGATCACTGGCTTAGGTTGCCCATCTATCACACAATAAGCGAAACTAGTAATGAATCATTTTTTCATACTTTCACTGTGTTGCTATAGTATATCCAAGCAAAGCTTCTCGGATATCATTATTTTATGTCTTCTTCAATCTTGTTTCTTCTTTCAGTTCATTTCTACCACATCATGATGCAGTAAATTATGATTAGTAGCTGGTGATCCTAAGGGACTGTGTGGTCTTGTCCCAAGACACTTTTTGGTCCCTAACATTTCGTACAGAGCTGCGACATCCGGTCGTGAAAGCCTTGACTATGTGACATTACGATCAACTGGCTATTCATAGTGTGAACAATATTCAAGCTTTTCTTGCACTCATATCACTTGCTGATTTTCTTGCGTGGAGTTATTTAAACAAAACTACTGGAAATGCAGTTTTAAGATGACTTCACAACAGAACGTTAGTTTATTAATAGTCTTGAAATACTATGGTTAGGAGTCAAGTGTATCGTGTTAGACTTAGCTCCCAGCTCACTGTTTAGGACAGGATTTGCCTGAGATCTGTTGAGCGTCCTATTCAACAGATTTGCTCTTACAATACAAAAATGCTTTATTCCACCCCTTTTTTTTAATCAGAAATTAATAGAGTTTCTTCTTTTTCATTTCCTAAATGCCTCTCACAAGGAAGGAACACAAAGCTGCTCAGATGCGCACATAATTTACAGAAGATGAAAAGTTTAATCTTAACATCCTCTTATGGTATTTAATCAGCTAAAAGGGTACCTTCGCGCACACAATAAAACAAGAAATGACGGACACAAGGATGCTACTGTAGGCGCGGCTAGCATTGTATTCCCAGAAGGATGTGATATGAATGAGTTAAGGCAAAGATAATACGAATTACTTCCACAATTTCACATAGCCAATCATGCAAGGGTGCTACAATTAAACACATTGGAGGGTGAACAGAAGAACACAGGCAGGTTACAGACCTGGTACCGTCGTAGCGAAAGCTCGCTAAAATCTAAAATTGGAAAGAGAAAAAGAATTCTTTATGAATGTTGGCATTCATTCCACACATTACCTTGCACATTATAAGAAGCTCAACAGCATTAGTTGGTGAATATAAGAAAGGAACACGAGGCATTGTCAATGCCTACGCGTCCAACATTGAGAGAAACAACGCAAATCGCGTGAAATGTGGACAATGGTCACGAAATGGATGTTGAAAGCATTTGTCTTTACATTCAATCGGTCCAGAACGAATTTAAGCTGATAATGGTACCACGTGGCAGTCTTACAAAGATTCAAGTTCCAAAATACTGGTTATCAGACAAAAATGGCGGTAATTTCGAAAGGATAATTTCCGTAAATCTCTTGAACACATACACGTAAGAATTTAGTGATGTAATGAGCTCATGGGAGAGTAGGTGTAACGAATATAAATGCATGTGATTGCATGCTTTAATGGAGACAGTCCTTCATACTAAACTGACCTCTGCACTTGAAAAATAAATGAAAGAATGTCGAAACTGAGTCACGAAACATTTCTGTTGACTCATAGTGCTGAAATAAACAGATTAAGCCCCTCCAAGTCTTGAAATATTTCAAAAAATGGTTCAAATGGTTCTGAGCACTATGGGAAGTAGCTTCTGAGATCATCAGTCCCCTAGAACTTAGAACTACTTAAACCTAACTAACCTAAGGACATCACACACATCCGTGCCCGAGGCAGGATTGGAACCTGCGACCGTAGCGGTGGCTCGGTTCCAGACTGTAGTGCCTAGAACCACTCGGCCACCTCGGTCGGCTGAAATACAGTATTTCAAATCGCTACCTAACTCCAAAGCGTGACAGTCAACTCTACAAAGTACTAGCTCGTAGTTGCGCGTCGGTAACGAGAGTGTTTATCCTCTGGCAGTTTTCAGAGATCGTGTCCTAATGCGAGGTGGAGGAAAGAACTGACCCCTTAGCTAGAGTGCAAACCCCTGCCTAGGGATCTTTTGACGAAAAAAGGTACATATCTGACCTGACCTAATGTGGTCTTCCTGATATCATTGGCTACAAGAATACTGTTGGGAGCAACTCAGTCGTACGCAGAACGTCCTCAACATACTAATTCGCTCGGCCAATCATTCAGAATGGTACAGAGGAATGGATATGGACCAAACAGGTGCAAGCAGATGATTGATACATTACGTTTTGCAACTCGTACTTACTCAGGACGCTTGTCACGTAATAATGATGAAGTCATTGCTTACCGCAGTCTTGGTTTGTTTTGTCGTTGCACCAGGATGTTGACAAGCTACACTATTACTTGCTCTTGACGTCAGTAATACTCCAAGGTTCAATACTGCATTTAACTACAGAGCGGTCCAGAATCTACTATGCTCTGTATTAGGTCATTTAATTGAGTTAAAATTAGAGCCGTTGAAATTTTAAAAATATAGATAATCCATTATATCGACATTTAAAAAATTCGTTATCGGACCACGGTATATCGAAAAAATTATCGATATATCGGCGGAATAAATGTCGACGAACCAGCCAAAAAAAATGTTGGCTGCACATTTTAAATACGAGTATACTGCCAGTTTTAGAGCTGTATATTTAACTATTGGTTTATTAATGGGCATTTGCACGTCAAAAAGCTAGAAGCCTGCTAATTCCCCTTAGAGCAAGAACTGAAAGGCAAACGATGAACGCCGGCCCGTGTGGCCGAGCGGTTCTAGGCGCTACAGTCTGGAACCGCGCGACCGCTACGGTCGCAGGTTCGAATCCTGCCTCGGGCATGGGTGTGTGTGTGATGTCCTTGGGTTGGTTAGGTTTAATTAGTTCTAGGTCTAGGGGCCTTATGACCTCAGACGTTAAATTCCATAGTGCTTAGAGCCATTTGAACCATTTTGAAAACGATGCACGTACACGTTTGGCGATAACAACTTTGATAACAATCGTAACTGTATGTAAATGGCAGAATAAAAGGTGTCCGATGGGTCCTCGACTTCCCTGTTTTTCTCATTTCTGCAAACGCCAGCGAACTAGCAGTTGTAGTGTCAAAATTGTGTGATGAAGTAAAACGTTGCAGTTTCTGTTGGTAACGCCGAGCGGCGAACATGTCAGCATTTCCCCTCACACATCTCCGCCCACCACAAAGACTAATCCTGTCATTTAGATTTTTGTTCGTTAGTTTCAGCTACTTTGAAGAATGCCAATATGAATCAATAGCATACTAGTTGCGTTGGAACAGTTTTTTTAACGGAAATCGTGTGTTTTGGTTCATCCCCTCAACCCTCCCCCCCCCCGCAGTGCAATCGGACTTCTTCTTTGAGCTATTTGTACTTGCTTTACACAGCCAAAGAGAAAGACTGGACGTGATGAAAGCTCAAGTAGTAGCTACTACAATTTCAAAGGAACAGTAGCACATATTTACCGAAAATTGCGACAAAATATGACATTAAATATTGTAATATCTCTTTATATTCGATGAATTATTCTGATACAATTCTACCCTTGAATAACATTTACTAATTTTCTGTCCTCATACTCGCAGAATCCATGCGCAAAGCTGTTTCATACAATAGCTATGCCATGAGCGCATAATTATTCTTTGTAGTACTCTCTCTGGTGGTTGTTTAATTGTTAAAAAAAAAAAGCTGCCGATCTTGTCTTCGTGCCGATTAGCCTGAGCATTGTTTGATGAATTGTAATCTGAATATTGAGATTTATGACAAAAGATAGCTGATACGAAATTGTACGATTACAAGGGAAATATATATATTGCTCCTTCATACAAAAGGTGTGTATCCGACATTTGAGAATTAATGACATTCATCAATATATTGCGTAGTTGTTAATCAGAAGGGAACTTCCGAAAGACTGGATACGAACCTGCATTTAATAATCCAAGAGCTCCATTACTTCTTCGGAAGGTTAAGCTTCATCAAAGCCAAATATCCGCTTGATCTGAGGCTTCCCGACTGATTATACAACACTCCCAGAAATATGAGGCATTTTATTTGTACAGAGTAGCAGACTGCCGCAAAGCACGAGCCTGCAGAAAAGAAGAATCATCGCCTGATTTCATTCTAACAAGTAAAATTTCTGAATCATTTTGAGTGACTGAGTTATGACTGTGTTTCCTATTATGAATGATGATTGCTCGAACGAACTGAGAACTACATAACTACATAATTACATAGATAGGAGGAAGAAATTACAATATAAATATCGGCACTCGATACTGCCATTTCGATATATCGGTGAAAAGGTATCACCGACATATTAGGATGTTCATTTTTTGAAAAAACGTCGATTTACCTATATGTTTTCGACAGTCCTAGTTAATATTTCACTGAAAATCTATGGTTGGATGAGATTCAGCATGGACATGGTGTACCAGTGTCAGAGCCAAAACTTTTAAAATAATATCACGCATTCATCAGAGGACTGAACTTAATTCTGTTTCCTGAATCTGACACTGTCCCTCGATGTTGGAAACAGCCATCTGCCAGTTAAACAGTGCAAATGCTCCATGTGCTCAGCCAAATAAAAGTAAGAGCACTCCGGTAGTGGGCTAGATGGGAAGCGGGCAGGCCCGCCGCAGGTGGAGGACACGGGCGCACGCAGCGCGGCGTGCACGTGCGGTCCGCGGTAGCCGCGCGTCCCGGGCTTGTCAGATGTTAATCACGAGATGAAGCGCCACGCCCGGCCATTGTTAGCTCCCAGTGGAGCTGCGCCACCGCGTCCTTCTTAACAACCCACCTGCTGGCTCAGTAGTAGCCTCGTCTCTAAAGCTGTTAAATAGTCATAAGATCCGGGCCCCCAGTTTACCGGATGACAAATAGCAGTACGGACAGAATTACTCGTGCGCAGCGATCGTAGCCGTTTGGTTTTGACTTGAAATATGTATTAAACAAAACATCAGCGGAGCAAAAAAATGTTACAGGAGTATTACTGGAAGCCAGAAGTGTGTTCGAGCATCAGAATCAGTATTGTGCTTCAGAGAATTAAAAATATTTGATTAGAGCATAAGTTCGTAGCGTTTTTGTTTTGCATATTGGTATTCAGATTGCTACGGATACATTTACTGAATATCATTATTTAGTAATAGTTCACTGTTGCTATCTGAATTTACATGTTGCCATTTTGTCGTTTGGGGATGGTGAGTGGAGATGCGGACGCTAGAAAATGGAATGCCAAGTGGAGAAATAGGACCAGTTCCGACATATTGTTTCGTTTCCGTTTAGTAGAGGGGTGGCAGCAGCTCGAGCAGGTATAAACATTTACGCCGTGTACGGGATAATGCCAATGGACAGAGTAGGGCAACAAAATGGTTTCCTCGTTTTGTGGAGGATCGCTTTGGCGCTAGTGACTTTCCACGTTTACGAAGACATTCGGGGTTTGATGAAGATCGTTTAAAAGCTTTAACCCACAATGATCCACGTCATGAGAACTGACAAAAGTGCTGAACTGTGACCATCCCACCATGGTGCAACATTTGCACGCAGTGAGAAGGATACAAAAATCGGGTGTATGAGTGTCGCAAGCTCTAAGCCAAAATCACAAAAAATTAGTAGGTGATCATACGCGCATCTCTGCTTGCTCATCATCAGCTAGTCAACAACACCGACAATTTGTGTCCTGTATCGTTACTAGCGACGATAAATGGTGTCTTTATGTTAACGTAAGATGTTCCTTCGGGAACGCCGGATATTACTTCTGTTTTACTCGATGACTTTCCTTCTATTACTACGAACTGTGACCCTTCTGACAGGAAATCAGGAACGGTTGTGCCCAAACAAAGCACCAACTTCCCGTACAAAGACTTCCGCGCATTCACAAAAGATAATATCCTACATCTACGTCTACCTCATTACTCTGCTATTAACTGTAAAGTGCCTGGCAGAGGGTTCAATGAACCACCTTCAAGCTGTCTCTCTACCGTTCCACTCTCGAACGGCACGCGGGAAAAACGAGCACTTAAAATTTTCGGTTCGAGCCCTCATTTCTCTTATTTTATCGTGATGATCATTTCTCCCTATGTACGTGGGCGCCACCAGAATGTTTTCGCAATCGGAGGAGAAAAATGGTGATTGAAATTTCATGAGAAGACCCCGTCCAACGAAAAACGCCTTTGTTCTAATGATTACCACACCAATTCACGTATCATGTCTGTAACACTATCTCCCCTATTTCGCGATAATACAAGCTGCCCTTCTTTGTACTTTTTCGATGTCATCCGTCAGCCCCACCTGATGCGGATCCCACACCGCACAGCAATACTCCAGAATAGGGCGCACAAGCGTGGTGTAAGCAGTCTCTTTAGTAGACCTGTTGAAGCTTCCAAGTATTCTGCCAATGAATCGCACTTTGGTTTGCCCTACCCACAATATTATCTATGTGATCGCTCCAATTTATGTTATTTGCAATTGTAATCCCTAAGTATTTAGTCGAATTTACAGCCTTCAGATTTGTTTGACTTATCGCGTAATCAAAATTAAGCTGATTTCTTTTAGTACTCATGGGAATAACTTCACACTTTTCCTTATTCAGGGTCAATTACACTTTTCGCACCATACAGGTATCTAATCTAAATCATTTTGCAAGTCGTTTTGATCATCTGATGACTTTGCAAGACGGTAAATGACAGCATCATCTGCAAACAATCTAAGACGGCTACTCAGATTGTCTCCTATGTCGTTAATATAGATCAGGAACTGTAGAGGGCCTAAACACTTCCTTCGGGAACGCCGGATATTACTTCTGTTTTACTCGATGACTTTCCTTCTATTACTACGAACTGTGACCCTCCTGACAGGAAATCACGAATCCAGTCGCACAACTGAGACGATACTCGGTAGGCACGCAGTTTCGTTAGAAGACGCTTGTAAGGAACGGTGTCGAAATCCTTCTAGAAATCTAAAAATATGGAATCAATTTGACATCCCCTGTCAATAACACTTGTTACTTCATGAGTATAAAGAGCTAGTTGTGTTTCACAAGAACGATGTTTTCTGAAACCGTGCTATGTGTCAATAAACCGTTTTATTGTGGATCTGATGGGAAATCGACGGTGTGCTGTACTGCGAATTGCCTTCCCGGAATGTAATCATCACTGCTACATCTGTTGTCAACAGCTGAGACGTTCTGCAGACGCAATCCAACAACAGAGACCAGGAAGACTGCGTGAAAAAGCGATCCTTACATGTCTCGACGACTTCTTCTCCTCAAAACCAACTGATTTCTATAGTTGGCGAACAGAATAGGTATCCCAGCGTTGGCAGACTGTCGCAGGTAGTGAAGGAGAAGATATTGTTGATGACTAAAGTCTCTTTTATGTGTATATATTGCCATTATTAAAATTATGGAATAACGCTACGAACTTATGCACGGAACTAACAGGAAGATGATACGATTCTTGCTTTTACATAGTTGTCCAGTTGATGGACAGCTTACAGGAGACGCTGAAGTTTCCTCTGAGGAGGGCGAAACGTTACTCTCGTCCGGTTTCGGAGCTCCAATACGGCGACGTCGCGTGACGCCACACCGGCACCGGCGGCCAGAATCGACGCCCTCCCTGGCGGAGTGCGGCGCGAGATGAAGGGAGAGAGAGTAAGAATGTACTGGCGGATCTGGATAAGTTCTCTCCATAGCTAGACTTGCTTAAACACAATCAAGAGGGCATGCCAGGCTCACCTTCAGTCAGGATAGCAACGTCATCAGTGAGTCTTATCGTAGACATCCTTTTACCACGAATTTCAGTCTCTCTTATCCTTCACTGCTTCTTAGATTTATAGGTTGAACAGCAGGGGTGAAAGACAATGTCCCTTCTTACACTCTTTTTAATTTGATCACTTCTTTCTTAGTCTCCCTCTCGTATTTTTCGGTCTTGGTTTTTGTACGTATTGTACTCGAATATTACCCGTTATTCAGAGAATTTAGAATGTCCCGCACCATTTTAGATAATAGTATGATTTTTCTATGTCGACAAATCCTTCGATCGTATCTGCTATTTTTCTCAACTCTTGCTTGCGTACTACGTGACTTTACAGTTCTGTTCATCTGGTTCCACGCCTGTGTACCGCACTGTACAAACTATTTGATGGGGAATGAGAGGGCTGCTGCTGCGCTGCTGCTACCATGCCTCGGGCATGGATGTGTGTGATGTCCTTTGGTTAGTTAGGTTTAAGTAGGGGGGACGGAGACAACGCTGCATTGCAGGTAAAAAAGAAGGCACCGCTGCAGTCGGAACACGAGCTCGGGTTAAACAACGATAGGCCAAAACTTTTCTGTCCCAGTGTTCAGGCGAAGTCATGTACAGCATATTCATGTGTTGCCTTGCATGGCAGGACTTCAAGGGTGCCGGCCGCTGTGGATTCCGTAGAAATGTTGGAACGCGTGAGGCAATACTGACCTTACGACTTATCTTAGAAGAAAGATTAAGAAAAGGCAAACCTACGCTTCTAGAATTTGTAGACTTAGAGAAAGCTTTTGACAACGTTAACTGGAATACTCTCTTTCAAATTCTGGAGGTGGCCGGGGTAAAATACAGGGAGCGAAAGGCTATTTACAATTTGTACAGAAACCAGATGGCAGTTATAAGAGTCGAGGGGCATGAAAGAGAAGCAGTGGTTGGGAAGGGAGTGAGACAGGGTTGTAGCCTCTCCCCGATGTTATTCAATCTGTATATTGAGCAAGCAGTAAAGGAAACAAAAGAAAAATTAGGAGTAGGTATTAAAATTCATGGAGAAGAAGTAAAACCGTTGAGGTTCGCCCATGACATTGTAATTCTGTCAGAGACAGCAAAGGACTTGGAAGAGCAGTTGAACGGAATGGACAGTGTCTTGAAAGGAGGATATAAGATGAACATCAACAAAAGCAAAACGAGGATAATGGAATGTAGTCAAATTAAATCGGGTGATGCTGAGGGGATTAGATTAGGAAATGAGACACTTAAAGTAGTAAAGGAGTTTTGCTATTTAGGGAGTAAAATAACTGATGATGGTCGAAGTAGAGAGGATATAAAATGTAGACTGGCAATGGCGAGGAAATCGTTTCTGAAGAAGAGAAATTTGTTAACATCGAGTATAGATTTAAGTGTCAGGAAGTCGTTTCTGAAAGTATTTGTATGGAGTGTAGCCATGTATGGAAGTGAAACATGGACGATAACCAGTTTGGACAAGAAGAGAATAGAAGCTTTCGAAATGTGGTGCTACAGAAGAATGCTGAAGATAAGGTGGGTAGATCACGTAACTAGTGTGGAGGTATTGAATAGGATTGGGGAGAAGAGAAGTTTGTGGCACAACTTGACTAGAAGAAGGGATCGGTTGGTAGGACATGTTTTGAGGCATCAAGGGATCACAAATTTAGCATTGGAGGGCAGCGTGGAGGGTAAAAATCGTAGAGGGAGACCAAGAGATGAATACACTAAGCAGATTCAGAAGGATGTAGGTTGCAGTAGGTACTGGGAGATGAAGAAGCTTGCACACGATAGAGTAGCATGGACAGCTGCATCAAACCAGTCTCAGGACTGAAGACCACAACAACAACAACAACATGGGGAAGAAAGATACCTTACTGTAGTGCATTAATGGCGCTCAGAAAACGTCAAAGTCGATCTTCTCGAGAATTTTTTTTGGCTTTAATCTAACTGATGTTTAAGTTATGAACTTCACATACTATATAGATAAAAAAATACAAAAATGCTATTGGCGTGGGTACTTCATTCTACACTGACAGCGCCAAAATTGAAAGACATGCCACTAGAGAGTCTAGCACTCTCGGAACAAAGGAGTCCTAATACCGCGAGGCATGCAGAAGAAGTACTGTGGATCTAGGAGACTATGAGGAAGCCACTGAAAGAACTAAAGATGTATCGACGGGTTTTCAGTCGTGTCTGTATAGCTCAGTCTCGAAATGCAATTTCGTGAGTTCGAATTCCGGTGTTGGACCAAGTTTTGATCTGCCAGGAAGTTTCAAAACACCGCACACTTCGCTGCAGAGTGAAAGATTCAGCTCGAGTTGTTTCTTGATGTTGTAACTCCTATCTTGTTGTGAACAATACTTTTCTCCACGCAGTCATAACCCCCCCCCCCCCCCCCCACACACACACACACACAAACACAAATCTTTCGACATGACAATCATCATCTGCTAATGATTCTTCCATGACACCGGCAGAATCCCACGACTTTCTGGGGCCAAAATGAGCAACAAATATCAGATGCATTCCTCGTCATATTACATCTGCTTTTAGTGTGATCAGGTGTCAGGAAACCAGACAGTGTGTCGGATTTTACTCATTTCCAGCGCTGACGTGAAATCCATACGTAAAAAGGAATAAATGTGACCCTTAGTGACCTTTGTTAGTGTCCCATGATAGAGCACATCGATTTTGGTTATACAGGGATTTAGATGTAGACACTGGAATAATGAGAAATTTTAACAACGTCTCGTAGAACATTAAGGCGATATTCGAGTTCTGCCCAAGTACGAGTCAGCACTGCAGCGTAAATATTTTTGAATACTTCATTGATTCGTGCACGAAAGGCAGCAACATCACTGACTGGAGTTGAGTTCAAGCGATGTTTGACGATACCTCGAAAAACTGAGTCTAATGGAATGACATCGTGAAACCACAGGGGCAATGTGATCGGAACGTCACGGACCACCTACCTCTCTCTCAGGAAAAGTGACTGGACTTCTGGTGGCGACGTTGAAATGCAGCTAGCGCTCTGTCAAGACGTGCTTCAAACACAGGGGGAGGTCCTCTTCGGGGACGCTCTGTGACATTGCCTGCCCCTTTAAAACTTCAGAACTACCCCGCTATGTTTTTATTACTTGTGGTTCCCTCTCATACCGGCGTATATTTTTTCGCAGAACAGTTGTCACAGGTTTGGATACCGAATAAAAGATGGCATAGTGCACCTTGTCCTCGGCTGTCGCCATTTTGATGCAAGCCGAGCCAAATGAGCAACAAAGGAAAGGAACTCTGAGAGCTACTAAATCTTTTACAATGAACCACTATTCTCTGACTCTAATAGTTTCCAAGTTACGACCTTTCGAAATGCTAGCTTCACGGTGGTTCTCTGTTTATACAAAGCGTATATATAGATTCTTTATACTACGATGCAATTACAGATGACGTTCCAAGTATAATCATGCTTCTTTTACTGGTACCTAACGGGGCAAGAATATGTCGAACGGTAGCAGCAGGAGCATTTCCATCATAAAATGCTCGCAGTGTTTAAAAATTTACATGCGCCAGACACTGACCCCAGGACCCTTATGTGACAGGCGACCATTGTACCACAAATTCACGCTGCCTGTTAAGAAAACGACCTTACTTCAGGACATTCTAGATGCTCGACAAAGTTGAAAGTCGGTTTTCTGTAAAATTTAACTGCTCTGGGAAGTTGATATCTGAATTCCGAACTTGACGTAACATAAATATTTCAAAAAATCACAAATATCAGATTGCCGTCTGATCATCGTGTCAGTCGGAAAGAATATTTCCCGCCAAAGGAGAGGTCATGGTTTCGAGTCACGGTTCAATACATAGGCGTAATATTATAGGAGGTTTCAGGGACTACATGGTCTAGTCAAATTTATGTTATCACCTCTCAAAAGCCTGAATACCCACCTTTTGCAGCACGGACGAGTAGGTAGAGAGACAACGATGTTATGAAAGCTACTGACGGGGTAGTCGAGCCACGCCAACCCTAGTGCCCTGGAGGGCTATGCTAGGTTTCTCCAATAAGGATATATGGCACGAACAGCCCAATCTAGGTGATCCCATAGTATATCGGTAAGAGTTAAATCCAAGGAGCTTGGTGGCCAGAGGAAAACCGTGGTGCTCGTCGAACCACACACGTTCACTCCTGCTAGGAGATACCATTGTGCGGAGGAAAAGACAAAGTGCATGGTCTCCAAGGATACATGCATTCTTGCGTTGATCGACTGTGCCTTCCAGAATGGCGAGATAAGCCAGAGAATGCCAAGAAAACATTTCGCAGATCATAACACGCCCTCCTTCTGCCTGGAACCTTCCGACGACTGTTGCAGGGCCTTACACGCCACTGACCACCTGTGTGACGGAACATAAAACGTGATTTATCTGAAGGGCGTCCAGTTGCGATACTGGTCACTGAAGAACAGCAGTCAGCACGGATACAAGAATCAAGAGCCTGATGAGGGGACCCACACGCGGCAACGTTCGCTGAATGGCCTTTGAGAGGAAACCTTTGGTAGCCCCTCGGTTCATCTGAGTGGTCATTTGCTCAACAACTGCACGTCTATGCTTCCTTACGCGTCTCCGGAACCACTGATCACCCCTGTCATTTATGGCCTGTGGTACACCACACTTACCTCAGCGTCGGTTTTGGATAGTGCCGGTTTGGCATGCACGATGTACTTCGACCAATGTCGTACACGAACAGGTTACAAACTTCGCCGTTTCGGAAATGCTTCGACCCTTGGCCGGAGAGGAAATGATCATGCCGCTCTCGACGTCCATAAATCGCTCCGTTTCCGCACTACGACAACGGCTGCACTGCTCTCCGCGTCCCCCGACTCGCTTTGCATACATTCCACCGCTAGTGCTGCCGCCTCCCTTCTGCGTGGACTTCGGAATAAGGCAGTGGCCACATTAATGTGACACGGCTGTGTAGAACGTTCAAGACTCATGGAGACCATCCCGGCAGACACGTAATAAAAGACTCTCGCTTCTTCATGAACATTTTAAACATTGTGCTTGCTCATCAACACTAGAGTTATGTCATGTACGGGGTGTTTCCGTAACTGCTTGCAAAAATTTAATGGGACATCGAGGATGCTCCCCTGAACAATTTGAGGTACAGAACCAGGGGTCGGAGATGCTAGCTTAAAGAGGTAATAGAGATAAAATCACAGTACTGTGTCCTTTTTAATTTACATCAGTTACAGTTAACTGCAAATACCATCACTGACGTAGCGTTTGTTCTGTATCTTACAAAATGTGCTGCAACTGATGGCCACCGACCTCAATGCATCGACATGACATCGACGAATGAGATTCTGACGCAACCTGACAAATATTTCTGGTGTGCTTCGAATGACATCAGAGACAACTACACTTCTGACATCTAATTCCTTCTCCGTATCCACTGTGGTCTCGTAAACAAGTGATTTCAGATAAACCCATAGTAAAAAGTCAGGGGCATTCAGGCAAAATGACGTCGGAGGCTATGGAATATGACGTCCTCTTCCAATGCAGCGACCAGAAAATGCTTCCTAGTAATCAGCCTGGTTCTCCTCGTTTCCTTGCAGGAAATACAGAATTTATTTGTAAATAAACAGTGCAGTACGCGTAAACTTGTACGCATGTTGGTTATTAATAAGCTGGAAAACATATGCAACTTTTGTAGTCCTGCCTTCCTCACTTGCGTGTAATATTACGGTATACTCATAATTTTTAACTTTTGGGTTCTCTAAACACGGTAGAAAGAATATGTCAAGTGGTGGAAGTACGAAACAAGCCATTCTACATTTGTAGAACATTTAAAACGCCATAACTACCATCCTACAAACATGGAACATGAAATGAAAATAATAAGAATAAACAACCATGACAAATATACCTTACAAAATTGCAAGAAAATTACACATCCAGCCATCGCTGAAAATAAACATGTGATAAATGTGCAAACACACATCAGTACAGACCCCCTACTACACTTACTAAAAGAAATGGTAAAATGTAAATCATTCCTCTCACACATGCAGCCACAATATATATATATATATATATATATATATATATATATATATATATATATATATATATATATATAAAAACAAAGATGATGTGACTTACCAAACGAAAGCGCTGGCACGTCGATAGACACACAAACAAACACAAACATACACACAAAATTCAAGCTTTCGCAACAAACTGTTGCCTCATCAGGAAAGAGGGAAGGAGAGGGAAAGACGAAAGGATGTGGGTTTTAAGGGAGAGGGTAAGGAGTCATTCCAATCCCGGGAGCGGAAAGACTTACCTTAGGGTGAAAAATGGACGGGTATACACTCGCACACACACACATATCCACCCACACATATACAGACACAAGCAGACATATTTGGTCTTTAAATATGTCTGCTTGTGTCTGTATATGTGTGGATGGATATGTGTGTGTGTGCGAGTGTATACCCGTCCATTTTTCACCCTAAGGTAAGTCTTTCCGCTCCCGGGATTGGAATGACTCCTTACCCTCTCCCTTAAAACCCACATCCTTTCGTCTTTCCCTCTCCTTCCCTCTTTCCTGATGAGGCAACAGTCTGTTGCGAAAGCTTGAATTTTGTGTGTATGTTTGTGTTTGTTTGTGTGTCTATCGACGTGCCAGTGCTTTCGTTTGGTAAGTCACATCATCTTTGTTTTTAGATATATTTTTTCCCACGTGGAATGTTTCCTTCTACTATATATATATATATATATATATATATATATATATATATATATATATATATATATATATACTCCCCCCTTTCCCCTCCTCGCCTTTCCTCCCTTCGCCTTCTTCGCCTTCCGCTCACACACATATACACGCACGCACACACACACACACACTCAGACACACACACATACACACACACACACACGCACACAAAAATTAATTATAGTAAAAAAGCTCATCAAAACAAATAATATTTCACACAAAAAAACCACACATATGTACACAAACGGATCACAGATATTTCAAAAATTACCCTCAAAAGTTGGCAGTAACGCTCGATCTTTGGCAATAATATCCGACAGTCGGCAACACAAACCAAAACATTGTATAAAAACAAGTGTTCAGTTCCTAGAGCTGTGGAAGGTGGAAAACAAAAACCCCAAGTGACAACTATAAGAAGAGGATCAGCACCAAGAGTGGAACAGAAACATAACATGTAGAGAGTTTTTAACATCTTGCAGCCCTGTCAGCAACTGTGATAAATTAATACGTCAAAGATCCGCTTGAGTTGCAAAAAGTTACTGGTCTTTACCCAAGTTTCAGCTAGAGTAATCTATCCTTCTTCAGAAGCGTAAAATGAACTAATACTTGCCAGAATAAGGCACGGTCAAACACAAAAACGTGAAGTACCGTGGTACCATGTCAAGCTACGTTACTCAGCTGAGGGACAGCCCCGGCCCCACTTCATGGAAAGCGGTCGGATAGCCGTGGACGCTGCCTTTTTATATTTCACCGTGCCTTATTCTGGCATGTAATAGTTTATTTCATGCTTCTGAGGAAGGCTAGATTACTCTAGCTGAAACCTGGGTAAAGATCGGTAACTTTTCGCAACTGAGGCGGATCTTTGGTGTAATAACACGTAGAAAATCTTCCACGCAACCTGCAAGCAGAATTTAAAATATTTCCGCGTTATAGAGAAAATCAACCACGAGAACTGTTTATAACCTATAGGTACATTGCCCTAAAACGTAAACTAAATAGTAAAAACGTGTACATATTCCAGGCCACTGAAGATGCCGTACAGAAAGGAGAGGCGAAACGCGTTCGGCACGAAAATTGTGTTTCATTCAGTCGTAGGTAGACGGTCCAAAAATAAAAATTATCAATTTACGGCAATAAGCTGGAAAACAGTAATGCTACGAGGGTCAGTCAAATGAAAACCTTAAATTTGTAATAACAAATCGAAATTTTGCGCCGTTGTCCTGTAAGTTGGTAAGCGTGCTAAAACAGCGTGCAGAATGGCCTGTAGGCGGCAGCATAGTGCAGATGCACACATACCGTCGCAGTGTCAGTATAAAGATGGCCACTCCACTTGCGACTTGCTCCAGGGAAGAACAGTGTTCTATTATTCGGTTTTTGTGAAGGTGAAGGTGTGAAACCTATTGGAATTCATCGACAAATGAAGGTTCAGTACGGTGATGCATGTTTGTCACAGCAGCAAGGCTACAAATGTAGTAGGAAGTTCGCAAATGGTGTGACTTCACTGGAAGATGCTCCTCGTCCAGGTCAGGCACAATGAGATGTGACTCCACAGAACATTGCAGGAGTTGGCCATAGTGAAGGAAATCCGCCGATTGACACTGAATGACACTGCAGCATGTTTACAGATTAGTCATGGATCAGCACACCACGTTGTGCATGATGTGCTCCAGTTTCACAAAGTGTCTGCAAGATGGGTGCCACGGCAGCTGACTCCTGAGATGAGAGAACGACGTGTTGATGCTTGTGAAGAACTTCTTTGGCGCTGTGAACGAGAAGGTGATGGCTTCCTTGCAAGAATCGTTACTGGGGACGAAACCTGGGTTCACTTCCACCAACCGGAAAAGAAGAGAGCGAGCAAGAAATGGCGCCATTCCTCATGACCAAAACCAAAGAAGTTTCGAACACAACCATGAGCAGGGAAGGCTATGCTGACTCTCTTTTGGGACGAACAAGGCGTCATTTTGAAGCATTACGTGCCTAGAGGGACCACTGTTACCAGTGCATCATACACAGATCTCCTCAACAATCATCTGTGGCCTGCAATCAAATCAAAGCGACGTGGAATGCTGTCAGCAGGTGTCCTTTTGCAAGATGACAATGCAAGACCCCACACTGCCCGTACAACAGTTGCAACAATCACAGACCTGCATTTTGAGTGTCTACCTCATTGACCATACTGACCAGACCTTGCCCCAAGCGATTTCCATATGTTTGCACCGCTCAAAGACGCAATGGGAGGAAAGAAGTTCCGTTCTGATTACACGCGGTGCATGAGTGGTTGCGCGGACTACCAAAAGAAATTTTTTATAATGGAATTTATGCACTGGAGGACTTGCATTGAGCGTGGGGGAGATTATTTTGTAAAGTGATAAGCATTGTACCACTTCTGCATAATAAATAATATTTTAAAAAAATATTTAAGGTTTTCACATGACTCATCCTCATAGATAAAGCGGTAGACAAGTTTACTTCCGTGTCTCCATAAGCTGGCCTCTCCGACGCCAGACCCCCTACCTCAGATTGTTCAGCACAGCACTCTCTGTGTCCCGTTACATTTTTGCGCGCTCTTACGGAAACACCTCGTATAGGTCGGTGTGGTTAAGATAAGGCCGGCGCCGACGTATTACAGGGGGCTCTGCTCTGTGAGAACGCCGCCGCGGCCACAGAGAGACGCTCTCAGGAAGGCGCGGAGACCGCGGGGCGGGGCGCGGAGCTCCATCTCGCGGCGTCGCGAGTAATTTGGCGTCGCCGGTATTTAGGGCGCGCTACGTGCCGCGCGGCCGGCGCAGATTACAGGCGGCGCCCACGTAATGACGGTAGCCGCTACCGCCGGACGGTGACCGGCCCCCAGTCGCAGCCCTGGCCGCCGCCGCCGCCGCCGCCGCCGTCGGTCACGATCCCAGACACAGAGCAGCGGCGAAGCGACGCTACCGTCGGCACGGCCCTCATTACCCCGGCCGCGCTACCGGCGCCCCCTCTCCACACTCGCACTCGTGACGTCACGTTTCCCAATACACGCTACAATTTGTTGCGCCCTTCATCTGGCCGCCAACCGTACCGGCGCTCTCGGAGGTCCAGTGCGTTTGTTTTCACGCCTCAGCTCGTGACGTATCCCAGGTAGCCAACTTTCATTTCTGATGATGCAGTTCTGCTTAACCCTCAACATACCGAGTCTAATATTGATAATTATTCCGAGTTATATGGCCGTGGTCCATGGAATACTTCTATTCCTAACGTTTAGTCCAATACTACGTTGGACATCCTCAGAGGTATGGCTGGTCCTGTTGAGTCCTGCCGACTGACGAGTCGGGCGTCGGAGAGCGGCCTAAATGCCGAGCAAAGTGGGCGTGGTCTAGCTTGCAGAGAGAAAACTAGTCAAAGATAAAATGTAACTATCGATAATAGTTGGCCTGCCGTAATTACATCTTAAAACTGTATTAATTTCTTTGTTCTAGTACCCATTCTTTTCGAAGGCCTGTTTCAGATGATTCAGTTCCGTATCCAGATGTTCCGGCGTACAAATCCGTTTCGCCTTGTCCACTAGTGCCAAAGGACAAGGATGGTACACAACAATGGAAGAACACGGTGTCTTTACCTTTCATTAGTAAGGTTACAGATCGAATCGGCAAAATTTTGCTGAAACATAAAGTGAAACCGGTATTCAAACCTACCAGAAAAATAGGACAAGTACTTCGTTCTGTTAAAGATAGAAGACCACCATTATCATCTAGCGGTGTGTATAAAATTCCGTGTACCTGTGGCAAGGTCTATGTTGGTACTACGAAAAGAAGTGTGAATACGAGGATAAAGGAGCATAAAAGTCTTTGCCGACTGGGAAAAATAGATAAATCGGCCGTTGCGGAACGTGCACTTCAGTCCAGTGATCATGTAGTTAAGTTTTCTGAAACTACAGTTTTAAGTGCTACCACGAACTATTATCCACGACTGGATAGGAAGGCTATTGAAATTTATAAACATGAATATAATTATAATAGAAAAGAGGAGGCCTTGAAATTAAGCGAGATTGGACAGTGGCGTTACAGAATCGATAAGTGAATTTTATCTATGACGGACTGTTATCGATAGTTACATTTTATCTTTGACTAGTTTTCTCTCTGCTACTATGTGCAAGCTAGACCACGCCCACTTTCCTCGGTATTTAGGCCCGACTCGTTAGTCGGCAGGACTCAACAGGACATCCTCAGAGGATGTCCAACGTAGTATTGGACGAAACGTTAGGAACAGAAGTATCCCATGGACCACGGCCATATAACCCTGAAGAATTATCAACAACAGTAGCATCCGCTCATGAAGGCCTTCATTGTATGTGACCAGGTCTAAGTCAATCAGTGTTGTTTGACGAGCTCGGGTATTCTCGGGATCCGCAATTTTTTTCTGAATTTCTCAACACAGTAGTGAAGATGGTTACTCAGGTTCTTTGCGTTTAGTGCTACTTCGTAAACAATGGTAAGTAGAGTTGGGTGAGTCGTGGTAAAAATTGCTGTTTTGAAGGGCGCGCCGCAGCGCGTAGTGTGAAGCAGTCGCCCTCCGTTTCTGGCGGTGGCGCCGCTGTGGCAATCGCAGCTTTGATGTCTCCCTCTGGTGGGAAAGGGGATCGGTTGCCTGTTCACGTGCATTTAAGGGGCGCTATGAGCTCGGCAGTCGGTCAGTCTGGGCCAGTCTCTCGTCCCCAGTTTGCTTGTCTACCTCTCGTCCGCATTTGTTAGGCAGTTAAGTGTCTGTCTGTCGTTCGGAGTGCTAGTATGTCTGTCGTTCGCATCAACCTTTAAAGGCGGCAAAATGAGACTCTTCCCACTCCGCCAGGAAGAGAACTCAGCGAGTGGTCGCCCGGTCGGGGCTGAGTTCCTGCATCCGAGTCTGCGCATTAGGCCGCCAGTCTGCTCGAGTTGCTCAGGCAATGGTCATTGGCGGTTCGATCGATCGGTTGGTCGGTCGAGCACTGAGTCACAAGATGACTTGTCCGTCTTGAGAGTCGGCGCATGTGAGGTCGTCACGTGAGTCCAGTGGGCCGCGGCGTATAGCCAGAGGTAGTGACTTCGCGGTCGACACGAGGGCAACAGGAGTCAACCCACGACATCGGTCTGGCCGGTGCGAGCTGCGACGCCGTGAGACGGGAGATCGGCGCGCCTTCCTGAGTCCGTTGAAGCGGATGGCAGCGGACGGCTCGGGAGAGCGATTTGAGGGTGCTGCGCCAAGTATTCTCGAGAAATCGAAGTTTATTAGAAGTTAAGTGATTGGTGATATGTTGTTTGATTTACTCTTCCTAAATTCTACTTGTTTTCCTGGTGAGGTCACAAGCCGTTTTCCTTTGAGGTGGTCCCACCATTCTTCTCCGTTTGCCCATCCACGGGAAAGTGGTTGTTTATAAATTGGGTGGTCCGTTTTCCCCTTGTGGAGTAGGGGCGGGTTAGAGCAACCTGCGGTTCGGGTTGTTCGGTAATCTCCCTATAAATCTACCGTACGTTAGTAGCTGCCTCTGTCACGTTTGTCGGATTTGGTGTGTTAACGAATTTTATGCTTGGAGTGTAACGGCCTAATACCTGAAATACCTTTTGATCTTTGGAAACTTTGATATTATTGCCTATGATCTTGAGAGGCGGTATCTGTGTACTGTAGAGCATCTTAACTATTGTTTGACCAACCTTGTGAAACGTCCCCTTTGAACAATTATACATAACTGTGCTTCACCTGACACACAATATTTTTAGCGCAACGCAATCTGACTTTCAAAAAAAAAGAATGGCCCTGACTATAACATTAACCTATACCTTTCACAAATCACTTACCTCACAAAAATCTTCGTTACTCGAACTACTGCAATACAGCGAGCGCCACTACTGCCAGCTAAATAAAAGATTCAAACTACGGAAGGCACTAACTACTGATAGGCATAGTTAGCAAATGAAAGATTTTGATAGAGAACAAACAATGTATTTACCTTAATAGTCATCAAAAGTCATAATATATATAGGAGTTGATAACATCCATTCTTACAAATATCAAAACTCGGCCATTTCTCTCCCCACATCCACCACTGCTGGCGGTTCACCTCCAACTGCGCAACGCTACGCGCTGTTCACATCCAGCTGCCGCTGCCCAACACTACAATGGCAGACAACAATGCAAAGTAGCCACAGACTGCACACAGCACAGCCAGTGATTTTCATACAGGGCGCTACGTAACGTTGCCAATAAGAAAACATAAACAGCCTACTTACACTTGTAGAATTTTATATAAGATTGCATTTCATGGGCTTTTATTTAAATGATCATTTTAGTATATAAATTTGCCACCCTTTCACCGTTAGACTTATCTTAGAAGTTAAAATCAAGTTGCACCTTCGGTGGCAATTGTTAGTGTTCTGTACCATTTCCATCAGTCCTACGGGGGGGGGGGGGTGTGTGCATAGTTTGTGTGCTTGTGTAAATTGTTAAAACTTTTAGTTTTATCTGGTGTGTTGCAGTTTTGCACCAGTGTAGTCTTTCAGCGGCTATTGTGAGCGCTCGTAACTACGGCCGTGTCAAAAGGGAGCGGCAAGGTTCTCTGCCCGAAAGCTCATACAGTCAAAACTGATATTTAGAGGGTGCTTTCTGATTATAATTTGCAATCTGTTTCTTTTAAAAAATGCGTTTAGGCACTATTAAAGTGAATAAAATTCCCACTTGTTAAAAGGAATTTGGCTATTTCATCAGTTACTCCCTGGCAACTGCTTCCATGCTTGCATAGTGTGATTAAATGTGTTAACGTTCTTGATGAATCGCTAGTAAATAAAATAAATTCTTAAGAATATTCTTTGAAAAAAAAGTCACGGTTCAGTGGGCTTCAGAACAGTGAGGCAACTGTCGTCGTAAGACATTTGGACAAGACCAGGAATGATTAGTGAAACAGTTAACAGAAACAGAGTCAGGATGTCACAATGTCCACAAGGAAAAGTCTCTATGTTCTATAGCAATAACGATGAAGAACGTTGCGAAGCCGCTCCGAGTGCGAGTCGGCTGTGCCGCTGCTGCTGGCCCTCCAACAGGGCGACAGTCATTGAACTACATGAGATGGAATCATCATAACTTCTGAATTGTTTGCGTTAGGACGGTCGAACTGCTCGGTTGGCAGCGGGGGATGATGGGAATTAGCATGCGCATGCGCACGCGCCTTGTGTTCTTGTCGGCCGTTTCCATACTATACGGGCAATAACAGCCCAACTGCGGCTCAAAAGGAAGTTTGCGACCGGTTTCAGGCTGAAGGCAACCGGTCCGAGTGTGCTAACAATCAAGAATTTTATTGGCAAGTTTGAAAGAACGGGTAGTGTTCGTGATGACAGTGTTGGCGATGTCGGTCGTCCAAAAAGGGTGAAAACGCCTGAAAACATTGAGAAGACACGGGCTATTTTTCAAATCAGCCCGAGGAAATCGATCAGAGGAGCTGCACAACAGGTAGGAATCAACCGGGACGCACTACGACACATTGTTGTTGAACACCTGCACGTCTTCCCATACAAAATTCAAACCCATCAGCTATTAATCCCCAGGGCTGTCGAACAGCGGTTGTGTTTCGCCAATACTATTGTACACAGAACTGCCGAACGGGACTTTGATGTGAATATGGTTTGGTCTAGCGACGAAGCCCACTTTCGTTTGGATGGGTTCGTTGATATGCAAAACGGGTGCATTTGGAGGACTGAGGATCCGCATTTCGCATAGAGAAATATCTTCACTTTCAACTGGTGACTGTGTCATGTTCAATATCCAGTTACGAAATAATCGGTACAATATTGTAACCTCCCAACAGATAAATTCCGTAGCTTCCCTTCTAAAAAAGTGATTAACCTCAAAATAAAAATGTGACTCATATATAACCTTTCAAAAGAAATCTCGTAATGTAACCTCTGAATAATCAACTGACTGTGAATCTAAAGTGGTAAATCTGGACGTCAGCAGGGTTGCATCATGGCCCTGAAAAATCATTCTGAATAAACTGAAAATTCTTACCTCAATGATGTCGCCGGATAACGCGTATATATCTACTCCTATAAGAAATTTTTCTGTCACAGCCGAGTGCAATGCTGGCCCCTAGATTTTGTTATGTATGAAAAACAGCTGAATTTCTTTACGATAATCGGCGTGACTATGGATAGGAGAAATTAGTAAAAACTTTAAATTCAGATGAATGACTGTCAAAAGTTATCTTTATAAGAAAGATTATTATTGAAAGAGTCTTGAAAACGTTTACATGGGACTTTGATATAACAATAGTACAAAAATCAGTTGTAGCAATTAATATATGTGCGCGGCAATAAAGAACAATAACTTTTTCTTTTACCTTATACTACATCGCTCAGGCACAGCCATCGTTCTCCACGACCGGCCTTGGTAATTCCATAAGTCTACTGCTCTTCTCGAGCTTACAAAACACCACTGCTGGACTACATTGTCCCAACTCCAGGACACAAGTGCTCTCTGTGAGCTACACAACTCGACAACTGCTCTCTACGAGCGACCTGACCCAAACGCCCGACTGGGAGCTACCACTACTACTGCTGCTGCCGACACTGCTCTCTGGCCTGCGATTCTATTGTAGCTTACATATCGCAGGCAGTGCGTGAGCAATCCATCGAAGTTACATCTGGTCAAGAGTCCCAGCAATAAATTTCTTACTCATAGACCTCTTACAATATTCCTTTATGGCACGGTAACTACCGAACGGTACGTGAAGGTTTTGAAAGATGATTTCATCACTATTATCGAAAGTGACCCTGATTTCAACTAGGTGTAGTTCATTGGAGCTCTAGCCCATTGAAGCAGGAGAGTGTTTGTTGTCCTGGAGGAGCACTATGGGGACCGCATTCTGGCTCTGAGGTACCCAGAGGACAATGCCATGGGCCTCGATTGGCCGCCGTCTTCTCCGGATCTGAACACTAGCGACTCTTTTTTGTGGGGCTATATTAAAGACAAGGTTACAAAAATAACCCCAAAACCATTGCTGAGCTGACAACAGTCATTCAGGAGGCCATCGACAGCATCGATGTTCCGACGCTTCATCGGGTCAGGCAGAATTTCACCAATCGTCTGCACCACATCATCGGAAGTGATGGCAGACAAATCGAACATGTCATATCCTAAATCCGAATACCTGTACTGGCGTTTACATGTTGAGCAAAGTGTGTGCACGCCGTAGTTTGTAACTAATTTACATTCTTTTTTATATAGTTTAATAACTGCCACCCTGTATATGGCGGTGCCAGAGGGCACTCGAGGTGCGTTCTCCATTGGGTCCGCCGCATCGCGCACGACCGCTCTCAGTGTGTCACGGAAACTTCAAATGACGCCCGTGGTGTGGGATCGATATGTGATGACACACTTTCGATGTCTGAAAGTATTATTAAATTAAATGTTATTCACATACTGCTTTATTGTCACACCTAATGAATTGATGAAAGTGGGCAAATCTACACTCCTGGAAATTGAAATAAGAACACCGTGAATTCATTGTCCCAGGAAGGGGAAACTTTATTGACACATTCCTGGGGTCAGATACATCACATGATCACACTGACAGAACCACAGGCACATAGACACAGGCAACAGAGCATGCACAATGTCGGCACTAGTACAGTGTATATCCACCTTTCGCAGCAATGCAGGCTGCTATTCTCCCATGGAGACGATCGTAGAGATGCTGGATGTAGTCCTGTGGAACGGCTTGCCATGCCATTTCCACCTGGCGCCTCAGTTGGACCAGCGTTCGTGCTGGACGTGCAGACCGCGTGAGACGACGCTTCATCCAGTCCCAAACATGCTCAATGGGGGACAGATCCGGAGATCTTGCTGGCCAGGGTAGTTGACTTACACCTTCTAGAGCACGTTGGGTGGCACGGGATACATGCGGACGTGCATTGTCCTGTTGGAACAGCAAGTTCCCTTGCCGGTCTAGGAATGGTAGAACGATGGGTTCGATGACGGTTTGGATGTACCGTGCACTATTCAGTGTCCCCTCGACGATCACCAGTGGTGTACGGCCAGTGTAGGAGATCGCTCCCCACACCATGATGCCGGGTGTTGGCCCTGTGTGCCTCGGTCGTATGCAGTCCTGATTGTGGCGCTCACCTGCACGGCGCCAAACACGCATACGACCATCATTGGCACCAAGGCAGAAGCGACTCTCATCGCTGAAGACGACACGTCTCCATTCGTCCCTCCATTCACGCCTGTCGCGACACCACTGGAGGCGGGCTGCACGATGTTGGGGCGTGAGCGGAAGACGGCCTAACGGTGTGCGGGACCGTAGCCCAGCTTCATGGAGACGGTTGCGAATGGTCCTCGCCGATACCCCAGGAGCAACAGTGTCCTTAATTTGCTGGGAAGTGGCGGTGCGGTCCCCTACGGCACTGCGTAGGATCCTACGGTCTTGGCGTGCATCCGTGCGTCGCTGCGGTCCGGTCCCAGGTCGACGGGCACGTGAACCTTCCGCCGACCACTGGCGACAACATCGATGTACTGTGGAGACCTCACGCCCCACGTGTTGAGCAATTCGGCGGTACGTCCACCCGGCCTCCCGCATGCCCACTATACGCCCTCGCTCAAAGTCCGTCAACTGCACATACGGTTCACGTCCACGCTGTCGCGGCATGCTACCAGTGTTAAAGACTGCGATGGAGCTCCGTATGCCACGGCAAACTGGCTGACACTGACGGCGGCGGTGCACAAATGCTGCGCAGCTAGCGCCATTCGACGGCCAACACCGCGGTTCCTGGTGTGTCCGCTGTGCCGTGCGTGTGATCATTGCTTGTACAGCCCTCTCGCAGTGTCCGGAGCAAGTATGGTGGGTCTGACACACTGGTGTCAATGTGTTCTTTTTTCCATTTCCAGGAGTGTATTATGTGCCGTGGTAGCAGTAAAAACTGTGCCGGCCGGTGTGGCCGTGCGGTTAAAGGCGCTTCAGTCTGGAACCTCGTGACCGCTCCGGTCGCAGGTTCGAATCCTGCCTCGGGCATGGATGTGTGTGATGTCCTTAGGTTGGTTAGGTTTAAGTAGTTCTAAGTTCTAGGGGACTGATGACCACAGATGTTACGTCCCATAGTGCTCAGAGCCATTTGAACCATTTTTTGAGTAAAAACTGTGCGATGAACATTTCCCTCGGTTCTCCACGTATCAGAAATTGATTCCTTTCAGGTGCAAAGCGCGACATCAATCACTAGCACACCAAAAAACGCTCTCAGTTCGACAGAATCTGTGTCTACCCAGATCCTCATTCTGTTCAGAGCAGCATTTCCACTGTAATGCTGAAAACACATGACGCCTCAGCATTGGGGATGCTGCATATAGTGTCCACAATTTGGTCATCAAAGGACATGTTCAAAAATTCTGAAACTGTGGGTGCTGTATCACTATCATGTGAGCCTGAGAGATCCTTTGACAATGTTATGTTTCTTGTGTACAGCTTCGTACACAATAGTAAGGAGAGGTGAGATACAGAATTGTATGGCAACCGTCATTGCAGTAAAGCTGGACAGGAACAGAAGTGATAAGTGAAGAAATTATCACACTAAGCTGAAGATTTACTCATATTTTTCCAAGCATATGAAGCCTAATTACAAATAATGGAACAAGAAACAGAATTCAGCTATCTCAAGGTCAATAAGCAAGAGTTTCTCTGTACAGAAGTATGAACGAAGGTGTCACACCGATGACTAGATCCCGTCCGCATAGTCTCACACCGTGAAGTGGCTCCAAGCGCAAGTGGGATGAAAGGCTGCTGCCACCATCCTACAGTATATTGCGAAGGCAGTGGGCGCTCGCAGTCCACAGCCCAGGAGGTGTGGCTCAGTGTGTGTGCTCCATTGGATCCACCGGGTCCCACACGACCTCTGTCACCGAATAACGAAAACTAGCTATTTTGTTACGAAACTTGTGACTCTTGTAGGGTGGTATCAATAGCTGTATCACAATATTAATGACAGCGAGTCACCACGAACACTGAACTTGCTCATTGTCATCCTGACTTTGCAGTAAACTAACCTACTTCATCGGAATCACCATCAGAATGTTCACTGGCAGTCTCATTTTCATCTGAATTCACTTCAGGGTTGTCTTCTGATTCTTGTGCTGGAATAAAATTCTCATCAGGTTTGCTCGAGATGTCTTGCCACTTACTGAGATCACATTCCTCCAGCATGCTAAGAATGACATCACCTCTGATTCGCTTGCGGGCCAGTTTTGAAAATTTATGGCGCTCACATTATGAAAAATAACAAAAAAATCATCGACATATGTAATGTAAGGTACTAAGCGAGGTCCTGCCAGGATCAAAAGTGCGTTTTCATTTTTTTATATTTTTTAAGAAATGCGTCATAGATCCGATTGGGGAATATATATATCGTAAAACATAAAGGACGCATACAAAACACAAGAATAAATTGGTTCTTACAGTAGAAGCAGTATCACTAAAAATCACTCTCCTGACTCCCTACAGAATCCCACTTGATTTGTTAAGAGTTAATCATCCTGTATATATTACACAAGTCGAACTCCCTGGCAGATTAAAGCTGTGTGCGCGGATCAGAATTCGAACGCGGGACCCTTATCTGACTGAGCTACCTCAGCGCGACTCATAACCCCTTCTCACAGCTTCACTTCCGGCAGTACCTCATCTCCTATCTTTCAACACAGGTGCACAGGTGGCTTTTCTGTGTCTGCTCCGTTGGTAAGATTATACGCAGGGTGTGGATATATTTATTTCGGATATGGAACAGCATCCTCTCCATATCCTCTCCACCGGCCCACATACTCTCTGAAAAGTGTTAATCTGAAAGTACGGTCTTTAAATCTGCCCGTTAAGCAAGCAGAGACCTTCGCGTGTGTTCTGGACCACGTGGTACCAATACTCTATCGGTAGACTTCCTCACAGACGTCTAGCAATGCTGTTTGTTTGCGAATCAGAGCAAAAAACTGGCTCTGAGCTGGGACTTAACATCTCAGGTCATCAGTCCCCTAGAAATTAGAACTACTTAAACCTAACAAACCTAAAGACATCACACAATCCATGCCCGAGGCATGATTCGATCCTGCGACCGTAGCGGTCGCAGGGTTCCGGACTGTAGCGCCTAGAACCGCTCGGCCAGTGCAGCCGGCGAATCAGAGCACTTCCCTGTTCTTTATGCCGACCATTAAGAGATGTCCAGACCCCACAATCATAAAAAAATTGTCTCTGAAGTCAACGTTCTCAGCCGACTTTTTGACGGGCCTCTTTGGATCCTACCGCTGGCTTGCTAACACTTAAAGATCCTTGAAACACACCTTCATATGATTCTGTCACAGTTAGTGCGGATTGTTTTTCCACTATTATGAAAAGTTTCATTTCCGTCTTGGAATATTCGGGGTGCTTTTTCACTTGTAGTCTCATTTACTTCATGGTATATTCGGGGGTGATTTCTCAGTTCATTTTCATGAGTAATGCTCAAACTAGTGCTTCCGCTTTGTTCACCATTTGCCATCAGGAGTGGTCTCTCTGACTGGTATTCTATCGCAATTTGCTTAAGAATAGAGTATGCGATAAACTCGTAAAAGTTACGATGTGCTTCATATAATTTCCTTTGTTTTACCCACACTGAAATTTATCGACTGATGAACCACGTTTAGAAAATAACGGTTAGTTTGCACCTGTTCATCTCTCTTATTGTCTATAGCAGTCACTCATGTTCTTGAAGCGCAATTACGTGTTTCAGGTCACAGAATTCTGGGAACTGTCTTTCATTCCTCCGAGGTACAAGTCTGTATTCGGCCTCCTTGCTACGTGTATGCGAAAATGATGTTGCAAATGATGCGTACCAAATTGTGTTGAATACCAGCTTCTATGCACAATGAACCACAATTTGTATAGCATTTCTCCGCTGGTCTGACGATTATGTAAATTTATCTCGTTTAGTGCGGTGCCTCTGAGTTTGAGACCACTGTCGCTCGCCCGTGTACAGCACCAGTTTAAGGTTCTAGCGACACAAGCCGCCGCTTGTGGTGCCAAGCAGAGAGGGACGCCAGGGCATCCAAGTGCAAGATACGTGTGGAGGATGGTAACGAAAACAGACACTGGCAGAAGTTTACGATGGAGAATCGGGGGGGGGGGGGGGGGGGGTGCCAAATGATAAGCCGTTAGTGAGGAGAAATGGTGGAGTGGCTTTGTTGAATAATAAATGCAGGTATATGCACTTTTTATGTACACTACTGGCCATTAAAATTGCTATACCACGAAGATGACGTGCTACAGACGCGAAATTTAAGCGACAGGAAGAAGATGCTGTGACATGCAAATGATTAGCTTTTAACAGCATTCATACAAGGTCGGCGCCGGTGGCGACACTTACAGCGTGCTGACATGAGGAAAGTTTCCAACCGATTTCTCATACACAAACAGCAGCTGACCGGCGTTGCCTAGTGAAACGTTGTTGTGATGCCTCGTGTAAGGAGGAGAAATGCGTACCATCAAGTTTCCGACTTTGATCAAGGTCGGATTGTAGCGTATCGCGATTGCGGTTTACCGTATCGCGACATTGCTGCTCGCATTGGACGAGATCCAATTACTGTTAGCAGAATATGGAATCGGTGGGTTCAGGAGGGTAATACGGAACGCCGTGCTGGATCCCAACGGCCTCGTATCACTAGCAGTCGAGATGACTGGCATCTTATCCGCATGGCTCTAACGGATCGTGCAGCCACTTCTGGATCCCTGAGTCAACAGATGGGGACGTTTGCAAGACAACAACCATCTGCACGAACAGTTCGACGACGTTTGCAGCAGCATGGACTATCAGCTCGGAGACCATGGCAGCGTTTACCCCTGACGCAGCATCACAGACAGGAGCGCCTGCGATGGTGTACTCAACCTGGGTGCACGAGCGGCAAAACGTTATGTTTTCGGATGAATCCAGGTTCTGTTTACAGCATCATGATGATCGCATACGTGTTTGGCGACATCGCGATGAGCGCACGTTGGAAGCGTGTATTCGTCATCGCCATACTGGCGTATCACTCGGCGTGATGGTATGGGGTGCCATTGGTTACATGTCTCGGTCACCTCTTGTTCGCATTGACGGCACCTTGAACAGTGGACGTTACATTTCAGATGTGTTACGACCCGTGGCTCTACCCTTCAAATGGTTCAAATGGCTCTGAGCACTATGGGATTTAACGTCTGAGGTCATCAGTCCCCTAGAACTTAGAACTATTCAAACCTAACTAACCTAAGGACATCACACACATCCATGCCCGAGGCAGGATTCGAACCTGCGACCGTAGCGGTCGCGCGGTTCCAGATTGTAGTGCCTAGAACCGAACAGCCACCCCGGCTGGCGTCTCTACATTCGTCCCTGCGAAAATGTTCGACTGCTGCCCTCGCCAGCACATTCTCCAGATCTCTCACCAATTGAAAACGTCTGGTCAATGGTGGCCGAGCAACTGGCTCGTCACAATACGCCAGTCACTACTCTTGATGAACTGTGGTATCGTGTTGAAGCTGCATGGGCAGCTGTACCTGTACACGCCATCCAAGCTCTGTTTGACTCAAAGCCCAGGCGTATCAAGGCCGTTATTACGGCCAGAGGTGGTTGTTCTTGGTACTGATTTCTCAGGATCTATGAAAGCAAATTGCGAGAAAATGTAATCACATGTCAGCTCTAGTATAATATATTTGCCCAATGAATACCCGTTTATGATCTGCATTTCTTCTTGGTTTAGCAATTTTAATGGCCAGTAGGGTAATTCATAATTTCTCCTGTCTCCATCCTTAATTTCATCACCCTGAATTTTTCTAGTAATTTGTGTCTAATATGTTGTTGTTGTTGTGGTCTTCAGTCCTGAGTCTCGTTTGAATCAGCTCTACATGCTGCTATATCCTGTGCAAGCTTCTTCATCTCCCAGTACCTACTGCAACCTACATCCTTCTGAATCTGCTTAGTGGATTCATCTCTTGGTCTCCCTCTACGATTTTTACCTTCCACGGTGCCCTTCAATGCTAAATTTGTGATCGCTTGATGCCTCAAAACATGTCCTACCAAGCGATCCTTTCTTCTAGTCAAGTTGTGCCACAAACTTCTCTTCTCCCCAATCCTATTCAATACCTCCTCATTAGTTACGTGATCTACCCACCTTATCTTCAGCATTCTTCTGTAGCACCACATTTCGAAAGCTTCTATTCTCTTCTTGTCCAAACTAGTTATCGTCCATGTTTCACTTCCATACATGGCTACACTCCATACAAATACTTTCAGAAAAGACTTCCTGACACTTAAATCTATACTCGATGTTAACAAATTTCTCTTCTTGAGAAACGCTTTCCTTGCCATTGCCAGTTTACATTTTATATCCTCTCTACTTCGACCATCATCGGTTATTTTACTCCCTAAATAGCAAAACTACTTTAAGTGTCTCATTTCCTAATCTAATTCCCTCAGCATCACCCGACTTCATTTGACTACATTCCATTATCCTCGTCTTGCTTTTGTTGATGTTCATCTTATATCCTCCTTTCAAGACACTGTCCATTCCGTTCAACTGCTCTTCCAAGTTCTTTGCTGTCTCTGACAGAATTACAATGTCATCGGCGAACCTCAAAGTTTTTACTTCTTCTCCATGAATTTTAATACCTACTCCGAATTTTTCTTTTGCTTCCTTTACTGCTTGTTCAATATACAGATTGAATAACATCGGGGAGAGGCTATAACCCTGTCTCACTCCTTTCCCAACCACTGCTTCCCTCCATGCCCTTCGACTCTTGTAACTGCCATCTGGTTTCTGTACAAATTGTAAATAGCCTTTCGCTCCCTGTATTTTACCCCTGCCACCTTCAGAATTTGAAAGAGAGTATTCCAGTTAACATTGTCAAAAGCTTTCTCTAAGTCTACAAATGCTAGAAACGTAGGTTTGTCTTTTCTTAATCTTTCTTCTAAGATAAGTCGTAAGGTCAGTATTGCCTCACGTGTTCCAACATTTCTGCGAAATCCAAACTGATCTTCCCCGAGGTCGGCTTCTACGAGTTTCTCCATTCGTCTGTAAAGAATTCGCGTTAGTATTTTGCAGCTGTGACTTATTAAACAGATAGTTCGGTAATTTTCACATCTGTCAACACCTGCTTTCTTTGGGATTGGAATTATTATATTCTTCTTGAAGTCTGAGGGTAGTTCGCCTGTCTCATACATCCTGCTCACCAGATGGTAGAGTTTTGTCACAACTGGCTCTCCCGAGGCCATCAGTAGTTCTAATGGAATGTTGTCTACTCCCGGGGCCTTGTTTCGACTCAGGTCTTTCAGTGCTCTGTCAAACTCTTCACGCAGTATCTTACCTCCCATTTCGTCTTCATCTACATCCTCTTCCATTTCCTTAATATTGTCCTCAAGTACATCGCCCTTGTATAAACCCTATATATACTCCTTCCACCTTTCTGCCTTCCCTTCTTTGCTTTTAACTGGGTTGCCATCTGAGCTCTTGATATTCATACAAGTGGTTCTCTTCTCTCCAAAGGTCTCTTTAATCTTCCTGTAGGCAGTATCTATCTTACCCCTAGTGAGACAAGCCTCTACATCCTTACATTTGTCCTCTAGCCATCCCTGCTTAGCCATTTTGCACTTCCTGTCGATATCATTTTTGAGACGTTTGTATTCCTTTTTGCCTGCTTCATTTACTGCATTTTTATATTTTCTCCTTTCATCAATTAAATTCAATATTTCTTCTGTTACAGTTTGTGCTTCCTCACACCTGACCACGGACTTCCTAGACGTACTCAGATGGGCTGTTGGTCTGTCTTGATACCACGGTTGGTGACGGTTTCCTTGTACTTCTCTTCGTGTCTCCGTGCAATACGTAGACACATTCAGGGACACATCGGGTACGGCTTGACACCTGAACTCGTAACTTTTCCGAACACAAGTGATTATTTGTCTCTCCTTCCAAGCGGTCGCGAACTATATAAGTACACTCGGGAGGACTGTGGATCTTCCTTGGTGTCTCAGGTCATGACATTTCCCATTGGGCTCTGTCCTTCCCTTCATTGCTTTCGAAAGAGAAGACGGTACATCAGGTGACACAAGCAAATGCCATACGAATCCACACCTCTTGCTGGTTCAACAACACAAGCGGCGTCACCGGAAAAGGAATGACGTGTACGGGTAGTGCAGAATAAAAGGCAGCAGCAGCAGGTCGACGTGCCCGAGGTTACTCGAGTAAACCTCACGACGGCGGACGGACGTGTACAGGCAACGCAGTCGCCAACGGAAGTGCGTGCTGTTTTCGGGTATGACCGGCCACGTGGGACTAATGTGTGCGTGAATGCCTACAGACCGTGTACGGTGAGCAGGTCATTTTTGATCAAATGATGGGTGGTATGTTTGGTGAAGGAGGGCAGTGTCTGAAGGCTGGAGTTCGAAGTGGGCGTCCCTCCATATCCACGAATGAAAACAACAGGAGCAGACTGTGCGACAATTCCTTGCATTGCAGGGAGTTTTACCAGAGTGGTTTCTTCAAAGTGATTGCACGCTACGACACATGCCTTAATTTCGGTGGCGACTACGTCGAAAAATAGTGCAGGGTGTATTGTACATGACGCAACGGTCAATATGTTTTTAATAATAAAGTTTCTGTGTGAAAAAACAATGAGGAAACTTATTTTCGGATCGTCCTTCATATAAAGCTAGGAAGTATTAATTTCAAGCTGTTGCTAAATGAGGGCAGAAGAGCGACAAGCGAAAATCCTTCTAGTAACGATTTTTTTGAAAACTTAATTTCATGTAATCGGTAGAGAATGCCCCACCTGCCACTCGGCATCGAGTTCCGGGGAATGGAGTACCTGGAGAATCATGGACTCAGAGGCACGGAATGACACTCAGAATCCCGGAACTCCTTCTCCTTCTGCGCCACTTCCTCCAGTGCGTCGTACTCGTGTAGCGTGCACAACTGAGGGGGAAAGTCGTCAACCGTGGGCCACATTCCTTCCACCTCGTAAGGGCGGACACGGACATTCTGCCGCGGACAGGCTGAAAACGTGAAACTCTGCGGACACTCGGACAGTTGTGACCCAGGACTTGTACACTTTTCTTCAGTTCAGCGTCTGCAACCACCACAGTGCAGCACTCTCGCACTGCTTTCTGACCGTCATCGCTGTCTGCGGAGAACTAG